>NC_071511.1:44846171-45152031 GCF_027887155.1 Malaclemys terrapin pileata
ATATTGGACGTATCAAATGAACCTGGATTCCAAATCTCAGGCAAGTCTGGGACTAATTATTCTTTCAGTTAGAAAATATAATGCTTGGCAGTTGTGCATGGATTCAACCCCAAGCCACTAACACTCAGCAGATTCTCTTGACTTTTGCTTTGAGTCTTTTGAGTTTGTTCAGTCTTGAAACACAAAGAGAAACTCAAGGACTGTGACTCCACCAACCTGAGAATTTTAAATATTGTTCAGGAGGCATTGCATGAACCTGAGATCAAATGGCTTTGCTCTGAATGTTTGGCAAGTCCCCTTCACTGGTAGAGAAGAATGTAAATCTAGGACTTCACATTAGCTCATCCTTATGCATCTTGCTATTGAGGAAACAGCATCTTGTGTTCAGAAATCATACTCAATTAGACTGTTCCTGCCCACATGGTACTATTCTGTGGACAAACAGAGGCCTTCAGTCCCCAATGGATCTCAATCTGGTCCTTTCCACCAGCACTAAAGTCCCTTTCAAGAGAAGACAATCCAGCCTTCAGCTTTTGGAATGATGATCACAGTTTTCACCTATGCTTTTAGTACAGTCACGAACTTACTGGGAAGAAATATGGAAGGCAAGAGGTGAAACACCATTCTCTGAGAGGTTCAGCCACAGGAAGGGAACTAAGAACTGTCCTTCAAATAGAGTTAATTTCAGAGTAGCAGGCAGTAGCCATTGATGTTGAGGGAACGCCCGGTAGTATATGGGTGCATGGACGGATGGAACCCCCAGTAGTGTGTGGATAGATGAAGAGACAGACACAGCAAAAAATGAGCATAGACTCTAAGGTGCCACAAGTACTTCTCGTTGTTCATACAGCCAAAGACACTCTGACTTTTGGTCCCGTACATACATTCATGGAAAAGGTTGTGGTATTTGCCCATCTGAACAGACCTAAGCAGCAGCCAATGCAGCTCTGTGAGACGGCTACCTCTGTAACAGTACATGCAGCCCACAGTAGCAAAGTAAGATGAAAGGTGCTGGCAATAGATGTTCATAACAAAGGGACATAAATAATTTGAATTCTTCTAAATGAGCTCAAGTTTTTGCTGCTGCTTCTGTTCCCCTGCCACAATTTTCTCTTTAGCCAAAGCCGATGATAGAGAGACATATTTAGCAGGAGTCTCCTTGTGGAGCCAGGGACTCAGAGGAACATTAACTCAGTACAGTTTGTAAAAACTGAATGTAATCTCTGTCCTTGCTGGTGAGATTCATGTGCTGCATGGTACAGTGTCGGGGGAGGTGTAACGATGCATCACTGTGCAACTCCATTACATTCATGTGGAAACGTTATATGAGCTGTCCTGTTCTAGGTCATGAGGAAACTTGGTTAGCTTGGGACATCACTGCCTCTTACATAAGAGAAGTGGGTGCAGTGTGTCTTAATGGCTACCATAGAGATTCAGGAGAGCTAGGTTCTATGCCTGCTGGGTGATCTAGGCAAGTCACATCACCTTGATGAGACTTTGAACCTGGAAATAGACATGCAGTCAGGGCCTCATGGTCCTGCACCTTGCACAGTCATTTACACTAGTGCAAAGTGGCTATAAAATGTTACCCAATCAGAATGGAAATCAACCTCCATGAAATTTCAGCAAGCAGGATGTTCTAGATAAGAAATATTTACCTAAATACTATAAATATTTTTTTTCCTGGCGAGACAATGCAGCCTATTAGCCCAGCAATCAGCTCCACTAGGAGAGATCCCTAATATGTTTAGCACAAAGTCAATGTAAGGCCACCGATAGCATCGGCAGAAGCAGGCATAAAAACAGAAGTGTAGAAGATGAATGGGTATTAGGAATGCAGTCTTGAATCCCAACAGAAAGGATAACCTATGAGTGTGATCAATCAAAATGGTCCCAGAAGATCTATGGTACGGTAGTTCCAGACTTTACTGTATACAAGCAGTGTTGCTCTTTACTCTATTGATGATTTATATAACAATTTGGCTGTACTTGTGTCTGCCTGTTAGAGCTGGGATGGTTGTGTCATTGAAAATACCCACACACTGTTTCCAGCAACATGTCGATCAATCTAAATATTACCATGAAGAGATCATAACTCTTCGGAGCTGGATCATTCATGGATGCTGGATCCCGCAGTATATCTGAACACCAAACCGAACACATTTCTTTTCTGTCTAGAGTAACAAAACTTCTAATTGCTGGCTGGAATGGGTAGGATGGTAGTGCAGGAGTCGCCCTAAAAGAGCCAAAGCATTCTGGTGTTAATTAGTACCCAGCATGATCTTAGAAAGCAGTGTTAGGTGCCAACAGGCTAAATCCTGTTAACTCACTGCTTCCTGTATTTATTTTGTGGGACATATTGCCCCTCCCATGCTGTCCCCTATGCACCAGATGGAGACATTTAGAGTCCTACAAACTTCAGCTAATGACACACAAAAGCAATAGTGGGAAATTGCAGGAAATGGGCTCTCTTTCAGAACCTGATGTCGGAGAAGAACTGTGGTGGATGGGATAGGTGACCATATCATGTATGGTTGGCCCACTACAGACTTCTTTTGTTATATCTTTTGGAGGATGATCACTGCGGTAACTTGGATCTTACTTTCATTGAAGTCAATGGCCTTGTCCCATTCACTAAAATGAACTTGGATCAGGGAATTAAAAAGGGCCAGGCTTCCCTTTTCACACCCATAACATTGCAGACACAATTAAGGCCATATAGGACCTTGCAGGACCTAGGGCTAGCTGGGTGTATCATTGCATAGCACTTTGTTTTCATGTGCTTAGAGTGTTGAAAATTGAAGTAAGATGAAGGTAGAGATTTTCAGCTCCACCTAGGGGATTTTGACATCCAATGGGAACTGGGCATGAGAATCCCTTTTATGCAGCTTTTAACATCTCAGTCTTCATGTTTAAATGGCAAGAGCAAGACATAAACCAGTGGTATTTGGGCTGTGCTGTTACATAGCCTGCTTTACAGGCCACCATTGCTGACACGCTAGGGAAGCAGGGTTACGCGGGGAGAGAAGGCCCATTTGTCTGTTGGTTTTGTAGGCAGCACTGAGCCAATATGCACCACTGGATTTTGTTACTAAGTGTTGAAAAATTTCAGCTCAGTCCGAATAGGTACAACTGACCCTTTGGAGTCCATCCAAACCATCCATTAGGCTTTTCTTATCAAATAGATTCTTCTGCATGGCTCATGAGCAGCACTTTTGTCTTTAAAGTAAAAGGTTAACTGAAATGTAAATAGGACTAGTATTTACCACTAAGGAAACACTACTGAGACAGACGTGATAAATATTAGACAACTGGCAGGAGCTTTGTTTTGATCAACATTTATCAGTGAATTTAGTGTTCACGAAGAGCAAACAGAACTAGCTCTACAGAGCCAAACAACAAGTGATCATGGACCGTGTAAATGTCCCTTGATCCCTAGCTCTGCAGACGTACTTAGTTCTAACCTGCAATCACCGCCTCTACTAAATCCACAGCCACTCCTCACCCAAGCAGAGACTGCCGGATGTGTAGCAGTTTCGGGATATGCATAAAGATGAGGCTTGCCCTGCAGATTCTCTCCTGGGAGCTATACTAAAAGCTATGGCCAAACCATGCTATAGTTCTCCAGAAGCGAAAGACACTCCCCCATGCAGCCAAGTAACAGCATTTATGAATCCTCGTGTGCATACGGGGTGTCCAGAACAAGACACCGGCATTGGTTAAATGGTTTGGAAAACAAACACAAACACTAGACAGTATGGGCCAGTTTTTCAAAGGTATTTAGCTGCCCAAAGAGGCAAGTGGGATATTCAAAAGCATCTAACTGCCATTGAACTCCATGTGAGTTGATGCCTCGCCTGCGGAGGCACTTTTGAAAATCCCACTAAGCACCTCTCTGCATCTTTAGGTACTTAAATACCTTGGAGGATTTGGGCTCATAGGCTAGTGAAACTACACCAAGACCAAATTCAGCTCTCTACCTAATCCTGCACTAGTTTATATCCCACTGCAACTTCATTGACTTCCACGTTACTTCATAGAGTGCAGAATTCAGCCATATGACGGTCATGTCAAATCCCCCATTTCTTTTCAAAGAGCCATAAAACAGATGTGGTAAAACAGCATTAAGTCACCTAGCTACTCTCCTATCAATTCAGATATACTTGTCAGTGTTTGATCCACTGTAGTTTTATATTACTGAACCAATGGGATCGCTTTCTAAAAGGGATGTGATAGCTCAAACAGAAGTGGTGGGCTTCATGCAGAAGTTACTGGGTGAGATCTTTCTGGCTTGTATTATGCAGGAGGTCAGACCACATGATCATAATGGTTCCTTCTCTCCTTCAAGTCAGTTTATGAATCTATTGCATAATTTCCCTAGAGAGGTTATTCCCCAGCCTAGTAGAAGTGATGTCTCTTGATGTGCACCCCGAGTTTTCCTTGCATTTCCACAACATCTAGTTACACCCAGTCAACCCTCCTAAAAAGTTATTCTTTCCGCATGCAACCCATAACCACATTGAAGTCTACTCATGTAAACACTCTCCAATGGGATGACATGGGAGAGTCTTGGGGAGATACCAGATTAAGGGTTGCATAATTAAGCTCTTTCAAATATGTGGACAGTTATTCCCAGCCTCCTTGTCACACAGATAAAGAGACAACAGGCCAATTTTTCTCTCAGATAGGTGTGTGTAAAAAAGAAAACGTAGAGGAACTGCATTAAACTCAATGAAGATACTCTGGCTTTACACCAGGATATCATCTTTAGCACAAACACAATCCCAGTATTACAGTACTGACAAATGTCTGAGTAGAACTCCACGTGCATCATAAAAGCAGCTGAAGATGAAGCCAACTTCAAAAAGCAGATGAGAGAGACTGAAATTACCACCACAAGCATTTTCAGTCTTGAGGTCTGGATGAGTGTATAAAATAACTGAACTTTGTTCCTGTGGCTTATTACATCATATGGCCCCTCTTTCACTGAAAATATTTCTACTCCTCATTCCAGCCCATCTGTTCCTCAGCAAACTCCTTCTCTGTATTTACTTGAAAAACAACTAATTGAGGCAAAAGGCATCTTTCCAGAGAAAAGCATGTTCATAATTATCCAAAGAACATTTCACGTTTGTTCCTGCCAGTATATCTAGATATATGTATTTTTAGTAACGCTGTCAAAAGTGGTCTTATATTTCATTGCAGAAAGTCTTCCTGACACAAAACACATGGTTATTTCTAGTTAGGAAATAAAACAGGATTGTGAAAAGGATCTCTCTGGATGGCAGAATGGCATGCCCTGCTGGGAAATGATGGGGGGGGGGGTTCCCCTACTATTCTTTTTTCTTCAGTTCTAGTGTATTTTTCTGAGAACTAAACCCAATGAAGTTATTTAGCAGGCTGGGTTTGAGGGACCACAGGTCTGAAACCTCAACCCTCTTAGGCATCAGTAAGTTCCAACCTGCCATCCAGTACCCTGCTAAGTTACTAGAATTACAAGCTCAACACAGATAGAGGACTCCAGTCCTGAGATCTGATTGGTGGAAATTCAAAGGTCCTCATTGGTTCCCTACTTCTATTTAATCCAAGCAGAGAGACAGGAAGTTGTCAGTGCAAGTGGTTTTCCCCTATGCTATTGAACCCTACTGCCTGACTATGATCTCCAGGTACCCAACCCAGCCTGCCTCCTGCTTCACGCTCTGACTACTAGGGCAGACTGCCCATGTCCTGGTTGTGACCTTGGGAAAGGAAGGATGGCTTTATAACTATGCCATTGGACAGGGGTCAGAAGTTCCACATACAGTACCCTGCTCTACCCCAGTATAGTTGAAGCAATACAACCCCCTCTAATGTGGCTGCAGTTATCCTGGTATAAGAGTGCTTTTCCTTTTCTCCCACCCTTGGGCTATCTCATCTTTTTGATGGTAAAAGTTTTAGGGCAGGAGCCCTGACTGGACTCGAGGCCTCTAGACATTACTTTTAATACAAATAAATAATAATGAGAAGCATTATTTGACAGGGTAACAAGCCTTGTGGCGGAGGGGAAGCAGTAGAGGAGGTATATCTTGACTTTAGTATGCAATTTGTTAGTCTCACATGACATTCTCATAAGCAAGCTAGGGAAATATAGCTTAGACAACCTACTATAAAGGGGTGAGCAAACTTTTTGGCCCGAGGGCCTCATCTGGGTAAGGAAATTGCATGCTGGGCCATGAATATAGGGCTGGGGCAGGGGCTTTGGGTGCACAGAGTGGGAGGGGGTGCGATGTGCAGGAAGAGGCTCGGGGCAAGAGGTTGGGGCAGAGGAGGGTGCGGGGTGTATGAGGGGGCTCAAGGAAGGGGTTGGGGTGCAGGAGGGGATGCAGAGTACAAGAGGGGGCTCAAGATATTGAGTAGAAGTAGACCCAGGAAAGATCCCTGCGGGACTCCACTCAATATTCACTTCCAACTTGGCTGTAAAGCATTGATAATTAGTCTGAGTATGGTTTTCCAACCAGTTATATACCCGCCTTATAGTACAGGGGTGGCCAAACTATGGCCCATGGGCCGGACCCGGCCCATCAGGGCTTTGGATCTGGCCCACAGGTTTGCCACGCCTGTGACGTCGCGGGCCCTGCGCCGCTCCCAGAAGCAGCCAGCACTTGCTCTTGCCCTGGTGCGCGCTGCTGCCACTCTGTAACCGCTCCAGGTAAGCAGCGCTGGCCCAGAGCCTGCACCCTGAACCCCTCCTGCACCCCATACCCCAACCCCCTGCCCTGAGCCCCCTGCCACACCCTGCCTGCACCCAAACCCCCTGCCGCACCCCACACCCTTCCTGTACCCCAACCCCCTGCCCTGAGCCCCTGCCGCACCTCCTCCTGCACTGCAACCCCCTGCCTCATCCCATACCCCCTCCTGCACCTCAGCCTCCTGCCCTGAGCCCCTTCCTGCACACCACACCCCTCCCTGCACCCCAACTCCCTGCCCTGAGCCCCCTGCCACCCCCTGCCTGCACCCAACCCCCCTGCCGCACCCCACACCCTTCCTGTACCCCAATCCCCTGCCTCATCCCACACCCCCTCCTGCACCGCAACCTCCTGCACACCACACCCCTCCCTGCACCCCAACCCCCTGCCCTGAGCCCCCAACACTCCCTGCACCCCAACCCCCTGCCCTGAGCCCCCCACACTCCTGCACCCCTCAATATCTTGAGCCCCCTCTTGCACTCAATATCTTCAGATGTTATTTGGATATTGGCATAGGGAATACACTTAAAGTCTGAGGATAATACCAAGATGGGAGGGGTTGAAAGTCCTTTGGAGGACAGGACTAGAATTCAAAGTGATCTTGACAAACTGAAGAAATGATCTGAAATAAACAATGATATTCAGTCAGTTGCACAAATACAAAATGGGAAATGATTGCCTAGAAACGAGTAAAGCAGAAAAAGATCAGGGGGTTATAATGGGTCACAAACTAAATGAGTCAACAATGTAATACAATTGCAAACTTCCGCCCCCCCCCCCCAAAAAAAAAACCCCACACCCCATGAATATCGTTCTGGGGTGTATCAGCGAGAGTGTTATAAACAAGACATGAGAAAATTCTTCCACTCTACTCAGCACTGAAAAGGCCTCAACTGGAGTACTGCATCCAGTTCTGGGCACCACACTTTGGGAAAGATATGGACAAGGTGAAGAAAATCCAGAGGAGAGCAACAAAAATGATTAAAGTGCAAGAAAACATGACCTATGAGGAAAGATTTAAAAACTGGAAAAAAGTCTGGATGGGGACATAAGTCTTCAATAAGTAAAAGGTTGTCATAAAGAGGAGGGTGATAAATTGTTCTCATTATTCACTTAGGACAGGACAAGAAGTAATGAGTTTAAATTGCAGCAAGGGAGATTTAGGTTAGAAATGAGCAAAGACTTTCTAACTATAAGGGCAGTTAAGCACTGGAAAAAATTTCCTCAGGTTGCAGAATGTCCATCACTATAGGTTTTTAAGAACAGGTTAGACAAACACCTGTCAAGCATGGTCTAGAGAATACTTAGTCCTGCCTCAGTGCAGGGGACTGGACTGTATGACCTATCGAGATCCCTTGCAGTGCTACATTTCTAGAAGGAATGTCTGCCTCAGGAAAAAATAGTCTGCACGATTCAAATGGGCCATTTGGACTCAAACAGCACAAAGAGGTCTTGAATTACCCAGAGCTGAGCTCATGTGAAAATGATGAATCCAATAGCGCATATTAAAGGGTGAACTCCTCTAATGACTGAACTGCTGAATTCTCAGAAATTGTCAGCAATGGGAAAATGCAATTGTACAGTTGCTGTTGAGAAACTCTAATTTGACCTGAGGTTATTGCAATATTAAGATGGTAACAATTATGTATTATGGTTATGCTTGAAACCCATTTTGGAGGTAACTTGAAGTCTTTAAGTCATCTCAGAGGCCAAGATTGAATTTTTTTCTAGAAAGTATGCTCTAGCTCAGCCAGATGCGGGCTATCTGCAGGAATTACTGGTTGAAATTCTATGGCCTGTGTTATGCAGAAGCTCAGACTGGACAATCATAATAGCCCCTACTGCCCTTTAAAAAAATATCTATGGACCTGTGAATTTAAGAGACAGCTGCCCATGTCTTGTTGAAGTGATTTTTTTTTGTTGAGAGGGATTTCAATAAAGTGTGGGAGGTTGCCAGGTGCACCAACGGGGGCGAGTTTGAGTTGGCCACTTTTTTTTTGGATTTTCAAATAAGTTTTGAAAAGGAAAAAAATTGGGACAATGTTAAGATTGGCCAGAAGGTTGGAGTGATTTATCTACATAAGTGGTACCGGGCGGGTAGTGGGCTAGTCCAAAGGTGTCCATGCTACACTTAGTGTATCAGGCCTGACCTGCAGGTTCTGTGACTAGGGGTTGAGAAGCTAATTCAGTTTTCATGCTCACTGAATCCCTGGTCTCTCAGCTAACACCATCAACAATAATTCAATTAGTGTCTAATGAAGGCTCTACTTAATTTAGAACTGTACTAAGATCATGATTAGTTGTAGTACAAAGAAACCTAGAAGTGCCAACCACTGTGCTAGGTACTGTACAAACACATGGTAAGAGACAGTCCATGCCCCCAAAACATTACCATCTAAATAGGCAGGGCAGGCAAAAGGTGGAAGAGGAAATAGACACAGAGGAAGTGACTTGCCCAGGAGCACCCAAATATTCACTATCCATTGGGCTATGCTGCAACAATCAGTTTAGGGCTTCCATTTACAGTTTACAAGTGCCCTATTGGACTAAAGTGCTAGCAAAGATGTTAGCTAGAGAGATTATGTGTTTGCGATATGTCACACAAGGTCCCTCAATGCAGAATGAAAAGCCACATTTGCTTTATTAATAATTATTATTATAAAGACAACTCAATATGCTTAATGTCTGCATTCATCTTGAGAATGAAATGGGTTCACAGCAGTCTATTTTATCCTGAGGAGAGGAGATGCAAGCAGCTATACATTTCTATTCTTGATGTTAGACGCATTGATGATTCCTGTTGAGTAGATCAGACCGATAACTACAATCGAGCCATTTAGCTCGGTGAAGGAAAGTGGCTAGGCTAGCAACAAACTTCGTTTCACATACGGAATGCAACCGAACTGGCAAAGTGTGTTGTCATTTGCAGAGACTAGAGTTTGCAGAAAGTATTTGCCTGTCATCTATAGAGCACTGAGCTATGAGACCTGATTCTCCTCTTCATTCCACTGGTCTGATGCAGTGTAATTTCTCTGGTGCAAAGCTGCTGTAAAGGAGTGGAGAATGCAGTCATGGAGTAGCAGTTATAAATCAGTCATCTGGTATACCTGGGTTCATTCACCAGAGCCATTTGCTTATACAAGTCCTGATCTTTCCTTATATAAGTCAATGAGGGCGTTGCCATGGACTTTAAAGGGAGTGGAGTTAGCTTAATTTTCCAAAGGGTCGGCACAGTTCTGCAGATGTAATTTGGGTCTGTAAAATGTGCATCTGTATTTTGGCACCTGCAATTGAACGGAACAAGTCCCTGCACCTTTAGCTACCTGGCTGCAAGTATAAACCAGGCAGAAGGTGCATAATTCTGATTTGGATCTGCAATTCATTGCACAGGCACAAATTGCACCTGCAAAAAGGGAGATTTGGCCCCTGCTATTTTGAAATTTGAGGGCTTCGCCATCAGAATGTTTGGAGATAAGCAATCCCCTGGAAGAATTCACATCATAACCCATCCCAAACTGCCGATGGCGACTCAGCATGGGCAGATATCTTCTAGTGTGGATATGGACAGAGGCACATGGAGAGAAAGTACCTGTTTGTTTGGCTGCAGGTGCCTTTTTGTGCTTGTCTCTGGATAGCATTAGTGCAGACATTTTTAAAGCTCCACTGGAATGGGCATGACTGATTTCTCTGTGTCTTGGACTCTGTCCAAACCATCTATTAGCCTTTCGTTCACAAATAGATGCATCTTCAAGTGACTCATGGGCAACACTATTGTTTTTAAAAAGAAGTTAAGTTAGAGTAAGTGAAAATAAGAATTACTACTTGGGAAACGTTATGGAGGCAAACATAGGAAAATTTATGAATCATCTCCCACTAGGCTCCATTAATTTGCAGAGATAAGGAGCTTTCTTTTGTGTTTAGGACCACTCAACACGATGGATCTCTACTCCTATTATTTGTATTACTGTAGCAGCAAGGAGCCGTAGTCATGGACCACGACCCCATTGTGCTAGGCAGTGTGCAAACTCTGTGGGAAGTAATCCTGTTGATATGGAATACTGAACGCCCAGGGTATTTGGTGCAGTTCTGGGACATGGTGCTCAGCGGGACCTCTCCTTGCCCTGCAATATCTTGCCATCAATATCTTACCATCATCTGATGGTTTGAAGTATGCATGAGTCCTGCAGATATTTTAGTGGATTGGCAGGACAGCCAGGGTTTATAGCAACAAGGATGTAAAAACACCAAAGGCTGGATCCTTAGCTGCATAACTTGGCATTGCACAATGTGCATTGTGCAGTCATACTAAAATAACTTCAGTGGAGCCACATTGATTTATACAAGGTGAAGATCCAGCCCTCAGGGCTGTTATGTTTGCAGAGAATTACACTGACTCCACAACTGCCAGGGGCTTTGATAGGACCCACCTGGCTAGGATTTCGGCCCATTATTAGGAAACATAGTGGCTAGATTCCTGTGTTTGGGGCAGACACTTCCTTTCTGTCACAGGGCTTCTCTCCTCATTCTCAAACTTTGTAGCCCTTCAAACAGTCTCAGTCTTGAGCGAGGAGAGGCAGCTAGTAGAGACAGGTGCTATCAGGACAGGAAAATCCCCTTGACGTCATTTCCATTTGTCCAGAAGAAGAGTCAATAACTGACTCTCAGAGGGGAAGCTGAGGCAAGCTGTGTTGGCTGAGCTTACAAAATCCCAAATATTCTAGGGCAGGGGGAGTCTATTTTTTTGTCAAGGTCCAAATTTCTTGGTCAAGGAATAGTCAAGGTCCAGACTCCAGAGGAAAAAATAATAAAAACCCAGCAACAAGTTTTTGGGGTCCATTCAAAAGCTCCTGGCAATCTGGATTTGGCATGCGGTCAGCCTATTGACTACCCGTTCTAGGGCTTTCACAGTATGATTGTCCAATCTTTCTTTAAGCCTTACAAAGGCTGTGATACTACACTATTAATAACATGGATGGACCCTCCCAGCCTCAAAAGAACCCCTCTGAAGTCAATGGGACTCTATGGGAGTGCCAGGGAATGCCCATGTGGTTCTCATTACATTATCAGAGCCTACATTATTCTGCAGCAGTAAATTGGATGGACATGTAGACTCAGACTTAGGGAGGGCCCGACAGAGACCTTAATACTGTTATTTGCAGTTGCCAACAAATTCCATTACTAAAGCTCTTAATCCAGAGCTCTGGGATTCTGGAACTTCAGAGCCTTCGAGGTGTTCAAGCACAGATTTGCCCATGCAGCTGTTGCAAATTAAGTTTAGACAAGCTTCCTTCCTGGGATACAGACCTACAGACAAACTGATATAATTGAGCAAGACCTTCATCCTTTCCTTTAGCTGTAACATGGCTATCAATGAACCAGTGTTGTCACAATGCCCATTACACCAGCACATATGTACAACAAACCAGTCTGTATCAGAGTACATAACAGCCCACAACTACAAAGTATTCTCAGTCCTGGGGTCTAGATGGCTGAAGGGAAAAAATAAGACAACTTGGTTTTTGTGGCTCTCTTCTCCTCACTGCATCCTCATCTGTTTTTCAGTATAAATGACTTATTGAGTTCAGGGTTTTTTAATATGGGACAAGAGTTAACCAAGAGGCAGAGAGATACATTCATGGGAAAATATGCACACAGTTACCCAAATATTTCATACAAGGAATGTCACTGCCAATAATTTATACATCACTACTGAATGTGATCTGATGTCTGCTTGTTTAAAATTCCAAGCCTGACTTGAATGTATGGATATTTTGCACTGGAGGGGGGAAAACAACCCAAAACAATGTGAAAATTGCCATGAGTGAGAGCATTAACAACAGAGTTGCAGATACTAGAAAGAAACAGCTTTCAGAGTAGCAGCCGTGTTAGTCTGTATCCGCAAAAAGAACAGGAGTACTTGTGGCACCTTAGAGACTAAATTTGTTAGTCTCTAAGGTGCCACAAGTACTCCTGTTTTTTTAGAAAGAAACAGAATTACTGAGACTATGTGAGATAACAGAAAGCACATCAACTGTTTGCTTGAAATGCAATTATGTCCAGAAAGTGTCTGTATGAAAATGACTTTCAGATATGCTCCTTGGGTGAAATTCACTGAATCAGATGTCTTTGTCCCATCCAGGCCCAGATTAAGCCTTAAGAACTCTAAGGTTGTGTTTACTGCCTTAGTACCTGATGGGATTACAGCAGAAGAGAAAATGGAAAGTACATTTCTAGCCCTCTTGATGGTCAAGAAAGTCATGTATGTCTGCTTGAGTCTGCAGGCAGCCTGAAACAATAGCTCTGAGAAGCCAGAACTGCCCATTCTACCTACTAGCATGTAAATGCCAAGCCCTGCTGTTCTAAGAGGCTCTGCCAAATCACCTCAATGGAGGACTATGAATGGCGAGAGAAGAAAGCAGTGGGCCCAACTTACTCACTCAAAACAAACCTAACATATCAAATCAAATCAAACCAAACATACCCTGGGTGCTGGGTTTTGTTCCAGAGGACCCCCATACTGCCATCTCAGCCTCTCCACAAGGAAAGGGGAAGGAACCTTGATGCTGTTGGTGCATGGTGAGGACGGGGCCCCATGTCATGGCTCCTGCTTCCCTGCAAGTGGAGGGCAGGGCCATAGGGTAGAGCCACGTGCCCCCATGTGATTGTGTGCCTGGGACCTTAGTCCCCTCTCCCCCCAATTTAAGGGGAAATGGGTATGGCCCTCATCTAAAAAGAGGATCTATAGTGTGAGCCAAGCAGGAACCCTTGGAGCAGCTAACCCTGCAGAGGAGGCTTCAGTTGAACTTGGTTATTGTTCGTTTACTTGTTGATTGAGCCAGACTCCAGGAAGGGATGTGGTTACAGTGTGTGGCTTTTGTTTTAGAGCAGCCCGGGAAAGATACCTACTCACAAGTGTCTGATGTGACATGAGCTGATGAATCTCAGCCTGGTTTCTAGCAGACATGTCTCCATCACAGGAGACCAGCATATAAGTTGGCCCTAACTGCAGTCCTCATTGGCCATGGAAAAGGAGTAGTTAATAGGCATGATCCCCACCTACCCTCTCCCCCTAGAAGTGGTCACCTCCCCGGTCACGTTGAAACACTTTGGCAGTGTAGGGAATCTTGCGCTGCCTGTGCTCCAGTTGTTCTGTGGCTAAATGTAAGGCATCAGTTTGTAGTCTGGCCCACTTCACCCGCATGACATTCACCCACTTTCCTCCACAGCAGGCAAGTGATTTTGTAAGTTTCAGGTAGGTAAAAGACTTTGTATTGCAGAAGCTCACAACAATATTTTGTCCTATAGTTCAAAATATCTAGGCTATGAGTGTATGCTTAGGACAGGAATAAAACATTAATGGACATGTTATGCAAGCAAAGAGTTAGCTTCACACTGATAAGAGAAAGTCCTGATATAAACCAATAAGCTTTCAGAAACAAAGGGCTCAATCCTCATTTAGTGTAGAGCAACCTAGCTTTGTTGGCATCTATGGAGCCACGCCAATTCACACCAGCTGAGAATCTGGGCCAAAAATTCTTTAAAGAAGAAAATATAGCAAATGGCCTGAATTCTTCCTTTGCTTCCACCCATGCAACCACTGTGACCAAGGTCCTGAGCTTTCAATCAGATTTGCCCAGGTGCAAGGGTCACACCTGCAAGTTCTATTCCAGGATGGATGGCAACGGGGTGAACGGAGGGCAGAATTTGACTCAGTGGCTATAAATAAGGTTGGACAAATTTGTTCAGATAAAATAGAACCCAAACCAAAGCCTTTTTCGAGAATGGCAAGGCTTAGCTGAAATGCAGTAGAGGAAACATCTCAGCTCTGTTAGGGACTAGAATTTGCATACAGAACTAAGAGAAACAGCCAGGCCTGTGCATTATTCACAGCAGTGAATAATTACTGATTGCTCCAGTTCCCCCAATGTAAGAGCCATTTTGCCATTGACATGTATGATTGATTAAGTAGCAGATTTCATACTATGTTTTAAAGCTGAAATCATATTGCTGAGGTGGTTGGGCATGTACACAGAAGTTAAACACAGTATCTCTGGTGGTTGATGTTGGCTAGAGGTGGTAGGGCAGGAAGAATAGCCTGCCGGGCATCTCACAGCTTCTAATCTATGTTGCCTTTGCCACCAGCTACGGCGTCTGTAGTCCCAAGGACAGGGTCCATCCTGGGACAGGGACTTCAGTTGCATGTGGTGTCCAGGGGTAGAGGGCATGCGGAGGTCTGATGCTTTATAGATAATGGGGAAAGAGTCTTGTGGTTAAGACACTGGATTAGTACTTAAGAGATCTGGATTTGGTTTCCACCTCTGCCACTGTCATTCCTGTATGGGCACCTAATCTCTGTGCCTCTATTTCTCGTCTGTAAAAGGAAATGGAGATATTTTCCTTTCTCCCACTCAGTCTCGTTTGCTTAGAGTGTGAGCTCTTTGGGGCAGGACTGTTGCTTACTGTGTGTCTGTACAGACACAGATTCCAGTCTCAGCTAGGGCCACAAGATGCTAATAGCGATGCAAGTAACAATGGAGATACAGCTCCAGCCACTTCAAGCCAAACAAGTAATGCTCTTTGTTAGTTTGCAGGAAAGGAGATAACCGGATATGGAATTCAGGCTTGGGTGCATTTCAAATGTGATATGAAAATGCTAAAGTGAAATCTGCTTCATACATGAAAATCTTGTCCTCGTGGGATCATTCAAATAAAAGTTATTAAGCACGTGGCTGTAAGGTTTGCTATTGAAACTTCAGATTTCATGCTGCATTTGAATATTATATTTAACCTAATTTCCTGTGCACAAATAGTCCCTTTTAATCTCACCAAAGCATATCAAAGCACCAAAGAAAGCATGTGCAAGCATAATCTGCTTTTCAATGGGTGTTATGCCCCCTCAGCCCTCTGGCACCCAATCCACATTGGATACAGGTCTGTAACAGCTGCTGGCTACAGGGTTTAGCTCGAGCTGCAAAGGTTGGTGCATTTAGCTCTGCAATCCCCACTCACAACTGAGATGGAGGGGGTATCACATTTGCAGTACAATGCTGGATCTGCAACAAGCTGGTAGCTGCTCCCAGGATGGTCATCATTTCTATGACTCTTCCAACAGTTTTTCTAAACTCTCTTCCTTTCCATTCCTCATATCCCCTCCTCTACTCTGACTATGGGCCAGAATACCAATGAAGTCAATGAGAGATTAGCCATTGACTTTATGGGGCCCAGCAGTCTCCACGCTGTGTGTTGTACTCCCGTCTTGCCACCTCCTCTGACAGTTTTGTTTGCTGGTGGGTGTGTGGCTGGTTTGCAGATTGTCTGACATCATCCCAGTCCTCTTCCTCCTTCTGACCACCCTCGGTCTCACTCCTCTGTTTCCTTTATTCTGCACTCCCAAAGTCACTGTACGTTTTGGTGGTGCAAGGAACATCTGATTGGGCCCAGATTACTTAATGGACCTTAAAAGGAGGTATTTTCACAAGCATTTTGCAGTGACATAATGCAACATGATGATAAACCCCTCGTTGACTTCAAATGGGAGCAGAGTTAGCCCAGCGCTGGGAACGTCTGAAAATCCTCCCTCAAAAAGAGATTGTCCATGACCCTGTTTTTGATGGCTGCAAACCTACTGATAAATAAAGTGTGAATGACGATTCTCTCCTCCAGACTGGATCAGACCAAGAGAAGTAGCATGCTGTTTACAGGCACCTGCTGGTAACATATACACAAAGACACAGCTGTGCATTATTATATAGGATTAAAAAAAAAAAAAAAACACCACAGCAGCCATTTATGCAGTAGTTGATCATCGGTCTTATTTTTAGTAGCCTGTAGTAATGTGTTAACAATTTTACAGAGCCAGATATAGGCAATGATTGATCCAATTCTGTTTTCATTTTGAGGTCAAATCCGGAGAGGTGCAGAGTATCTGAGTATCATTGAGGCTATTTGAAAATTTGAACCTTATTTCTAGTCTGAATTCACCTCACATTAGCTTCCAGACATTGGATCTTGTTACTCCTTTGTCTGCTAGATTAACGAGCCCTTGTCAACAATCTGTTCCCCAGGTACTCTCCGGTCTTAGGGGGGTCCTTAATTCAGGGCTGGTCTTACCATGAGGTAAACTGAGGTGGCCACCTCAGGTGCCAGACTGGGGATGGGGGAGGGGGGTGCCACTAGGACCCAGAGTGTAGAAAATTGTGTCTGCTGCTGCTGCATATGTATTCTCTCTGCTCTAGATGCACAGAGATGGTGGAGTGCTGTGCTGGAGGAAGGAGGGCACAAGAGACATAACAGGCAGGCAGGAGAAAAGGTGAGAGGGAATAGCAGAAAGCAGCAGGAGCTGCAGGGAGAGAGAGAGAGAGGAGGAGGAGCCTCTTATGTACCTTTCTAGCACCCCCAGGAGCCTGGACTGATTAACACCAGCTTCTCAGGGAGCTTCCTGTTTCCTGCTGCTTCCCTGAACCCACTTGAGGAGAACAGGCAGTCAACTGAAGTAGTCGGAGCCAGTTAGGCCTTAAGACGCTGATATCTTCCCTCACTCAGGCCCTGCTACCCCAGCCTGCTTATTTGTCCCCTTCGGTTGAGTGTTGAGAGCCACTATAGCTGGCACAGAAGAGCAATCATGAGTGAAAGAAGAAAATGCCCCTCTTTGGCAGCATTCAGAAAAAGCAAGCAAGCAAAGGAAGCGTTTCTATCTAAGCAGGAAGGAGCTCTCCTGAGATACATAGACACAAATGTTCACGGTGAGCCTTCTGGCCCCAGTGAGGAGATGCCTGATCTTCCAGTCAGAGTGCAGCAGGTGACCTGGCAGCTACTGCAGCATCCATATCACCATCTCAAATGGATGTAACCATGCACATTCCTGAAGAAAAGTGTAGATCAGAGAAGAAAACAGATGCTGCTGAGTTTAGTTCCTTAAGTCTAGATGATCCAGGACTGTGGACCCACTTAAGCAGTAGCCTGAGGGACTTCCTTGTACTGCATGGGCCACAGCAAGTGAAAAACTTCATATTCCCCAAAGACAATGAAAATAGAAGTTTCCATCCAACATATTACCGGTGTGAAATCCCCAATGGTGACAAAGTGGAGAGGCCATGGCTTATATACTCAAAAACCCAGAATGCTGCATACTGTTTGTTGCAAAACAAACAAACAAACAAAAAAACCCACTCTTCCAGTCTGATGTTCCAGCCACATTGGGTTCTACAGGAACAAAGGACTGGAAAAATCTGGCTAGAAATCTGGCATGCCATGAGAAGGCAGCAAATCACCAGAGAGCATTCCATAGGTGGAAAGAGCTTGAGATGAGACTAAGGTTAAAGGCCACCATAGATGATCAGCTTTAAGAGAAGATTGCATCAGAGTCTCTTTATGGGCAAAATGTTCTGAAAAGGCTCATTGCCGTTGTGGGAATGCTTGCTACCCAAAACCTAGCACTGCGTGGCACTTCAGATCAGCTATATGTACCAAACAATGGAAACTTCCTTAAAATTGTGGAGCTGATGGCTGAGTTTGATGCTGTGCTCCAGGAACATATAAGAAGAGTCACTACCCAAGAAATGTACACACACCACTACCTTGGAAAAAAAACAATTCAAAATGAGATCACACAGTTACTGGCAACAGAAGTCCAACAGAAGATTGTGGCAGATCGGAAGTCAGCAAGATATTACTCTGTTATTCTTGACTGCACACCCGACATCAGCCATATGGAACAAGTGACTTTAATGGTGCGTTTTGCAACAGAACTTAGTGAAAATGTCCCTGCAATGGTGACTGTCAGAGAGCATTTTCTAGAATTTATTGACATTGATGATACTACAGGAGCTGGTATGACAAATGTGCTTCTTAAAAAGCTGGAAGATATGGGAATTGCGATAGCTGACACGAGGGGTCAGGGCTATGATAATGGTGCCAACATGAGAGGAAAGAACAGAGGAGTGCAGACATGGATCCGAGAGTTACACCCTCGAGCTTTTTTTGTCCCATGCAGTTCTCATTCATTGAGCTTGGTGGTCAGTGATGCAGCATCAGCTTCTAGTAAGGCTGCTGAATTTTTTTAATGTAATTCCAAGCATCTATGTATTTTTCTCTGTGTCAACTCATCAATGTCAAATTTTGAAGCAACATCTGGGAACATGCTCTGACACCGAAACCACTGAGTGCCACATGATGAGAAAGTCGAGTGGATGTGATAAAGCCTATCAGACTCCAAATTGGGAAGATAGATGATGCTATAGTTAGCATTATCCTCCATAATGGCTTGGCAGGAACTGTTCGTGGGAGAACAGTGGCAGAGGGAAATGGAATCACCAGAAACATACATAACTTCAAATTTCTGTGTGGCTTAGTGTTGTGGCATGACATACTGTTTGAAATAAATGTTGTAAGCAAGAGACTCCAAGGTGTTGACCCTGATATATCTGGAGCAATGGAACAACTGGACAAAGCAAAGTCATGCCTACAGTCTTACCGGTCAGATGAGGGATTTCAAAACGTTCTGAAGAGTGCACAGAAGTTGGCAGAGGAACTTCACACTGAAGCTATTTTCCCACCCATTCAAGAATACAAGAAGTCACCGAAGAAGATGACATTTTGATTACGAGGCACAGGATAATCCCATAAAAGACCCCAAACACGAATTCAAAGTTGAATTCTTTAACCAGGTGCTAGATTGTGCAATACAGTCAGTTGAAGAACGTTTCACGCTGCTCAAGGAACACAACAGTATATTTGGGATGTTGTATGATATTCCAAAACTCTTCACTATACCTGAAGACGACCTACACCAGCAATGCAGGGCACTAGAGACAGTGTTGACACATGATGACATGCGCGATATTGATGCGAATGATTTAGGTGATGAACGGAAAGCCCTTTCAAGATACATTTCAGCAGGATCAACTCCAAAGGCTCTTCTGAAATATATGTGCACAAATAAGATGACCACCCTCTTTCCAAATGCTTTTGTTGCTCTGCGCATACTTCTAACACTTCCTGTAACAGTTGTCAGTGGAGAACACAGCTTCTCCAAGCTGAAGTTAATAAAAAAAAACATATCTACGCTCCACAACGACACAGGAGAGGCTGGTCGGCCTTGCAACCATCTCAATAGAGCATGAGCTGGCCCAGACTGTGGACCTCAGCAGGAAGCAGTTCAAGTCTTTGCAACCAAGAAGGCATGGAAAGCACCACTTTGATTTTTCAAACAGATAAAAATGCCAGCATTTACTATGCAGACAAGAAAAATTAACTTTCAAATGCCTGATCAGCAAATGTAAGTGTTACTTAACATTTTTGAACAAGGCATTTTAAGTTGTTAGTTCTCCTTTATTGGGGTAGGTAGAAGAGCAGTACAGTAACTCCTCACTTAATGTTGTAGTTATGTTCCTGAAAAATGTGACTTTAAGTGAAACGATGTTAAGAAAATCCAATTTCCACATAAGAATTAGTGTAAATGGGGGGGTTAGGTTCCAGGGAATTTTTTTTTTTTTTTTAAACCACACACACAAAGTTTTAAACAAACAATTTAATACTGGTACACAGTGATGACGATTGTGAAGCTTGGTTGAGGTGGAGGAGTCAGAGGGTGGGATATTTCCCAGGGAATGCCTTGCTGCTAAATGATGAACTAGCAATTGGCTGAGCCAGGGCCGGCTCCAGGCATCAGCATACCACGCATGTGCTTGGGGCGGCACAATTACAGTGGTGGCATTTTTGCTTTGGCAATTGCACACTTCGAGCTTTTTTGGGGGGGGGGGGGGCGCTTGGGGCAGCAAAAAACAGAGCCATACCTGGGCTGAGCCCTCAAGGGTTAACTCTCACACTCTACAAGGCAGCAGGAAAGGAGGGAGGGCAGACAAGGACAGAGACTGTGTGTGTGTGTGTGTGTGTGTGTGTGTGTGTGTGTGTGTGTGTGTGTGTGTGTGTGTGTGTGTGTGTGTGTGTGTGTGTGTGTGTGTGTGTGTGTGTGTGTGTGTGTGTGTGTGTGAGAGAGAGAGAGAGAGAGAGAGAGAGAGAGAGAGAGAGAGAGAGAGAGACCGGACCGCAGCTGCCTGGAAGCTCCCTCTGTTGTGTGTGTCCCCTGCTCTGTCGAAGATGGGGTAAGCAGGGTGCAGGAGCAGGAAAGGAGGGGGACACCCTGACATTAGCCCCCCCCTTCTTCCCCTCCCCCCCCCCAAGCAATCAGGAGTCTCGGGGAGCAGCTCCAAGGCACAGGGCAGGAGCAGCACATAGTGGGGTGATGGAGAGCTGAACTGCTGTCAATTAATAGCCTGCTGTGCAGCTGCTGCACAGGGAACTTAGGGGAGCTGATAGGGGGCTGCTGGTCCACCCTGATTCCAACCACCCACCAGCTAGCTCCAACAGGCTGCTCTTCCTGCAAGCAGTGGACAAAGCAGGCAGTTGCCAAACGACATTAGAAGGGAGCATTGCACAACTTTAAACGAGCATGTTCCCTAATTGATCAGCAACATAACAACGAAACAGTGTTAACCAGGACGACTTTAAGTGAGGAGTTACTGTACCATGAGAGGAGTAGAACAGGAAGAAGGCAGAATTGAGACCTTTCAAAGTTTTGGCCCAAGTGAGGGGCCATGGGGGTGTCATTTGAGCTCCCCGCCTCAGGTGCCAAAATGCTGTGGGCCGGCCCTGCCTTAATATTATGTGTTTCAGTGTTAAGGGTGGGTGAAAATGACCAAAAAAAGCCATCATGTAATTTATGGACAGCCCCATAACTGAGCAGGTCAACCCTTAACCTCCTTTGATAATTAAATAGATTGAGCTCCTTAAGCTGATCACTATAAGGCAGGTTTTCCAATCTTTTAATCATTCTTGTGGCTCTTCTCTGAACCCAGACTTTGTAGCGCCCTTCCAAACTGTGGCAACTCTCTACCCCTTTGTTCATGGTGCAGTCTGGGAAAACTTGACTGCTCAGTCAAGACCTGCTCAGTAAGCTATAGCAGGGAAAGGCACGTGGGTTACACTTGGAGTGGGGGAGAGAGCTGCAGCTATGGCTTTCTGAGCAGGTCTTGACTGAGCAGTCAAGTTTTCCCAGACTGCACCATGAACAAAGGGGTAGAGAGTTGCTACAGAGTCTGGGATATGGGTGACTGGATGCATAATGCAGTAGAGATTCCTAACCTGGGGTTACAAATGAATGTAGATGCTCAAGCCCTAGGTTAATAAACCCAGGATCTGCTAATTTGATAACTAACCCTGGGCTTACGGGTAAGTGTAAACATACCCATTGAGTTTAAGCAGGGCTGTCTTTAGGCATATGCAGCTGCATAGGGCGCCATGAAATCTGGTTTCAGAGTAGCAGCCGTGTTAGTCTGTATCCGCAAAAAGAACAGGAGTACTTGTGGCACCTTAGAGACTAACAAATTTATTAGAGCATAAGCTTTCATGGACCCCAAATTTCATATGTGGCAGCACCAGCCTCGGCAACCTCGGCTGGCCCGCCCTGCAAGTGGGCCATCCCTGGGGGAAAGGGTGTGGGCCCACAGACAACTCCCTCTTACCCTCCCCCCCCCGCTCTGCCCCCAGCCTGCCCCTATTCCATCTCTTCTCCCAGTGACCCCACACTCACCGGCAGCAGCGGAGCAACCCGCCCCAGCCCCACTCTACTCTGCCAGCTCCCAGCTGCAGTGCTCTGCTTCCCACCACCAGCGAGCATGGGGAAAGGATCGCCCCCTGCACTCACCGGTGGCAGGAAGCGGAGAGATGCGGCCCCAGCCCGATCTGCTTCCCTGCCCCGGCCCCAGCCCCAGCCATGTCACTCGGGTTGGGGAAAGGACCGCCCCTAGCTCTCACAGGTGGTGGGAAGCGGAGCGCCGCGGCTGGGAGCTGGGGGAGTAGAGTGGGCTGGGGCTGGGCTGCTATGCTTCCTGCCACTGCTGGTGAGGGCTGGGACGAGGGAAGCGGAGCAGGCTGCTCCTGGCCCCCTGCTAATCCCCTTGGCCACTCTGGGCCTGTGGGGCCCCCAAAAGTGGCCCCCCACAGCTCCTGCCTTCCAGACCTGGGGTGGGGGGAGAAGGCCTGGGGGCATCCAAATGGCTAGGGACGGCCCTGAGTTTAAGGCCAGAAGTATCACAACCCGTGGCTCTCTCATGGTCCTGTAACCATCTTCAGATATTTACCAACAAGTGTCTTATCTGAAGCCAGTGTGTCCTTCCTCCCTGCTTTTCCTTACAGAGTGCTATCAAGCTACACAAATACAGTAAGCTTCTCAATAACCAGGTTAATAGTCAGTACATATTACAGAGCAACCCCAGCTTCCTTACATGATATTCCTGTTTATACATCTCCAACTCGCATTAACTCCTTTAGCCACAGCATTGCGCTGGAAGTTCATGTTAGAATCTATCCACCCCCCAGGGGGTGTGGCTGTCCCGTTTTGCTTTTAGAAAACATTTGTATTTGGACGTTTACACTCCACACACTCACTACCCTAATGAAGGGACATTGTGTATGTCCAGTGCTCCTGGGTATACGACCACTATGTCTGATCACTGTGTTAGAAGAAGTAGGTGGAAAGTGATTATATAACTTCTTTGGGCTGAATGGTTCTTCTGTGCATGCTCTCAGCACAGTGGGAGGCAGTTAATTGTGTGCCACTCTGGACTGCTATTGTATCCATAACAGATCATTTTCCTCATTAACCAAGTGAGCAGTTGCAGTGCTTAGGATTATATGTTCGTATATCTTTCTTTTCAGTCCAAGCATCATGGATATAGGTCAAGTTGGCATAGCGCAGCAAACTCAAATGGTTCCAAGCTCTTCAAGAGTTTGCCCCCCCAAACTCCATTCCTTATTCTTATGCTCCTTGAATTGTCATTAAAAAAAAAAAGCAGAATGACAAATGCTAGCTGGAGTCATGGGGGCAGAAGCCAGGAAATCAGGTAATAAAAAGGAAAAGGGGAAAAAAAGTCTTCAAAGGCTGGATTTTGAAAAGAGCACGGCAGCCAAAAGCTCTCAGCAGTCTCATTGGGAGAAGGTGGGTGCCAGCCACTTTTGGGAGGGAAAAATCCCTCATTCCTTTGAAAACTTTTTTCCCTTTTTCATCTTCCCTTTTATTAGAAAGTTGATAAAACACCCACAGAAGTTTCTTCCTAACTTCGCATTAGTTAGAGGTTGGTGATGTCCCCAAACATGAGGGTTCATATTCCTTCCAAAACACTTTTCAGGATTACTCTCTGTAGTAAATTAGGGAGGGTTTGGAGCTGGTTGCTTTTAAAATGGGCCCCAACAATGAGGCTTCCATTGGGAGATCATTACCCTATCGAATTTACGTTCAGGGGCCAGTCCTCATCAGGTATAAATTGGCACAGATCCATTGAAGTCAATGAACTGCAACAATTTACACCAGTCGAGAATTTCACCCTCTGTTTATGTTTTCCCTTTTCTTAAGGTCATCCAGTTCCTCCCATTCTGGGTCCCGCTAGCAGAATTCCCTCTTCCTCCCGAGTGTTTAACCCCTTTGAATACTTGAAGAAAGAAATGAGTCATCATTTAGCCATGTTATGAATATTTACTCCTATTAATATTTCTCTCCTCAATCAGTTCCTCCATCTCTATTCATTTTTGCTGCTCTTCTGTGATCATTCTGGTATTGAGCTTCCTGGAACCACTAGTTTTGGCTGCTTATCTGAAGCAGCCAGAACACCCAAGCCTTTTGAGGTTGCCCCAGTGCTAGTGCAGGATTAAAGTCAGAGAAACCCTAAGATTAGCAGCACTTTATGAACCTCAGCCAACCTTCAGACTTTTTTCCCCCCACCCTCTAAATATAAAACCCGAATACTTCCTGTGTGGCTGATTGACACATGCCAAGGGGACACTGCTGCTTTATATCCAGCCCTGATGCTGCATGCACTGGAGTCTCAGGAGTTCAATAAGCTATATTCAGCAGTAGCAGAAATAGACAAAGGTGCAATACTGAGAGAATGTCGTGATATTTCATTTCTAGTGCAGAACACATTGAACAGGCTCAGTATTATTGCCTGAATGTTCATTTATGCACGGCTTTGGGAAATTAGCTTCAGGAGCATGCACAGGGTCGGGTTGAATACTGTTTTTACTAGCAGTCTTCTCCTTTCTCCCAGAGCTCTTGAAAGTCTACCCTCCAGCAGCATGGGGAATGGTGTTTGGTTACAAGTGTATGGTGGCTTTAAAGGGACAAACTATTACAATTTAAGGCCCAATCCAATTCCAGTGAAATCAATGGGAGCCTATTGACTTCCAGGGGCATTGGATCATGGCCAGAAGGCTCATAGGTTGCTATAAGCAGCCACAGTAGTCAGGGTCGTCATTCTCACTGGACATTTCCCCACTCTCTATGGTTAATACTTTAAGGCCCCCATCCACACTGCAACTTTTAGCTGCAATTTTTTAGCTATAGGCCAACTGAGGGACACAGGTAGCTCTGTGGTTTCCACCTTGGAAAACTAGCAGAACTGTTAACTGTGTCCAACTCTTATATCCCACAATTCTTTCTGGATAGATGGGAGTGAGACTATCCACTGATATGTTATTAGCTATCAACCAGCCATACCCTGGAACTACTAGACTCAGTTCTGTGAGGCAGGAATTTGTATCCATGTTATTTGCATAATCCCTCCAGACCATGATAGATCAAGGGAATTCAGCTCTTTACATTGTTCTCATTCCACCACAGAGGAACTTTAGAGGGATGCACTTCTACATCTTGGAGCTTCAGACATATTGACCAATTGGCCATTGACCAACTGCTTACACAAACGGTGTCAGTTAGGAAATATTACCACAGCCTTGGAGTACAAGGGAGAGAAGGGGAGGGGATCCCACAGGTGTCTCCCCCCACCGAGTTTTAGAGACTGAGCAGGATGGCTACACTGCTATTTTTAGCCCTACAATGACCAAAAAAACCCAAACTTGTCATAAGAAACCAAGATTTGTTTTAGTTTTTCCACCCAAAAATCTCAAAAGCCCCTCTTCACCCACATAAAAAAGTGTGATAAACCCCACCTGTCAGTCAAAAATTGCCATCCAGGTCTAGTCACAGGTACAGTAACTCTGCAACTGTGGGTACGTCTACACTGCAAAGAAAAACCTGTCTCTGGAACTCAACAAGTGTGGAGGGTTTCAGAGCTCGGGCTGGAGCCCAAGTGGGAACGTCTACACAGCCATTTTTAATCCTACAGCCCAGGCCCCAATCAGTTGGCCTAAGACTTGACACCATGGGTTTTTCTTTGCAGTGTAGACATACCCTATATGGCCTGCATGACCATCTAGGACTGTGAGCTTTTCAAACTAAGCAGACCAAGGATATGGATGGAAATAGAGTAATCTATTTAGTGAAATGCAGCCATGCCTGGAGTGGCAGATATCAACTATTGCTATTGTGTACAATATCCAGGCACTATTTTCAAAATGGGTAGGAATAATAATATTCAATTAAACTGTAAAAGGAAGAGTTGATGTAGGCAGAATGGAATTACTTATGTCAGAATTTGGATGGGACACATCCTTACGCATCCTTGCTCTTGCTACTAATGCAATGGAATTTTTAGGTGGAATTTAGGTTCCTGTTGGGTGCCTGACTCCCTTAGACTCCTTTGAAAATCCCAGCCTTAGGACCATAAGCAGGCAGGATTTCAGATATTTTAATCTGAAGAACAGTACCTGCAAGAACAGTGCCCCCTAGCACCATGGCAAGGCACTGATTCAGCACCCACTAGGAGGGAAGAGCTCCACCTAACACCAACTCCTGCAGCACCCGAGTTTTCCTTGAACACCTCCAACCTAAGGACTACCCTGGCCAGCACTGCTTAGCTTGAGAGATCCCAGTCCAAGGCAATATGGCTGCAGTTCAAGGTGCTCTGTGGGATATGCGGTTTACCTGGCTCTAGTGAAGACAGGAGAGCTGCTACATCACAGGGGGACAATGAGGAATCACCTGCTAATATCTGTACAGTGCTTTGAATGTGTGCAACTAAATGCTAGCTATTAGTTAGATCTCCCCCCCCCCACACACACACACCCATTTCCTCCCCTTGTGCGTTACCAGCTCATTTCCCCCTTACTTAGAGCATACTCCAGCTCTTAGCTGGCATTATTCCAGCTGCCTTGACATAACAGGTTCTCTCATTCCCAATCATGTATTTCCTGGCACTGTCCCCATTGGAAACCTCCAGTTCTCGGGGTAGTTGATAACATCTGGTGACCTTTTCTTGATTATTTCTCTTCAGTCTGATATTTTCTAAAATTGGGCTTTGCCTTCCTGGAAAGCACGACACTCAGGGTGAGTGACTCATGAGCTTTGGCATGCAGTTCCAGCAGCCTGGGACATGAAGGCAGCACCCTCCCCCTCATGCAGCAGATGTAACAGTAGGAAGTATTATTTTGCAAGGCTGTGCTCAGATATTTCCTAGAAAAGCAACACAATGCCACATGTGTGTTCCCATGTGAAGTCAGTACAAGGAAATCCATATACACCATATGTGGTCTAGAAATGGTAGGTGTTTTTAAGACCCAAGTTTGCATAAGACTCTTGCCTGTGGTATGCAATAAACATTCCACATCTTTAAGGGAAACTCCTACATGGCCTGGGTAAAGGAGGGTTTTTTAAAAACCAGGTCCCAAAATAAGTGTAGAGGCACCAGAAAGACAACAAATTTTACATCTGCATGTGGGGACATCGGATGTCACCTGGTTATTCTGATGGATGACAATGGAAACGTGGTGCAAGACTAACCCCCAATAACATAAAGGGCTTGGCAACAATCTGTATGCTGAAGAGAGGAAGGAGAATCTTGTGGTTAAGGCAATGGCCTCCACTCTGGAGATCAGGGTTCAGTCTGAGAGTGACACACCTTGGGCAAGTCAGTAGGGCTGGCTTTCTGCAGGAGCTCAGAGGCGCACTTTCAAAGAGAACTCTGCTCTTGGTGAGACAACAAAAAGAAGTTGCCAGATTTCCAGACAGCTCAGCCCAGGTGATGCTGAGCTGTTTTTAAAGCCTGAGTATGCACACCAACAACAGCTGATTGGGTGGGCTGCGCTTGTTGGAAAGCCTTGCCCTAAAGGTGCATGCTGGGAGCTTGCATCTCACCTCACACTTCTACAGAGGAGGAGCAGAGGCACAGGGAAGGAGGAGAATGGTACTTTCCATCTTCTACTTTTATCTTCCTTGTTTATTCAGGGGCAGGCTCTGTCATTCACTATGTTGATACAGCACCTAGCAGACTAGGATTCTGAGCTTGTGTGGGGCCTCTAGAGGTATGTCTTCACAACAACCCCCAGCAGCAAGTCCCAGAACCTGGGTCTGCTGCCACGCGCAGTTTTTTTGCTGTGTAGCTGTACCCTAGGTGTAATTACAATACAAATAAATACCCCATAAGCATCTATACTGCCTCATGTCTGAGGTCTCCCCTTATCTAGTGTATCTGACTCTACTGCTTAAGTAAGGCAACAGTAGTTTACCTTTAAGAAGTTAATTGTAGTGTAATTAAACTCCTGAAGAGGATGTACACAACAAAAGCACCATGTGATACAGCATCCAGCTGTATGAGGGAGGAGTCATGTTGAGAAACAATTTAAGGGGAGGAAAAAGCAATGAGATCAATTATATTGATTCCTGTCTGGTCTTGATGGAAAGAGTTAGAAAGCTAGATGTTGACTTGAAACTGGTTACTAGAATAAGGCAGATGAAACATGATCTTTGGAGAAAACATTACTGTTTGTAGGTTTCCAGTACTAGGTTTCTTAGGTAACTGGAATTCTGCCAAACCATCTGGCTCTCCTGCAGTTCATTCTAACTGAAAGAAGACTGTACAACGTCTGTAAGAAAATGCTGCTATCAGAATGTGCAGGAAGTGTAAGAAACTTGTTGTGAGATGTGCCACTCAAGAGGTTTTAGAAAGATTTGGGAGTACAAGATGGGGGAGAGAACCCCCCCAAAAAAACACACCCACAAAACATCTCTTTAGCTTAAAAAAAAAAAAAAAAAAGATCCCAGGAGAAATATCCTTAAGTGTGAAGGAAATATCAACACAGACCCAGATTCACGAATATCTTTAGGTACCTAAATGCCAATATATTTCAATTGCTGTAGGTCTACTGGTCCAATCATCTCAGGGAAACTAACAATATTTTAATACTTCTTGAAATTAAAAAACTTTAGATTGAGATGGGGGCAGAATAGAAGAATATCAAAGTTCTAGTCCCTGCCAGTCTGCTTCAACCCTGTTTGGAGGACATCCTCTTGAGAGGATAGTTCAGGGATTCTCAAGCTTCATTGCACCATGACCACATTTGGACAATAAAAATTACTATGCAACCCCAGGATGGGGGACTGAAGCCTGAGCCAGCCCATGTCCCCGGTGGGGTGGGGGTGCAAAGCCAAAGCCTATGGGCTTCAGCCCCAGGCGGGGGGCCTGTAACCTGAGTCCTGAAGCCCTCAGGCTTTGGTCCTGGGCCCCAGCAAGTCTAAGCCAGCCCTAGTGACCCCATTAAAATGGGGTCCTGACCCAGAGTTTGAGAACTGCTGGGATAGTTTATTCTTCTGCTTCTCTGCTGAAACTGACGAAGGCCAATTAATACCAAATATGATGGCAGTTTCTTGGATATAGACACTTGTCTATAATGGGACTTGCCCTAATATCACATTGCAACTGTTTCTGTGCACTACTAAATGGGGTTGGATATGAATTGGCAATATATGGGTTAAAAGCTGCATAGCCCATTGTTACTCTGCAAGGACCCCCCTCCCCTCTGTCTAATCCGTTTATCTTGCATTTAGTCCAAGAAGCTGAAGTAAACTGAAAAGGCACAAGGATTATTAGAGCGGGTACGAGGCATGTAATTATATCTGTTCTTGGCATCTCTCCATTCCAACTGGGGTCAGAACTTACAGTGAGAGTCTGACATGGCAAGCCTAGGTAGTACTCGCAACTGCAGCATGGTTGGTGGTGAAAAGGGATCATTAGGCTCCACAGGGGGATTCCTCTAATCAGCACACAAGAGGCAGGTGGGAACAGTTCAGAAAATTCTTTATACTCAGGTGCCAAATGGGTTTTTCCACAGATCAGATCAGCCAAGTATTTGGTCATGAATGTTTGCACCAGTATAGTATCTCTAAAGGTGCTGCTGCTCTTCAGTAGTCGAGCACTGGTATGAGACAAGGGATGGTGATGTTTTCTTGACATCCCCCATTCTATGGGTTCAGAACTTGTGCCTTTTCATTCCAGGTCCCTCCTAAACAGTGTCTATGTGACGGCATCTTTGTAGCCAACCACCCTGCCTTACTGAATTCACTTGTAGTGCCCCTGGAAGTAAATGACAGGCCATCGAGACATGGCCAGGACACAGGAGTGGCGCCAAGGTTTTTGCCGCCCTAGGCAGCAGCACTCCTCTGAGCATTTGGCAGCGGGGGTCCTTCCACTCCGTGACTTTGGGGCACTTCGGTGGCAGGTCCCAGAGCGAGTGAAGGACCCACCGCTGAATTTCCACCAAAAACCCCAGAGCGGAAGGACCCCCTGCTGATGATTTTCCGCCTAGAACAGCAAAATGCTGCCCCCCAAATCCTGCTGCCCTAGGCGACCAGCTAGGGTCGCCTAGCGGAAGTGCCGGCCCTGCCAGGACATCCAAGTGTCACTGTCTGGTGCCATGCCAGTACTTAAACAGGACAAACAGACTGGAGGGAAGACTGAACTTGCCTTTCAGATAAGTCAACAAAAGGCCTTTTTGCCTTTCTCTGGAGCTGGGCAGGAGGCGTTAGAAGTCCCTGGCAGTTTATGAACAGAGAAGGATGTAAACCCAGTTTTCTGGCTCTACAGGTTTGAGAGAAAAATGTCCAAGGCCGTATAGGCTGAAACGCCCTCCTGAGCAGAGGCACTGCACAATGTCTGTCTGCTGCTAAAACTCTGGCTTAAGGGCTTAAGTGCTCTATAGGCCCTGCATGGACTCTTTCCACTGGGGGAAGGTTTCAAATATATGGTGAAATATCTATGGGTGTATGGCCCAGGAGACAGGTATGACAAACTGGGACTGTTCTTAATGTGGCCTTTGAATGCTGAGCGGGGAGCGTTGGCTGGGAAGGCAGGGGAGTGTGGCTAGGATGGTCTGCATGGGGGAAATGGGAGACTGGCTGAGGGAGAATACCTGAGCATGTAACATGAGAACCCAGGAAGGGGTTAGAGGCCAGGTGACACCTTTGCCCAGGAAACTGAACAAAGGGTGGGGGGAGAGTTTCAGAGTGGGCTGGTGGAATGGCTGGGAGGCAGATGGGGCTCTGACCTCCCAAGGGAGCTGTGGTCCTGTGGGACCCCAAGATGTACCTAACTGGGGGGGATCCTGTTGTCTGTGCCTGCAAGACCTGTCTTGGACTGTGTCCCTGTTGTCTAAATAAACCTTCTGCTTTACTGGCTGGCTGAGAGTCATGGTGAATCGCAGGAAGCCAGGGGTGCAGGGCCTTGTGTTCCCCCCTGCCCCCCCCACACACACACAGTGACAACAGGGCATTGGACTGGGAATCAGGAGACCTGGGTTCTAATTCCCAGGGCCGGCTCCAGGCACCAGCTTCTCAAGCAGGTGCTTGGGGCGGCTGTTCCAGACAGGGGCGGCAGTTCCAGGTATTCAGCGGCAATTTGGTGGATGGTCCCTCACTCCGCCTGGGAGTGAGGGACCATCTGCAGAATTGCTGCCGCAGATCGCGATCGCAGCTTTTTGGGGGGGGGGGGTTTGGCTGCTTGGGGCGGCCAAAATCCTGGAGCTGGCCCTGCTAATTCCTAGTCCTTGGGCAAGGCACTCCTTTCTGTGCCTCCAGTTCTCTTGACCCTTATATGTTTAGAAAGTACGTTCTTTGGAGCAGGAACTGTCTTCTGCTGTGCATTTGTACAGCACCCAACACAATCAGGTGCTGATCTTGGTTGGGGTCCCTCCGTGGGGCCGGATTAAGGCAGGGGCTTTAGGGGCTCAAGGGGGGCCCCCCCCACAAAAAAAATTCACAGGTAGTGATCTCTGGGCCGCTAAAAAGGGGCACTCAGGCAGGCTACCTGCATGCTGTGGTCCCACACTGCTCCCAGAAGTGGCCAGCTACTGGCAAGTCTCTGCGGCCCCTTGCGGGGGAGAGGGGGGTGGGTCTGCATGCTGCCCCTAACCCCCAGCACCGTCCCCACAGCTTCTATTGGCCAGGAATCGGCCAGCCACTACTGGGAGCAGTGTGGGGCTATGGCAGGCAGCCTGCACCTCGCACCCCCTCCTCAATCCCAAACCCCTGCCCCAGGTCAGAACCCCCTCCTACACCCAAACCCCACACCCACTCCTGAACCAGGTCAGAATCCCCTCCTACACCAAACTCCCTCCCAGGAAAAAGACTTGTATACAAAAGTCTAATAGCCCTGGGATCACAGGAGAGTTAATCTGGCCCTGTCCCTCGGCATTACCTTGTTACTACGAAACACTTCCTGAATACGATGGCTGCTGTGTTACAAGTCTAAGTCATAACACTGTGAGACAGCAGCTTTCGTGCTGGAGCTAAACCACTATTGCATTCCACATTAATGGAACAGGTGGTTCTCTGAGCTTTCAGTTCCATTCACCTTGGGAAACTCTTTAGTAAACAGTGGACACCTAGTTTTATGTTGTAATGTTGACTGACTGGGTTATGCAAACATCCCTGCCCTTATCCTCACCTAATGCTCCTTTTGCTTTTCTTCCTTCCCACATGAGACAAGGAATCATCTTTTGAAGTTTAATTGTTTCAAGCAGCAAAGCACACACCCCAGCAGGCCAACAGTCACTGGCACTGTGCGTGACAAGGAACTGCAAACCGCTGCAGTCAGAGCAAAGGCAAGATTAGTAGAGCATTTCCAAAGATAAGCATGCTAATCTTTGATAATTGGCCTCATTGTGGTGATCAGACCAGGCCTGTCACAGGTGGCACCATATGTGCACCATCTAGATAACAGTGTGATAGAATTACATATCAGCCCTCTATTGGGGTGGATTCTCACATCATGGCCTCTCACCTGGTTCTGATTTCAGCTAAAACTAACTCAAGCCATTAGGTCTTGGATCTATGGTTGCTGAAAGTGTCGGACAGAAAATAAAAACGCAAGTCAGAGGAGGTAAACACCAGTGACCTGGCTAGGAGCCACATCTCTTTGGAAGACTCCAGAATAGTGCTTGGATGGGACCGATGAACACAAATAGTGCAACCATGTGCATCGCCTCCTAAAATTACATTCCTAACAACCATCCCATAATTACTTTGGAGTATGCAATGTGGTTTTCTTTGGAAATGGTAGTTATGGGTGTCATTATACTGCCTTTCTGCTCTTCTATTCTTAGTTTCCTGGAAATACCGCCTTCCATAGAAGAAACATCCAAAAAGGGGTTTTATTCTTTGAGTGAGGTGTTGACAGAATAAAATGATCAATAAGATTGTATTGCTTCTGCATCAGATATGCCATGTAATAGATTCAACACATAGGGCCAGATCCCCAGCTGATGTGACTCAGGGTAGCGCCAGTTATCTACTCCAGCAGAGAATGTCTTTGAGTTTACACTATCCAGGGATCCAGCCCCTAGAATTCATGAGACAATGGCCAAGATTTTCCAAAAGTGACTAGTGACTTTTATAGTTTCCATTTTTTGGATGTCCAACTTGACACCTTGAAGGGACCTCATTTCAGAGAAAGGGCACCTAACACTCTTGAAAGAGAACTAGTCCCTTTGGGACTGCTCATGCAACTGAAGCATTTCCAGGCTGTCTCTAAACAATTAGAGGTCAAAGTAAGTCCCTTCAACGAAGGAGCGTGGAACAAAAGTTAACCCCTCTCCCCAGATCTGTAGTGTAAAGTGCCGTTTGGTATGTGCCCTACTGCTCAAATATGAAAATCAGACCCACCCAAGTATTTGAATCCATTGCCTTGTAGCTAGCCTCATTTAGAGGCTGCAGGCCTGATTCTCAGAGAATAACTTATTTTCAATCAAAACCAAACCTTTTTGCAGAATTCTAACAGTTTTGATTAAACTTATTAGGAAAGTTTCAGTTCCAGGATGGAATTTTGATCAAAACCAGAGAGAGGCATCCCAGTTTAGCCAATTGTCTGGTGGGTAGGGCACACATGGGAGATATGGAAGACCCACATTCAAATCCCTGCTCTGAATTAGAAAAACCTGAGCTGCCGTACAACCTAGGGAAGACCCTGATCAATGGGCTATTGGCTACTCTGGGGCATCGTGCCTTCTCCCTCTCAACAGGGAGAAAGAAAAAAAGAAAAAAAAAAAAGTCAAAAGGTCTCAGTTTCATCCTGTTGTAGAAAAAGACTTTTTGAAGTCTTTGTCCTGTGAAAACCATTTCCCACCAGCTCTAATGCCAAGCACCTACAACTCCAGTGGAAGTTAACAGGAATGGCAGGCGCTCAGCATCTCTGGAAATCAGGCCTCATATGCCCAAATACTCTTGGCAGGTTCTTTTAGTTCCAATGGTGGAGGTTCTTATGAGTTCTGTTCCCCAGGCCATACATGGGCTATAGCCAACCATTCCTAGTGATGGTGAAGGCATGTGGTCATGAGCGGTTTCATTTACAACTTTTTACTGTAAGGCAAGAGGTAAGCTGGTTTCTGTCTCCCACAGCGGACAGGAAGGTCAGAGGGATTTATATAAGCAAGCTAAGCTGGCACAGGGCCTCTCAAACGCAGTGATAGGAGATATAACCATCATGTAGGTCTACCGCACGCTCCAGAATGAAGATTTCCCCTGAACACACCACCTCTCAATGGTCCCTCATTTTCGATCCAAATTTACTTCTGTTTCCCACAAGCTTGCTATTATCCCCATTTTCTTGCTGTGAATTACAGGCATGAGAGATGTTAGGACAAGGGTGAGGTTTTAGCAGAAACAAAGTTTGCTACATGGATGATGGGTGGGCAAGCTTCCTAGAATCTGAGGATGCCAGGACCTCTGGTGCTATTTTAGTGGGGGATGCAGAGCTAACCCACACCCCTAAAGCCTTCTCTTCCAGTAATTCAACCCTACGTTACAGGAGGATTCATTTTAAACAAAATCCAGCCCTGTTCCTCTAGTTATCAGAAGCCCATGGTAGAGCCTCTGTATTAGCTATGCATCCTCTCACCCAAGGCTTAGCCTGGTATCAGTATTTATCCCTCATTAGAATGATCCCTCTGCCAATTTCCCCACAGGGCTAGATTGAGTTTAGCCACAGCCCTGAGTAAGGAGCCATACTTAAGCAGCACCATCCCAGAGATACTTATCTGTCAACAGCCTACTTCAGCTGCAAGTTATGACACCCAACCCCCCCCCCCCAACTCTGCTCAGCTGCACTGACTAGAGATGGAACCAAAGCTCTCTTTTTTCTCCCCCCCCCCATGTCTACTCTCCACCCACCCACCTCCCTCCTTTGCACCTGGACCCATGGTCTAGGTGGCCCCTGTAGGGATGCAAGAGGCAGTCCTTACACTGCCCCCACATCCTCTCCTGTGTCGGCATACAGCCCAAGGCCCCATCTAGCCCATATTCTTTAGATGTTTTTCCACTGTCTGCTCTACTTCTCCCCCACCCCCCAATTGTTTCCATTGGGTTGTGAGATGGCAGGAGAGAGGGGGACAGTCTTCCCAAAACAGGATGGGAACCCAATAACAATCTAGTGCCAGTGAAGCTTTCTAACCCACTATGTTCAAGTAGATTTGAAGTTATGCAAAAGACGTGCCTGTCCTGCCTCAAGTCTGAAACAGAATATTAGAGCCTTATGCTTGAATGGAGACCCACTGACATCAATGGGACTTCGTACAGGCATAAGGATCAGCTCACATGGCCCACATTGAAGGACTGGGGCTGAAATCTGATCATCTCTCCATGAGCAGAGGCTTTCTGTATTATTTCTCGTCCCTCTCACTTGGAATCATCGCTCCTCACTGGATAGTGCAGGCACCACGGGCTATACAGGATGCTCTTTCCATCTGAGTACTGGTAACTCAGTCATTACCCCCATGGCTTATATTTCCCAATCAAAACAGTCATATCAAGCAAACTTATATTCCCCTCTGGCTAACTGAGGCTGCAGAGGTCTGGACTGATGGAGACATGGCAACTGTTGCAAGCAGTAAAAGCCTAATGGGAAGAGAGAGTCTGGAAAAGTCAACACTTCACAAACCAATACTTTTCTATGTATAATTTTTTTTTTTTTTTTTTTAGTAGACAAGACAATGCAGGGTTAATGCACAGGCACCATGTGATAGAAAACCTCTACAGGGGGTATGCTCCCAAGCTTTGTATTCATGGAACTCCCAATTAGAGACAGCAAAAAGTACCAGAGAAAGTGAGATTTGGGCTGATCCAAAAAACCCACTTCAGTCAGTGTCAAGACTCCCATCAGCTACAGATCAGGCCCATGGTGCTTACTAGAGTCTATGACCATAGTTCACCAAAGCACATGCTCAAGTGACTTGCTGAATCAAGGCCTATCAGCACCTAGAACCTGACCCAACTCCCACTGACATTTACAGCAGTCTTTTCAGTGACTCTATTGGGCATCTTCCAAAATGCCAACTTCCACTGGATAAACTAGTTCAAATCTTTGTACAAACTTTGAATGAAACTGAACATTCGAGTTATAGTCAGTTACATTTTTGTACTCTATTTTTAATTCTAAAAAGACTATATAGACCACCAAAACTAATCCCACAGTTACAGAATCAGTTATATATGAAAAAGGTTTTTAAATCCTTCGAGTGTAGTTCATTTTTTTTGCAATTTGATATATTATTGTATTCTAGTAGCATCTTCAGGAGCCAATCAGGGTCCCATTGTGTTAAACACGGTGTGTACTAAGTGAGAGACAGTAGCTGCCTGGAAGAGTTTACAATCTAAAGAGACAAAACCAACAAAGGGTAGGAGAGAGGATGCATTAATATATTTCCTTTTTAATACAGACAGTCTTGCTCCCTCCCCCCCAGCATTTTACAAATGGAGCTAGTCACAGCAGTTTGTCAACTCCATCACCATAGTGACATCTAGGTATGTTTTGGCTAAACTCCCCCTCCATACACTAATACTGAACACAAAATGCTGTCTCTCATAGTGTTTCCTGGAACAGACATGCCCCTCTGTTTTATAGTAGTGCATCGTTCCCCTCCACCCCCCATTCCTCAATAGGAAATGGAGTACTTTTCCAGTATCTGGTAATATTTTCTAGCTCAGGCCAGAATAATTTGTATTGGTCCAGATGATACATACATGGGAGAAAGTAATCATTTTACAAAAAAGACAACTCAACTTCAGTCTCATTTTTTCTATACATTTCACTATGTGCTATATTGCAGAGCAGGTCAAAAATGGATAGGAAGGGAATTGAAATTTCCACAGTTGTTTCCAGGGCTCATGAGACACCCATTTTTCATTTTTGAAGGTTTGTTGTGAATTTTTTAATTGAAAATCTTCTTGAAATGCTCCTTTAAGAAAACCCAGGTTTAAGTTAGTGAATGTTCTTTTTGTAACTGGCTTGATAAGAGGCTGCAAAAAAAGTTATGCCAAAAAATAAGTTTTTTGGAGTGGTTTTCAAAAAGGTCATTTTTTGTACAGTACATGTCAAGCAGCTCTCCTGGACTGTGGCTTAGCTACAGTCCCTCTGTTTGTGGTGATGATCTTTGGTTGTGTGTATGTGTGTTTTGTGTGCCACCCCAGTCCTGTGAAGATGCTGGCACAGCAGACCTCGAGCGAACCGCCCAATGACCACAAGATCCGTTTAGGGACAAAGGCACCCAGCCAGGTTTATTGTCAATGAAGCACAGTACTAGTATTCCGCTGACTTTACTGGCCCACTAATACATGTATGCCCATAAAAAAGGGACCAGCTCAGTGAACGGCAGATAAAGATACTCCCTCCGAGACACATCTTTATACCCCAATAAAAACAACTTAGTACTGCCCCTCTGATAGTTAGTTACTGCCCTCTGATGTGGCTAGTTATTACCCATCACCTTGTACATGTTGGTTCTATCAAAACATTTTTATTACGTACTATTATCCTGACCTTATCTTTTAGGAGGGCTTAGTGTGTTCCTGTTATTTTGGGGGAATGTTTTTATACCATTTTTAATATTGGGATGTTTTGGTACCACTTGATATTGGGAGGTGTTTGCGTGAGTACTTCATGACTAGCACTTCTTAAGAATGTGTATTTTTGCAATATTAGCCTTGTTCTTTCCAGATTTTGTGAGCAGGTCTTGCCTTATGCCAGGCCTTTGATACAAGGGTGTATGTGGCTTAATGAATGGGGGAGGCAACCTAGTGACAGATGTGGAAAAAGCTTAAGTACTCAATGCTTTTTTTGCCTCTGTCCTCACAGAGGAGGTCAGCTCCCACACTGCTGTCCTGGGCAACACAGTATGGGGAGGAGGAGAGTAGCCCTCAGTGGTGAAAGAACAGGTTAAGGACTATTTAGAAAAGCTGGACATGCACAAGTCCATGGGTCCAGATCTAATGCATCCAAAGGTGCTGAGGGAATTGGCTGATGTGATTGCAGAGCTATTGGTCATGATCTTTAAAAACTGGAGGCGATTGAGGGAGGTCCTGGTCGATTGGAAAAGTGTAAATATAGTGTCCATCTTTAAAAGAGGGAAGAGGGAGAACCTGGGGAACTACAGACTGGTCAGCCTCACCTCAGTCCCTGGGGGAAAAAAAAAATCATGGAGCAGGTCCTCAAGGAAACCATTTTGAAGCACTTGGAGGAGAGGAAGGTGATCAGGAACAGTCAAAATGGATTCACCAAGGGCAAGTCATGCCTGACCAACCTGATTGTCTTCTATGATGATATAGCTGGCTCTGTGGATATGGGGAAAGTGGTGCACATGATAGATCTTGACTTTAGCAAAGCCTTTGATATGGTCTCCCAGAGTATTTTTGCCAGCAAGTTAAAAAAGTATGGATTGGATGAATGGTCTATAAGGTGGATAGAAAGCTGGCTAGATTGTCAGGCTCAATGGGTAGTGATCTGCATGGACTCAACATCTAGTTGGCAGCTGGTATCAAGTGGAGTGCCCCAGGGGTCGGTCCTGGGGCCAGTTTTGTTCAACATCTTTATTAATGATCTGGATGATGGGATATATTGCACCCTCAGCAAGTTCACAGATGACACTAGGCTGGGGGAAGAGGTAGATACACTGTAGGGTAGTGATTGGGGCTAGAGTGAGCTAGACAAATTGGAGGATTTGTCCAAAAGAAATCTGATGAAGTTCAACAAGGACAAGTGCAGAGTCCTGCCCTTAGGACGGAAGAATCCCATGCACCACTACAGGCTGGGGACCGACTAGCTAAGCAGCAGTTCTGCAGAAAAGGACCTGGGGATTACAGTGGATGAGAAGCTGGATACGAGTCAGCAGTGTGCCCTTGTTGCCAAGAACGCTAATGGCATATTGGACTGCATTAGTAGGACCATTGCCAGCAGATCGAGGGAAGTGATTATTCCCCTCTATTCGGCACTGGTGAGGCCACATCCGGAGTATTGCATCCAGTTTTGGGTTCTCCACTACAGAAAAGATGTGGACAAATTGGAAAGAGTCCAACGAAGGGCAACGAAAATGATTAGGGGCTGGGGCACATGACCTACGAGAAGAGGCTGAGGGAACTGGGCATGTTTAGTCTGCAGAAGAGAAGAGTGAGGGGGGGATTTGATAGCAGCCTTCAACTACCTGAAGGGGGGTTCCAAAGAGGATGGAGCTCGGCTGATGACAGAACAAGGAGCAATGGTCTCAAGTTGCAGTGGGGGGAGGTCTAGGTTGGATATTAGGAAACACTTTCACTAGGAGTATGGTTAAGCACTGGAATGGGTTACGTAGGGAGGTGGTGGAATTTCCAGCCTTAGAGGTTGTTTAAGGCCTGGCTTGACAAAGCCCTGGCTGGGATGATTTAGTTGGTCCTGCTTTGAGCAGGGGGTTGGACTAGATGACCTCCTGAGGTCTCTTCCAATCCTAATCTTCTATGATTCTATGTTTTAGGCTCTCTTCCTACTACAATGGGCAGCCACAGAAGCAGCCCAAGAGCAAGGGAGATGGTGCCTTAGACTTACAGTCTCCTCCTCTCTTCCCCCTAGCACTTGAAGGCATATGTTGGGATGGTAACTGTCACTGAGGTTGTACCATTCTGGGGTTGCTCAGTTAGATTGGCCAGCGTGCTAGGTGACTGTCCCCTTCCTGCGTGCTTGCTTAGAGTGGAGTTGCAGGAGCACAGCACTGAATTACCCCTGCACGACTAGGCCCAAGGGGCTGGGCAACCTGTGTATGGATATAAAACACCCTTCCATCCCTTACAGCCAACACTACATGGGCACAAAGACCAAGGACAGCCCAGCCTTATGTCTCGCCACTAATGTCTTGTTTTGAGGCAATTCCAAAGCTCTGCAGTGCATTTCCCCTGAGAAGTATTACATACCCTGCATCCTTCTGCGGGCTTGCTTAGGCGGAGAATTACTGAGCGGCAAGCTGGGGTATAAGTCTAAGGCATACTAATGTGTGTGCCCTAACTGGCTGGGTGGGCCATGCTACCACACACTAAATATGTATTATGGACCTTTAAGTGCAATGGTAGCAAGGTCCACATGACCATTTATTGTGCAGCAGGCTAGTGCATTACAGATCTATACCCCTGCTTGCCCCGCACTAACTCTCCAGCTAGACAAGCCCCAGGTGGATGTTAACAGTCTTACCCCATCAAAATGATACAGATTGCTAGCCAGATTGTTGTGAGTTAGTCTAGATTTGGACTGTGAGCAGGTGGCCTTCCATCTATTGAAATGAGTTTTACTTTATGGCATAAATGAGGAACTTGCCATCCACAAGCTAGAAGACAAACCTGCACAGAAGCCAAGAGAGTGGTGCCAGGGGTATCTATACATGTTTTTAAGGGACAGATCTGTGCCTGGGGTATCATATGGGAAAAATAAATTTAGCCAATATTTTAGCATTAGAGCCCAAATCCTTGATCCCCCAGTCAACCTCCTTGGCATGGCATCAGCCAATCACTATGTCCAGGAGAAAATGTCTACTGGATCAGGCCCTGAGATGGCGAACACATGAGGAAAAGAATCCTAGGACTAGAGGCAAAAAGTCAGATCAGCCTGTTTGTCTTACAGCCAGGTGGAAAGCGGTTTTCCCATTCTGCGAGAATTTAAGGTTTCAAAAGTTTTTGTCCTAATTCAGAACGGGAAAAGTCAAGGTCTCAAATATTTTTGTGAACAGAAAATATAAAAAAAGTTTTAAATTAGGGTGATCACATCATTGTTTCAATTAAAAATATTTAAAACTTATGTTTAAAACTTTAAATTTGACTATTTTGAAATTTAACCTTTTAGAATAAAACACAAGAACTTTTCCCCTTAGAAAACATCAAAACAGGTCATTGACAATTTCAAAACTTTTCGATTTTTTCTTCAAAATGAGAAGTTTCTGAAAACTACCCCTTTCCTGCAGAGTTCTCTTTTTGATAGATTTATATCAGAATATGCCTGACCAGCTCTAGCTGGTTTCCGTGTGCCAGAGGTGTTCCACCAGAAACAGGCTGCTGCACAGTGTTTCATGCACTTCCACTAATGGCATCATCTCCCCAGGCCACTGGTTACATAGCCGGCTACTGGAGGTGTTAGACACTCTCTGATCCTTGGCAGGGGGCTGATTGGTCAGAATAAGCAGTAAGCAGGCCCTGTGGATTTTTATACCACCACACAGATTACAACAAAAAACAGTGAAGTTAGATAGAGTCAGATCCATGATACTCAGCAGAAATAATTACTCCTCTGCTACACATCTGCAGACTCCATGGTGTGCTTTGATCAGCAGCCCTTAGCTATTATGATTAAATGGCCATGGGACTGGCCAAGGAATTTGAAGAATTCATGGAAAAACAAGTTAAGTACTGTTTTTATGTAATAGAAGGGCACCATTAAAGCCCTGAGGTTGCATACAGTATGCCCTGATGTCAAAAATATTTCCTCTCTTCCTGTTCACCCGCCTGAAATGCCTTTTGGAACCACCACGACATTACAGCAAACTTTGCTACAGTCTTTTACTAAACCACCACAGACTTGTCATGTGATAGTCCCATATTTCCAGTCCCGTCACTGCAGAATGAGGATATTTTTGTTTGTAAACAAAGCAGAGCTGTAACTATCCCCCCAGTGATCTTATAAAGATATTTCTATAGCACTGCAAGTGTATTCAACTCTTTACAAACCCAAATAAGACTCATGCACTGCATAAAAAAAAGCTTGGGATATAAGCTGAACCCAGTATTGTCAATTTCATATTCAATAATTATGACTCAGATCTCCTCCCCCACCCCCAAAGCCATGACATTTAAGAAAAGTTGCCGTTCGCTTGCCTTTTGGCTTCTGTGCCATCAGAGCACACTCAGGTCACATTTTCAAGCTTTTCTATAACCATGAGCATTAGAAACCTTTTAAAAAATGAAAACAGAGATTCTCACCTAGTCACCTGACTCCAGGAGCTGGAACTTTAAAAAAAAGACACTAGATATTGCAGGACTGCTCATCAAAATTGCAAGAGTGGGCAATGATGTAAACAAGACAGACAAGCAAGACAGATCAAGAGAAGAAGGGAGGGGATCATTGATCAGAAGACAGGGGATTGCTAGAGGAAATAGGATTTGGGGGGGGGGGGGGGGGCTTGACAATTGAGCACAGGGAAAGTGTTCCGGTTGCAGGGGGATCAAGGTATGAACAGGTATATGGGGGGAAAAGGAAAACCAAAGGGCCAGATTCCCTAGCTAGTGTAAGTCACTACAGCACAGTGACTTCAGAGGAAGTGTGGTGGTTTCTACCATCTAAGGCTCTGGCTCAGAGACTAGCAAACCAAGAGGAGTGGGGAGAGAGAGTGAAAGGGAATCAATAGAAGGAGTCCAGAGATGTTGTGGGAACAGGATTGTGTCTGGGCTTGCAGGTGAGGCAGAGAAGCTGAAATCTAATGCTAGACAAAACTAGAAGCCAGTTTAGGGATTGGTCACCTTAGCACAAGCCAGCTATAGCATCCCCAGAGATGGAATTGTCACATCCCTGACACTAAACAGTGGGCATAACCGAGTAAGGTCAGCGCAGGCTGACTGGAAAATGGGAGGCTGGAACATGGCTTACAAACCAGAACACTGGTGATAGCAGCACCACAGCAGGAAGCAGAAGTGTGTGTAACTCTTTAAACTGAGCTGTCACAAATAATTGTTATCAAAAAAGGTCAAAACAATCCCAACACTGAGTTAAGGTTACTAAGGACAAAACACCCAAACCCACAGAATTTAGGAAATGTAGAAAAAAAGCCATACAGCGGCCTCCATTAAGGAGATCTACTCACCACCACACCAGAATGTGGCATTGCAGAGGGTCTTCACCTCAAGCATCCCCTTTTGCCAGCTGATGTGGCTATGCCACAGTACTCTTCTAGCTGACTTGGCTCTCTGGCCAGGTCACATATAAGGTCAGTCCTCTTCCAGGATAGCAGAGGTCCAATTAAACAAACAAACTACATCCCCTTGGGCCTGACAGGTTTCCCACTACCTCCCCTCCCTAGGGATTCCAGAAGCTTCTTGCAGTGTAGGGTTATCATTCGTCCGGATTTACCCGGACATGTCCTCCTTTTTGTGCTAAAAATAGCGTCCGGGGGGGGAATTTGTAAAGCACTCAAAATGTCCGGGATTTCCCCCTTCCCCAGGCAGAGCAGAGTGAGTGGCTGGGAGGGCTGCAGGAAAGTCCCGGGCTGGACTCCGGAGCAGCTGTAGAGGAGCTCCGCCCTGCATTCTGAGCAAGTGTATCAGCACAAAGTGCAGCCCTCCCCTTTTGCAACTGGGAGCGGTTTCTGCCATGCAGCGTAGCAAAACGGGAGCGAGAGCACTTTGTGCTGATACAAGGGCAGCTCTCCCCTGCAGCCCGGTCCGGCAGCACTGTGCAGGGCCAGGGTTTTGTTGTGCTGGGGAGCGCAGCCACGTGTCTGGCTCGCACAGAGCCCAGCACCCTGTTCTGAGCAGCAGGGTAAGGGGGCCAGGGGGCAGGAGAAGAGGCAGGGAGGTTCTGGAGGGGGCAGTCAAGAAACAGGGGGGGGCTTTTGGGGGGGAGTGGAGAAAGTTTTGGGCAGTCAGGGTACAGGTAGGGGGTAGGGTCCTGGGGGGCAGTTGGGGGGGTCTTAGGAGGGGGCAGTTAGGGGACAAGGAACAGGGAGTCTTAGGTAGGGGGTGGGATTCTGGAGGGCAGTTAGGAACAGGGGTCCCAGGAGGGGGCAGTCAGGGGACAAGGAGTGGGGGGGTGGGAGGCTGGGAGTTCTGGGGGGGAGCTGTCAGGGGGCAGGAGTGGGGAGAGGGATCGGAGCAGTCAGGGGACAGGGAGCAGAGGGGTTTAGATGGGTTGGGAGTTCTGGGGGGGGGGGCTGTCAGGGGGTGGGGAGTGGTTGGATGGGGCATGGGAGTCCCAGGGGTCTGTCTGGGGGTGGGGGTGTGGATAAGGGTTGGGGCAGTCAGGGGACAAGAGGCAGGGAGGCTTAAATAGGGAGTGGAGTCCTGGGGGGCAGTTAAGGGCAGGGGTCCCAGGAGGGGGCAGTCAGGGGACAAGGAACGGGGGGGGGGGGAGGGTTGGGGGTGTGGGAAGTGGGAGGGGCGGAGCTAGGGCGGGGCTCCTCCCATCCTCTTTTTTGCTTGCTGAAATATGGTAACCCTATTGCAGTGGCCTCCCTATTTCTTACAGGCCCTAACTCAGAACTTCCCACAGGAACCTAAGCTGTTGCCTGCAGCTCCTAACCCAGTTTCCTTCTGACTGTGCTCTTTTAAGTCATTTTATCACAAGACTCAAGTGTTCACCATCCTAACAGCTGCCCCCTCATCCTGCCCTCTCAGGCTGGGCTGCAGTTAATTACAACACAGGTGGGGCTGATTGAACAGGGTTGGGCTAGCCCCAGGCATCCTGGGGCATAAAGGGGCAGGGCACCCTATTACAATCTACTACCTTCTCCCACATGCACCCCCAAGTAGTAGCAAAGAACCCTGAGATATGCAGGGCCCACCGGGATTTATAGAGCACAGCATTGCTAAATCCTATGCTTTTATCACAAGCCTTATGGTGTTTTTTTAAAGCCCTAACTCCTAGAGTCAGATAATAATGTAGGAATCTCAGGTTGAATTTTTTTTTTTTTTTTTTTTTTTTTTTTTTAAGGATTTAGCCCTCATAGTTCTGGATTAAAACTTGAAAACATCAATGTTAAGGACTCAGACACCAGAGGGAAAATAGAGAGCCCAAAATTTAAGATCTCATGGTATTTTGAGATCTTTTGATTTTTTGAACACTTGAGGCTGCTGAAGGAAGATAGATGTGTTTGGACCATAAATAAATGTTATCTTTTCTTGTGTGTCATGCTGGGATCATAGGCTCAATTATACCAATGCAAGGCAAAGCATTCCATTCTGGCTCTGTTCCATCAGAGCATTTAAGTAGGTGCTTAGCTTTAAGCAGGTGAGTAGTCCCATTGAAATCAACAGGACTTTAGCATGCCCTTAAAGTTAAGCAGGTGCATAAATGCTTTACTGAACAGAGGTGAGGTTGCTCCTGTGGCTAAAGTCAAGCACGCAGTTAAGTGCCTTGCTGAATGAGGGCCTTAGCCTTATAAACCACAATTCACAGAGTAGTTCTTTCAAAAGAAGATTTCCCCCCGCCCCGCTTTTTTCCCCCCAGCAACAGAACCTGCTCTTTTTAAAACTAGAAGATCAAAGCTCTATAATTCCTTCATATTTTAATAGTTCCCTTTCCATCTGTCATACACCTATGAGTCATTGGGAATTAAGCTCTCCTTTGGGGAGTGCCACATCTTAAGCACTTCTGCAGCTTGTAAGCCGCTTGCCATTGTGCAGCTTATCAGTTATTCACTCAGTCTGTGAATGAGCCTCAGCTTCTCATTCATAAACCAGCCCCTATTTCTTGAATAAAAGGGGAGGAGAGAGGCACTTGCTGTGTTTCTGTCATCTCTTTCACACGCTGGCCTGTGCTTGCTGAATCAATGGGGACCCCAGGCATCCTCTGGCTTTGTTATGTTGTGCCGGGGTTTTCCCTATTAAAAGAGAAGGTAGCAACAATCAGCCCCAGTACAACAATGATCTAAAGGCAGAGAAAACCCATCTGCAGATAGAAGCCCCCTTTATACAGGGAAGAATGCCTGAAAAAAAGCTTTAATAAAATAGACCTATAGAGTTCTTGAACATTGCAGGTTAACGAGGGAGTGGGCGTTGATTTAACAATGCAGAAGGATGCTGTGTTTACATAATGGAGGCAAAGAGAGGAGGATGAAGTAGCAGTCAGAAAGATAAGAGACCTGTGCTCATGCATAAAGAGAAGCCTCTTACTGGTATGGCATTGTTGTGGCATATCCGTTCCTTGTCTCAGCCAGAACCTAGAAATGTAGATGTAGAAATGTAGATCCTTAGAGGATTAGGAAATACCCAAAGGGTAACAAGATTTGCAAATATGAGTAGAGATTTTTGGATCCTCATTTTTTTGGGTGGCCAAATTGTCATGCTATAAAAAGGCCCAGTTTGAAAGTGCTGTGAAAATCAGGCCCTATTAAAAGGTCTTTCAAGTTGGGCACTTGAAATCATTTATGAAAATCTTGGACACGATTTGAATTTTAGGTGATGGGTCAGGTCAGATCTTGCTTTATTGGAATGTCATCTGTGCCTGATGTGAACAAAGTTCAGTAGTGACACTGTGCCTTCGAGGTAGGGCAGCAAAGTGCCTGGGCTAAGTATGATAAGCGCTTGAATGTCTATTCAGACCAACACAAAATGTCAAACCTACTGATGTTTGCCTGTCACTAATTCAAATCAATCACTCAGAATGATGGATGTGGGCAGGTATGTGCCACCACGTACGATTTTTAATTCTGACTCTTGAGGTGCAATGTTTCTTTTGGGAAATGACAGATTTGGTCCATTCTTCTTCAGGCCTTTCACTGATTATTTATAACAACAATGCAAGTGATCACATTTTGTAACAACAAGTCTCAGAGTGTAAAATCGCTACTGTTACTTCTCTCCTGGTAAGAACACCTATGTGCATCAGCCAAGGCTTTTGTCACCCCTTTCCTCAGGCGGACGGGATAGAGGTACAAGTTACATAGGTCTATTTTTACCTGGCCTTCATGATATATATTCAATGGGTTGTCACTCACTGTAGAAGTCTATAGGATTCATGGACGCAGTTAGGTGTTTAAGTGACAGTAGGGTGACTATATGTCCCATTTTGGCTGGGACAGTCCCTTTTTTAGAGCCCTGTCCCGGCTGTCCCAACTTTTTTGGCAACTTTGGGCATTTGTCCTGTTTGCTCTTGCCAGCTGATCATCCAGAGCACCCACGGAGTCGGCACCTATGGGTAGTGCACAGTTGCAGGGCGAGCTATCCTCTCTCTCGTCTCTGAGTGCACTCTCTCAGGAGTTAGGCCGCATGGCTGTACCTAGCATAGGGTTACCATTCGACCGGATTTACCCGGACATGTCCTCCTTTTTGTGCTAAAAATAGCGTCCGGGGGGAATTTGTAAAGCACTCACAATGTCCGGGATTTCCCCCCGGCAGAGCAGAGCGAGCGGCTGGGAGGGCTGCAGGGAAGTCCCGGGCTGGACTCAGGAGCAGCTGTAGAGGAGCCGGATCCGCCCTGCATTCTGAGCCGGCAGCTCCCTTGCAGCCCAGTCCGGCAGCACTGTTCAGGGCCAGGGACCGGGTTTTGTTGTGCAGGGCCAGGGACCGGGTTTTGTTGTGCTGGGGAGCTCAGCCACGTGTCCGGCTGGCACAGAGCCCAACACCCTGTTCTGAGCAGCAGGGTAAGGAGGTCAGGGGGCAGGAAGGTTCTGGAGGTGGCAGTCAAGAAACGGGGGGGGCTTTTTGGGGGGAGTGGAGAAAGTTTTGGGCAGTCAGGGTACAGGTAGGGGGTAGGGTCCTGGGGGGCAGTTGGGGGGGGTCTTAGGAGGGGGCAGTTAGGGGACAAGGAACAGGGAGTCTTAGGTAGGGGGTGGGGTTCTGGAGGGCAGTTAGGAGCAGGGGTCCCAGGAGGGGGCAGTCAGGGGGCAAGGAGCAGGGGGGGAGTGTTTGGGAGTTCTGGGGGGGGCTGTCAGGTGGCAGGGGTGGGGAGATGGATCGGAGCAGTCAGGGGACAGGGAGCAGAGGGGTTTAGATGGGTTGGGAGTTCTGGGGGGGCTGTCAGGGGGCAGGAGTGGGGAGAGGGATCGGAGCAGTCAGGGGACAGGGAGCAGAGGGGTTTAGATGGGTTGGGAGTTCTGGGGGGGGCTGTCAGGGGGTGGGGAGTGGTTGGATGGGGCGTGGGAGTCCCAGGGGTCTGTCTGGGGGTGGGGGTGTGGATAAGGGTTGGGGCAGTCAGGGGACAAGAGGCAGGGAGGCTTAGATAGGGAGTGGAGTCCTGGGGGGCAGTTAGGGGTAGGGGTCCCAGGAGGGGGCAGTCAGGGGACAAGGAACGGGGGGAGGGTTGGGGGTTCTGGGGGGGCGGGAAGTGGGAGGGGCAGGGGCGGGGCTAGGGCGGGGCTCCTCCCGTCCTCTTTTTTTCTTGCTGAAATATGGTAACCCTAACCTAGCAGCAGTTCTCCTCCTCCTGAACTGGCCACTGGGCTACAGTAACCTGTGTATCAGTCGTACTCACCTGGCAGGTCTGACAGGATTCGGCGCCTGAGTTACTTCCCTTTGGGAGTCTGTAACCTGTGGTGTACATAGCGACCAAACAGCTTTCTTAAAACACTGTATTGTTTATTTACCAGTAGGAACAAAGTATTGAGAGGAAAGAGGTTTTAAGAACAGTCTGCCTGCACGTCTCTGATCGCAAGCCACACCATCTTGCCATTGTGACCAAGCAGGCCTAGTTTCTGCAGAGACCCCAGTGGGGTCCCTATGTGTCAGGCTGGCCCCCCTGAACAACTCACCCTTCTTGAGAGGGAGACTCTTTTTAAACCTCTTCAGTCCTTTTCATTCCTTTCCTAAAATTGTTTCAAGTGTTTGCTGAGAAGTGGTTTGTCTTGAGTCATTATGCTCTAATAAATTTGTTAGTCTCTAAGATGCCACAAGTATTCCTGTTCTTTTTGCGGATACAGACTAACATGGCTGCTACTCTGAAATCTTCTCTTCCTGCTTGTTTTTCCCCTAACAGCCCTCTATTAAACTTAAAAAAAAAAAAATTTCAGACAGTAAACATCCCAATAAACAGGTCAACGTACACTGTTCATAATTAGTACAGAGCAGCTCTGATTCCATCACATGTGCTCTTTATTTTATTATGGGAAAGCCACATTCCTTTTGCCTCAGGATTATTTGATTAATAAGGCAAGTCATATACCTTGAGGAGTCCCTGCCTCCAACATGCTTTACAGAACCATCACCTAGAGATTTGAGGTTAGGCACTTCAATAAATGCATACATACATTTGAACCCATAGTTCATTATCATGCATTTGTATTATGGTAGCACTTCGTGGCCCAATGTGCTAGCCTTTCCCGCAGCTCCCATTGGCTGGGAACGGCGAACCACAGCCACTGGGAGCTGCGGGCGGCTGTGCCTGCAGATGGTCAATGTAAACAAACTGTCTCACAGCCCACCAGTGGATTACTCTGACAGGCCGTAGGTTGCCTACCACTGTGCTAGGGCCTGTATGAACATAGAGACACCCACAGGGCTGAGGGGAAAACAGAGGTCCAAGGAAGTGAAGGGATTGGCTGCAGATGACTCAGCAAAGCCAGGAATAGAAACCAGCGCTCCCAAGTCCCAGTCCAGTGCACTGTTTTCTGGACCATGTTGCCTCACAAGAAATTACACCTCCAAAGAGGGAGGCTGGTTTTCAACATCTGGCCTTTTGTTGTCAATGGAAAAAGCAGCACCTCTTTTCTGTGTGTCCTGGAGATGCGCGTATGACATTTTGAACCATCCTGTGGTTTTCTGAAATAAAAAAAAGAAATATTTGATCTGCAGTGGGCTGGCCAGTTTCCCCTGTGAAGAATAACTGGCTGCTCTGAGCAGATTGTTATCCTCGGGGTGTGAAGGCAGAGATTCAGGGTTCTGTGAGTCATTAAGCAAACAGCTTGCGAGATAGCCCGCGAGGATGAGACAGGGATGGATACTTTATGAATGATTGTCCTCCTTTTATCCCTTGAGCAAGATGCCAGTCACCTGCTGGAGCCTTGCAGAGGCTAACTAATAGTCAAGGGAGTAGGAGGGGATGGGGAGAGGGGGCGCGGATCTCTGAAATTAACTCGGCAGGGAATGTCTCACCACAATGCATTATTATGTAAATTTAGTGCTGGCAAAAAGTACCAAACTGACAACTGTGACATGACTCAAGTCCACTATCGTCCCACACCACTTCCCTCCAGACATTCCAAACCCGCGAAAAAAACGCAGAAATTGGGCTTGTTTTTGGCTTAATTGGCTTGAGAGTTGCTTGTTGGCTAGTTTTTGGCTTGTAGCTTGTTGCAGCTTGTTGCTTCTTGTTTTTGATTGGCTCCCAGCAAGCAGGGGCAAGGGGGGGCAGGCAGGGGCAAGGGGCAAGCACGGGCAAGATGGGAAGAGAGTCGGGGTGCACAGTCCCAGACTGCACGCCGGGGGGATCTAGTCACAGAGTGTTGGGGTTCTTAGGGATTGGCTTGTTTTGAAATGGGATTGGCTTGATTTTTGGCTTATTGTGAAAGTCGGGGTGCTTATTTACTGTGTGAAAGTTGGCAACTGTGCCTCCCACCAGCCTTGGGTATCTATAGAGCTCTTTATGCATCCCTTTTATACCCCCCTTTGTCACGGCTGCCAGCAAGGGTGTCAACTAATGCCAATTTATGTTCTCTCTGGGGCTTGCCCACCTCACAGATTTGATCTGTTTGTAGCCCCCTCCTTTTACTCTCACCTAAAATACTAGCCTGTTCTCTGATCTTTCTCCTCGGTCATAGAAACAGAGAAATGTTGGGCTGGAAGGGACCTCAAGAGGTCACCAACTTCAGCTCACTGTGCTGCATCAGGACCAAGCAAACCTAAACCATCCCTGATGTGTGTGTCCAATCTGTTTTTAAAAGCCTTCAGTCATGGGGATTTCCCAATCTCCCTTGGACGCCTATTCCAGAGCTTAACTACCCTTATAGTCATAACATTTTTCTTAATATTTAACCTAAATCTCCATTGTTGCAGATGAAGCCCATTGCTGCTTGTCCTACCTTCATCAGACATGGAGAACAATTGATCACAATCCTCTTCATAGCAGCCTTTTCCATATTTGAAGACTGATATAGGGTCCCCCCTCAGTCTTCTTTTCTCAAGACTGAGCATGTCCAGTTTTGTTAACGTTTCCTCATGGGTCAAGTTTTCTAAAATATTAACCTCTTTAGCAACTGCATCACATTGTTGACTCATTCAGTTTGTGATCCACTATAACCCCCAGATCCTTTTCAGCAATGCCAGCACCTAGCCAGTTATTCCCCCCTTTTGTAGTTGTGCATTTGATTGTTTTTCCTTCCTTAGTGTAGTACTTTGTACTTATTTTTATTGAATTTCATCTTGTTGATTTCATTTTGAATTCTAATCCTGCTTGCAAACCTTCCCAGTTAGATGTCATCTTCAAATTTTATAAGCATACTCTCCGCTCCGTTATCCTATCCAAGTCATTAATGGAAATCTTGAATAGCACCTGACCCAGGACAGATCCCTGGGTGACCCCACTGAATACGTCCTGTCTGTTTGACAGTGAACCATTGATAACTGCTATTTGAATATAGTTTTTCAACCATTTTTTTGCCCACATTATAGTAATTAAATCTAGATCACAATTTCCCTAGTTTGCTTATGAGAATGTCATGTCAAAAAAGCTTTACTAAAATCTGACTACCCCTACCCTCCTCTTCACTAGACCAGTAACCCTGTCAAAGAAGAAAAATAGGCTGGTTTGGCATAACTTGTTCTTGACAAATCCAGAGTGGCTATTTCTTATAACTCTATTGTGCTCTAGGTGCTTACAAACTGATTGCTTAATAATTTATTCGAATATCTTTCCGGATATCAAAGTTACACTGACTGCTCTATAATTTCCCAAGTCCTTTTTTTAAAATCATGTCATTACTGATACAAGATACTCCTCAACCTCTCATGCCTTTGAGAAGAGATTTCCTTTCTCCAGCCCTTCGCCTCTTTAAGGCTTTTCAAATCTCATCTTTAGACAGATTTCCTTCCTGTTCTCTTGGTCACTGTTATTGGCCTTACGAACAAAGGTTTTAACAGTGCCACCCACACCACAGTTGTGATTTAGACAGACCACAGCTAAAATCCTTCACCTGAATTTTGAAAACTTTCAGATCCAAGTTCCAATGCTGCAGTTCAGACCCATCTCTAGCTTATACCACTGGACTGTACGTGTTCCTGGTGTGCATTGGTTTGAATTATTTGCTATATGTCAGTATTTTTTGGCATGATTCATAAAATCTCTGTAAAGCATTTGGAGATAGGGTACATGAAAGACTTCCAAAAATTAATATGAACTCCATCGGTTTTAGTGAAGAGCTAAATAAAATTTGCAATTAGTGTAGTTATTTTTCTAAGCCAAAAAGAAGACTGGTGAGCATCAGGCAGTAATGCACCATTTTCAGCTGCTGGAAATGCCATAGCTCTATTGAAATCAGTGGAGTTGTGTTGAGACACTGTAATAGTTAGTGTAGACAGCACCTTTACCAGTAGATAGTGATATAACTATCTTAACGTTAAGTTATCTTGTATGTTGTCGATCTGACCTGGAGGGAGAGCAGGATGTTCAGTCCTGCCTGTGTATACCAGAATTGGTGCTTGCATTGCCCCAATAAATCCATGATCTTCCATCAGTGAGTATTACAATGTACCAGAATTGCCCAAATATCTTTGAACATCCATTATGTTTGCAAATCAACATACTGTTTGTTGCCAGTAAGTTGCATCCCTCTCCCAGTTCTGATCTTTTGGCAGTCATGTTTTTTAGATTGTAAGCTCTTTGGGGCAGAAACTCTCACACATACAGAAAGGCACCCTACCCCCTTAATTGCAGTTAGGGTCTAGATATTACTGTAATCCAAATAAAACAAATTCTAGTCCCTACTGAAATGCTACAGCTTTCCGCCCCATTCTTCTTACCTTCACTTGGTGTCCTTTCTAAAACAAATGTAGCAGAAACCTACCATGACTGCCTATTGTAGTTTGTTATTAAATGTATATCTTACAGTGCGCTATAGCTGTTCAAGAACAAGGCAACTTATACTTTGAATAGATTATTCAATCATTAGCAGAAGAGTACTGAATAAGAGTACAGCAAATTGCAGATAATTTGCTTTCTGCTGTTAACTTTTTCCCAACAGGATTTAAAATCCAAGACAGCTCCAGGACAGAAGTTGTAGATTCTGCTACTGCACTACTGATCAAAGATTCACCACAGGCCAAAAATAGGCTGCTATGAAAGCTATGAAGGAGAAGCTTTCTGTCCCATCTACTCCCATTATTTTTAAACAGAAAAAACCCACATAATACCCATCCATAGCTAGGGATATTGTCTGCTTCACTTATGGCCTGATCTCAAGCCTAGTGAAGTGCACAGGAGTCTTTCCACTGATTTCATTGGGCTATAGGTCTTGGCCCTTAGGACTCAATCCTGCACTTCTCACCTTAGCAAAGCCAGTGGAAGCGTAGCCTGATTGTGCATTCCTGACTTTGGCTTCTGAAAAAAGATCAGCAATGTGGTGTGTCCCAAAGCTGCATTCAGTCTCCACATGGGAGAGGAGCAGCAGGCCAATCACCAGGCAGAAACTTCCCTGACAAGTGGCAGTGAGCAGCTGACTATTCCATTCAGCTCATCACAGCCAGGCCCAGCCCCAACCCCAACAGTGCTCCGGAACCCTTCGAGTGGGTATTCCCAGACCTGCTGAAGGAGGTAGCATGGGCATTGTAAATTGGCTTGGGGGCAGCAGACCCCAGCATGTAGTCACTGAGCAAATCAGCTTCAGCCGAGGAGCAGAGAGAAACCAACCAGAAAAAAATCATGAACCACTTCCCCAGAGACAACTAGTCACCCGTATGCAGAGAACCAGTGCTGTAGGCAGAGACTATCCGTTCCTGTCAATAGTGTGTGTTGGGGGGAGCACAGTGAGGGCAGCCGACTTCAGCAGTGTTACTGAGCATGCTCTGTCCAAGCCAAACAGCAAATCTTGGGGGGAAGGGGGTGTTTCATGTGACCCCACATGCCCATCCCCTACGTGTCACCTCTGGCTGTAGGAGATATTGCAGTCTCAGAAACTGAAGGAGAGGGCCAAGATATATAGGGCTTCCTATGGAGATGATGCAGGTGGAACGTTGCAAGCAGAACTCAGTTCCATTAGATGCCAAAGTGGCATGTATTCATGGGAGGCATCCAGTTTACCCGAGGAAGTGTGTTCTAATCCATCCCCATTCTACCTCCCCACCCTTCTCAGCAGCCTGCTTCATGGTTAACAGCCAAATGAAAACATCCTGTCCTCGCTTCACCCCAGAAACAATGGCACGTCTGAGACACCGGTGAACTTTTCTTGGAGACGTGGTGACCTAAATCGGGATTATCATCAGTTCTTTTATATCCATTACGGAGAAGGGTTGGCAGCATTAGTGGCTTCTGCAGTGATTCATGGGTTTAAATGCCTAATCCCCTCCAGAAGAGGAAATGAAAGCCAAGCTGAACAATACACACACACACACACACACACAGAAATACATTTAACAACCGAGTGCTGTGCTGAGGAACTCAGGAAAGTTTAGCTATGTTTTTTTTCATGTGGTTGGTTCAGTGCTAAATTATGGCAGCTGGCATTTGAAGGCAGGGTGGGCAAACGGGATGTGGACGACAGGAAATAATTACTCCAGCTTCCTTATGTTGATTTTAGCTCTTCAACTAAACTCTGCAGAGGTGCTTCTTGCTCCAGACTCTTCAGCATAGGACCAAAACCGTCTAAGGAGTAAGAACACATTATGCTTCAGGGCCTAAGCCAGCCAGTAGTTGATGGGACAAGGAATAAGATTCCCCTGTGGGCAGATAATTCCATTATGGGGTTTCTTGAAACTTTCTCTGAAGCTTTTGGTATCAGCGCCATCAGAGAGATAATACCAGAGAGGCTGGGCCACTGGTCTGATCCAGTATACCAATTCTGATGTGCCAGCTCACCCCTGGAGAAGTAGTCAATTCAGAACCTAGTTCATTCACTCCTATGTATGTGCCTAGATGGCCCATATCTTCATAGGATCCAAGTATAGAAAGCATCTATCAGAGTCAGGAATTGAACCCAGGTCTCCCAAGGTCTGCTTACAAGCCCTTCCTTCCTACTCATCTTAGAGTTCCTTGTTACAGGTGGGTTACATAGCCTAGAGTTATGGTTGCCAACCCTCCAGCATTGGCCTGGAGTCTCTATTGAAAGCAATCTGGGAGATTTTAACAGGATGTTGTAAGAAAACGTCATGTTGAGGGGAAACATCTCCTGGAATAGTTTCAGACATGGTTGGCAACCCTACCCAGAGTCCAGCACATTGTTTTGCCCACTTTAGCTAAAACAAGCAATTACACTGTCTACAATACCACTCCATCAGGGAGATAGAAACCGAGGTGCAAGGACATTGGAGGCAACTGAGAAACAGGCAGCGTCTGTGCCAGACATGAACACTTGGAGCAGCGTGACTGCAAAATGTTCAGCTCTCAGCGATCCCACATGCTGGGCTGCCTAGACGGAGAGGGCTGCGAGTGTGGGTCTGGGAGAGCCTTGGATGTGCCAAGAACAACCACTGAATTACCAAGAAACTGAGCAATAATAATGCTAAGTGTTTCAATTAAAACGCTCGGGATGACCAAATATCAGAGCCAAGTAATTCTCTAGTAATACATTTGGCTTATGGATATGACTTTGGGTTTAAACTCTTAACAGAAACATTATAGGGACAGTTAAGACAAACACAATGAAGCTGACTCTCTGGAAGGGAGCCTCAGATTCCCCATATGCTCAGCACCAGATGTTTAAATCAAAGCTGCCATGGGAGACCAGGATTGCACTAAAAACAGGAGTGAGGAAAGCACTCAGGGAACTGCCTCCCCCACAGCCTTGTTAATTAGAAGTAGAACAATGGCCTCCCAGTGTACGCAGAGAGGGATGGATTATGGCTCAAAGATGGATTGAGACCGGTCAACTCAAAATAAGGGACACATGTCACTTATTTATTTTTCAGGTGAAGCAGCGGGGCTGCTTGCTGTGGGGCCCTTTTGTAGTATATAGGGTCGGTCCTCTGGGTCAGGGGTTCCAGCTCATATGTTTGATCCTTTCCTAACCCACCACTGTGGTGCGACATGAGCCCATAACTCAGGCTATCCTGGTTTCAGGCTTGGTTATAAATCCAAGAGTTGGACCAGGATCGCAAACCTGCCAAGTGAACTGGGCCAGTTTATAGTTTAAACCAGGCAGGATCTGGAGGTTTTGACATGCCATCAAGTAAAACTCCAAGCAAGGCTTTTGCAAGGCACAAATGCCATGCACCTCCTGCTTAATAATTAGTAACTAAGTACATGGTAGATAGCTTACAATGGCTGACTACTTACAGTAGACCCAAGTCAAAGTACTAAACTCGCCATGCCAAAAAGCCTGCAAGAACTCCAAACATTTTACCCGGGCTTCACAGCTCTGGAAAGAGCGCCACACTACAAGAAGAGTTAGCTGAGACACACATGGTTGACTAATGTAAGACTTCAGAAAACCATATAAACTCAGTTCAAGACTTGACCTAGGTAATTATATGGAGCATGATCCAGAGCCCACTGAAGTCAATCGGAATCTTTCTAGTGACTTCAAAGGGTTTTGGGTCAGAACTCGAATGTATTTACATACAAAAATGTATATGAAATGTTAATTCCACAAAATATCCAGATTTAATTAATTGATTCCAAGGCCAGACAATCATCTAGTCTGACCTCTTGTAAAACACAAGCCAGAAAACTTCCCCAGAATAATTCCTAGAGCAGATTGTAGAAAAAATTTAGAACAGTGGGGGAAAAAGACATATCTGGCTTCAAGACTAAGCTTGATAAGTTTATGGAAGGGATGGTATGATGGGATAGCCTAATTCTGGCAATTAATTGATCTTTGACTATTAGCGGTAAATATGCCCAATGGCCTGTGATGGGATGTTAGATGGGGGGTGGGATCTGAGTTACTACAGAGAATTCTTTCCTGAGTGTCTGGCTGGTGAGTCTTACCCACATGCTCAGGGTTTAGCTGATTGCTATATTTGGGGTCGGGAAGGAATTTTCCTCCAGTGCAGATTGGCAGAGGCCCTGGGGGTTTTTCGCCTTCCTTTGCAGCGTGGGGCATGGGTCACTTGCTGGAGGATTCTCTGCACCTTGAAGTCTTTAAACCATGATTTGAGGACTGGCCGGCGTTGTGCAGGAGGTCAGACTAGATGATCACAATGGTCCTTCTGACCTTGAAAAGTCTATGACTCTAAAAACAGCCAAGCTTGATTTTAAAGTTGTCAGTGCTGGAGAATCCACCACAGCTCCTGGTAAGTTGTTACAATGATTTATTACTCTCACTGTTAAAAATGTATGCCTTGTTTCCGGTCTGAAATAAGGGATAATCACACGAGATCTACTGTAATTGGCACCCAGAAAGGTTTCCTCTTGCCCCAAATGGACTTTCAGAAGTGTTCTCTAACAGATCCCTTCTCTCTCAGTATTTTCCCATTTCTTTTTTTTTACCCTGGGAGCACCTGGAGTCTCACGGACTCCTCCACAACTGAATCCATGCCATGCGATGAGCTACATTGATGTCTGAGTCAGATGAGCACACAGTTCAAACCACCTCCACATCTTAAAAATAGAATGAACAACTTTGCTGGAGAGAAGCAGCTTTTCTATTCATAGAAAGACTAATTTGCATAATGAGGCACTCTCACAGGCTAGGTTTCACAAGAATGCACATCCCATACTTCTGAATCTTCAGGTTTAGCCTCTCTGTAGCACAGTGCAAACATTTCACGTTACTTCAAAAGATGGTCAGGGATCCTCCTGATAACCGTACAACCTGCAGTCATTGCACGATCAGCCAGTGACAATCACCATACTTTGCCACCAGCCTAGGCAGTTCAGCACCTCTTCCAAAGAAATCCTTGTGTGAAGAAACAACTTAATATCACCCAGTCTGCTCTACCCTGAGTTGCAGTTCAGTTCCTGGAAGTGCTACATTTAGCCAAATTCTACCCTGCTTCACCAGTTCGACTGGAAAGGGTTTGCTGCACAGTGTAACAGTAGAATCTGGGCCTTATTTGATTAGGGAAGGTGGTCTGTATTATAGTAAAAAGAACAGGAGTACTGTGGCACCTTAGAGACTAACTAATTTATTTGAGAATAAGCTTTCGTGGGCTACAGCCCACTTCTTCGGATGCATAGAATGTAACACACAGAAAGAAGATATTTATACATACAGAGAACATGAAAAGGTGGGAGTAGCCGTACCAACTGTAAGAGGCCAATCGAGATGAGCTATCATCAGCAGGAGAGAGAAAAAAACCTTTGAAGTGATAAACTTAGGTTTGAACAGAGACTGGGAATGGTTGGGTCATTACACTAATTGAATCTATTTCCTCATGTTAAAATATGTTAAAATAGCCTCACACCTTCTATGGGTCAGCTTGATTATCACTTCAAAGGTTTTTTTCTCTCTCCAGCTGATGATCGCTCATCTCGATTGGCCTCTTACAGTTGGTATGGCTACTCCCACCTTTTCATGTTCTCTGTATGTATAAATATCTTCTTTCTGTGTGTTCCAGAGCTCATCTCAATTGATTGGCCTCTTACAGTTCTTTTTGTGGATACAGACTAACACGGCTGCTACTCTGAAACCTGGTATTATAGTAGAGCAACAGCTGCTATCTTGATTCTTGAAATAGATGATAGAGGCTCATGCTTTTGAGCAAAAGGGCCAAATCTCTTTAGCTGGGGTTGTAACAGTAGCACCTACCTAAAAAGACTGTATTGATCAGCTGAAGGTGCACTCATCCTGATGGCTGTTTAAGTGCAAGTTAGAGATGCTATGGTATGCGTTTGTGAAGAGGAGGGTATAACTCTACTTTCCTGGTCAGCATTATATTGACAAATTCTTTTCTAGACGTGCAGCAGCCTTATCACCATTCATTTAAAATCCTAATGCCCCATTATGCAGCTGATGTTTCATAGAATGATAGACATATAGGGCTCTAAGGGACCTCAAGAAGTCATCAAGTCCAGCCCCTTGCTCTGTGGCAGGACCAAGTATACCTACACCAGTAGTGCCCATCCTTATTACCCAGGAGGGCCACACCAAATCTAAGCACAACCTTGTGTGGGCCACACAGATTCTACACATTTTCATAAGACGTAAAGTCACCTGTATTGATTTATATTTTAGATGGTTTCATACGTATTTAGATAGAAACAACCTATGTGTAGTATTGTCTATTTAAAAACAAAAAGAAATCAGTGAACAAAACATGTATCAGAATTATAGAAAACGGGGGGGGGGGGGGTAAAGAACACATAACCCTCTCCTTAATTAGCCATTAGTATATTGTGTTGAAACAGGCCACAGGCCTTATGATATGCTCTGGTGGGCCGTGTACAGCCCGTGGGCCATAAGTTGGGCACCCATGACCTGGACCATCCCTGACAGGTGTATGTCCAACCTGTGTAAAAACCTACAATGATGGGGATTCCACAACCTCCCTTGGAAGCCTATTCCAGAGTTTAATTACCCTTATAGTCAGAACATTTTTCTTAACTCAAACCTAAATCTCCCTTGCTGCAGATTAAGCCATTAGTTCTTGTCTTACCTTCAGTGGACATGGAGAACAATTGATCACAGTCCTCTTTATAGCAGCCCCTAACACACCTGAAGACTGATATCAGGTCCCCCTCAGTCTTCTTTTCTCAAGACTGAACATGTCCAGTTTTTTTAACCTTTCCTCATAGGTCAGGTTTTCTAAACCTTTCATTATTTTTGTTGCTCTCCTCTGGACTGTTTCGAGTTTGTCCACATCTTTCCTAAGGTGTGGCGCCCAGAACTGGATACCGTACTCCAGCTGAGGCCTCAGTGCCGAGTACAGCAGGACAATTGCCTCCTGTGTCTAACGTAAGACACTCCCATTAATACACCCAAGACAGGGTTGCTCTACTCACCGCTGGATAGCGCCACCTCCTGGTGGTTCTGGGGATTAGCTCAGTCAGGCAGACGCTCCTTCCAGCAGTTACATCCTGTTAGTTTCTCCTCTGCAGCCACTCTTTCGCTTCAGGAACTGCAGCGTCCTCTTCATGACTCAGCCCTCTGGCTAGTTCACTGTTGTGGTTTCTCCTTCCAGGGGGAGTGTATCAAAGTTCCCACTCTTCAGCAGCCTGAGGCTTCATTGCCTCACAGGGACACTCTCACAATGGCTGGCAAGGGAACCTGGGCCCACCCTCCACTCCAGGTTCCAGCTAAGAGACCCTGTACACAGCAGCCGAGAGCCATTCCCTGCACCTTGCTGCCTTTCCCTTAGCTGCTTCTATACTTCCTGGCCAGTGCTTAATATGTAATGAAAGAGGTGCCATGGCTCAAGCAATTTTTTTACATTCATAATGGATGCAGCAAGCCCAGAGGTGCTGGGGCTATGAACTGCCACACCTAGAGATGCCAGGGCTGATCCCTGGCAAGTCCTGGCACAAATTAAGCACTGGTCCTGCCCACTCCTCTGGGTTTGCCAGTCTCTCCACTCCCTCCTCCCATGGAGTAACTTTAGACAGCTCATTTCTCCAGCCCCCCCCAAACACACCTCCATTTTCCCAAGGAGTGACTGTAGCCCCCTCTGCTTCTAATATCCTGTCTTTTGTAGAAGTCTCACCTGTCCCTTAGAGGTGAGTGTCTCTTTAGTTAGCTGCCACCAGCCTAAAACGTGCCCATTTTCAGCCTGATTAGCTAATTGGGCTCAGCTGGCCCAATTCAACCCTTGCAGGGCCAGTGCAGGGATCATACCCCTTCACAACACCCAAGAATGATAGTCTTTTTCTCAGCTGCATCATGTTGTTGATGCATATTCAATTTGTGATCCACTATAACCCCCAGATCCTTTGCAGCAGTATTACAACCTAACCAGTTATCCTCCATTTTGTAACTGTACATTTGATTTTTCCTTCCTAAGTGTAGCACTTTGCACTTGTTGATTTCAGACTAATTCTCCAATTTGTCAAGGTCGTTTTGAATTATAATCCTGTCCTCTGAAGCGCTGCAACCCCTTACATCTTGGTGTCATCTACAAATTTTATAAGCATGCTGCCCACTCTGTTATCAAGTCATTAATAAAAATATTGAATAGTACTGGACGCAGGACTGACTCCTGTGTGACCCTATTAGGTATGTCCTCCCACTTTGACAGTGAACCGTTGATAACTACTCTGAGTATGGTCTTTCAATCAGTTGTGCAACCATGTTATAGTAATTTAATCTAGACCATGTTTCCTAGTTTGCTTACGAGAATGTCATGTGGGGCTATGTCATAAACCTGACTTTCCTGAACCTTTGGGAGGAGCGATGATGGAGGAGTGGATGGAGAGGTTTATTTTCATCTTTTCAAACATTTGTCCAAATGTCCCAATAAGTATGGGTGGGACTTTTGAGAAGCGCTCAGCGTTGAGCTAACTCAGGGTGAGGGGGAGGAGATGTTCAGAAGGCCAATATCCATTAAACATCTAATTCCCATTACACTTGGTCAAATGGGGAGAGAAGTAGGCCAACACTAAGCATTCTTGAACATCCCACTTTAAAGGGTGGCAGAGAGAGGGGAAATTAAGAGTCCTTGTTCTCCCTAGCAATATATTTCAAGACAAACAAGAAAGGCTAAGTCAAATACAAATTTCCACTGCAGCACCACTGACCCCAAGACCCAGCCTACTAAGCCCTCGAGATACACACCTTGTTAGCATTCCACATGCTTCTTATCACTCCCCCAGCCCTTCCTCCCCTGCCCTCTTGTTTACTTACCAGCACAGTGCACACACACGCTCTTTACATTCCTTCTGTTATAGCCTACACCACTTCTCCTGGACTGGAGAAAAGCCCACCCACCTCTTGCGCAAACATGCCTCGGCGAATGCAAGCAGGGGTAACAAAGCAAAGTTCCCAGCCAATGGGAGCTGTGTGTGGGGGGGGGTGCCTGCAGGGGAGGGCAGCGCACGGAGTCCTCTGCTTCCCCCCTCCCCCCCGAGCTGCATGGGTGTGGTGCCAGCCGCTTCTGGGAGTGGCGCAGGGCCAGGGCAGGCAGGGATCCTGCCTTAGCCCCGCTGCGTCACAGGGTTGGCAATCCTGCGGGCTGGGTCCAAAGCCTGATGGGCAGATCCAGCCCGCAGGCCGTAGTTTGCCCACCCCTGGTCTAAGAGGTTGTACCTGGTAAAAGTTTGCAAAGAAACTGGTGATGACAATAAAGACATGTTCACATGGCACTTCCCCATTTTATGTCCAAGACTCACCTTTCAGGCACATTCCTTTTACAGCTCACCCAACCCTTCCTGAAAACATAATGTAAATGACCACTCATGCAACATAGATACATTCCCAGGAAGGAATTCACTGGTCTTATGTAGTAATACTATGTAGGGGAGAAAGTGCAGGGGCTGAGAGGGACTTCTTAGAGAGAGAATTTTTCATTTCCTGGGTGCTAATATTTAGTATCATGACTGATCTTTTGGGAAGGGCCTTGATCAGGAAGTAGCTGGAGGCCAACCATGCCTGGCTTAATTCCTAGGTTCTCACTGGAATTGTACTGTATGTTTTTCTTGTACATAGAGTGAAATGGTTTCTACGTCAGATGCAGAACAAGTTTTTCATATTTATTGAGCCCATTTAGAAAGTTTCCTTATCTACTGCCGTTGTGTAACGCGAGAATGGCTGTCTAAGAAAGAGGAATGCCTATTTGGATGATCACTTTCTGTTCCCAGGAAGTTTGTCCTGCACTTCATCTAAGAATCAGGGTTAGTGCAGTTCTTGTTTGGTACATGCAGTGCGGATAGGCTACAAAGAGCAGCAGAGACATGGTGCCAGGAGACAATTTGTGCGTATAGGAGTGAATTTGCCAGATGAATTAAAGCAGCAGTTTTGGAAACAAGTTGTATTCCTGTTAGACTAGGAAATGTCAACGTTAGTCATCGCTCAATAAAGCAACAGGCCCTACGGGGGATGGTTTCTTGCAGATATCCTACCAATTCACTTCCCCAATGTGATCCCCTAACTGTCCTACTGTTATATTATTGCAAATGGTATTGTTTGGACTGGATATATCATCTCAAAGGATTGGCAAATTAAGAGAATTGAGAATCTTTAGTTGTGAGACCTACAGGATACTTAGTACTAAATATGGAACCATGTTGCAAAATTTTGCTCTGAATCTAGATTTTGAGCACCATAAATTTTGCAGCCATCTGAATTTAAGACTCAGGTCACGGTCACTGTACAGCCTGGAACTAGCCACAACATTCAGCTCTGGGTCCAGTTTCAGCTTGGAATTCCCACTCCATCAGTTTCAAGGGCATTTAGATTGGTCAGGCCCATTTCAAGTCTGTAGTCTTTCTAGATTGCCTGGAACCACAACTGCCAACCATTTTTTCCCTTGCCTTAAGGGAACACATGTGAGTCAAATGAACAAACCTAGATACATGACTGTCAGCAAGCAGGCTGTGACGGTGCTGCCCGTGGGAGCCAGCTGAGGTCACTCAATCAGGGTGAACTGCAAACAAAACGGGACAGACAAACCCCAAATGCTGGTGGTTACTCCAATACTTAGATTTACCAAGCCAGCACAAAACAGCTTCTGTAGTACCTCACTGGTTACTCAGAAGTCCAAACAACGCAGTTCTCTTAAAGTACCCAGCCTCAGGCCTCCATCCTAACATCCTGGGTACTTTTCTTCATATAAAAGAAAAGGTTCTTCCAATCCCAAAGGATCAGCCACATACCCAGGTCCAACTATAACTTAGATCTTACCCAAAATACACGCTTATAGCCAATTCTTATTAACTAAGCTAAAATTTATTAAAAAAGAAAAGAGAGAGTGTGTTGGTTAAAAGATCAATATACATACAGACTTGAATTCAATTCTTGAGGTTCAGATGCATAGCAGAGGTGAGCTTATAGTTGCCAAAAGTCCTTTTAGATATAGTCCATAGGTTATAGTCCAATGTCCATATTCAGGGTGGCTCCAGTCAATGACTGGGGATCTCAGTCCTTGTGGCTTAAGGTTCCCCCCTCTTGAAACCCAAAGCAGATCTGAGATGAAGTAGGATCATGTCCCAGGGTTCTTATACATTTCCAGCAGCCTTTCGGCCTGAGAAAACAATAGGCTTAATTCTCCTTCTCTCAAACATCCTGGCAATTAGCACAGGGTAATCTATCCATTAAACCTTTCAGATACAGGTTACCACAACCTTCAAAGATATATATAGAGAATAATACTATTTCACTCAAGTATCATCATAAATGTTAATATTCCTTTTTTGATCTTTGAATTAAAGTTATAGCAATAGACAAGACTTGTTTGCTTACATCACAAGACCTGAGCAAACATCTACCCTTGAGATCTCTAACAATGCAGACTTGCATTTCAAAGCTCTATTCATTTACATATCTTCCTAACCAGTCCTTAAGGTTCACCCAAGAGTCAGGTCAGTCTGTGAGTTAATTAACTCTTTCTGGCCCTGTCACCTTCCAATGAAATATTATAATACACTAATAACGTCACACAGACCAACAAAGAATATTTTGCCCCGACTCAAATGTTCGTCTATAAAATGATGCTTTCTCCCCAAAATGTAAGATAGCCAAAAGCTATCATAATCATAGAATTAGAATCATAGAATATCAGGGTTGGAAGGGACCTCAGGAGGTCATCTAGTCCAACCCCCTGCCCAAAGCAGGACCAATCCCCAACTAAATCATCCCAGCCAGGGCTTTGTCAAGCCTGACCTTAAAAACCTCTAAGGAAGGAGATTCCACCACATGTGGAGGAAGCTAAAGTTCAGAAACAGTCAAGCAGGTGTTTTCACCTTGTGAGGACTCTGGATCAGTAGCTAGGTCAGCATAGTTCCTGCTGCATATCACCTCCAAATAAAAGATTCTGTCCTCGAAGCACAACATTACTCAATCTCTTTACAATGCAGTGGCAATCTGTATGAGAGCGTGAGCCCATCTCTATGGCAACAACATGCTGTGTTCTGGTAACAAGGGAGCAGACCGCTCTTCACCACTGACAGGAGAACAAGGCAGCGAGGTTTGCCCTTTCCTTGACACTGCACGAAAATTCTTCAAGTTCAACAAACGGGTGTTAAAATATGAACAGCTTGCCCCATCATTTTGAGCTATTCTTAGGCTGTGTTTCAAGCACTCCCATCTTGCCTGATGTTTTCTTGCTTGACAAAGTGGTGTACTGAATAGACTGGAGGGAGAATTCCCAACTTGAAACCTCAAAACAGAGAATTTTTAAAAGTCTTGAAATCTTTTATACGCTAAAAATAATCTGTGGACAACCCTAAGATTTAACAGTTGCCGTGATTCTGAACAGTACGTCAACCGGGAAGTGCCTCATTGCAGGATTAGGGCTCCCGTCACCCTGCTGGAAAAGGCCAAGAGTCCCTCCCAGGAGTATCTCAATTAGCCATTGGTAGGATGGGGCCTGTGATGTGGCTGGGCAATTCTGATTCCATCCAGTAAAGGGCAGTGGAACTCATGCACACTAGCCAGTTTATTATAATCCCCTTCTACTTCTTACTCACTAGATTTTAAAAAAAAAAGGCTCAGTAAGGCTTGTGTAATAGAACTAGAAGTGTAGGTGCAATACACTTAGCTTACAAAGAATGCCAACATTTATGGCTGCATGGCAGAAGTTGACTTGCTCCAGGGATGAGAAGTATATTATGGGGAGAAAAACCAAGTCTTTAACTTGTCCAGTGGAGGGAGGGGTGTGTGTTTTCCCCCTCTGGAGCCTTCAGTCCACTAATAGACTAATGGTCTGCTCCAGTTTTGCAACTTTGCTAATGAAGAGTCATTCCGCAGGCTGAAGCAAGGATGGGCAAATTGGCTTTGATTAAATAAGATTTTATCTCCAGCTTTCCCCAAGACTTGAAAGGGATGTTGGAGGTTTGAAAAGAATTCATTTTCATTTACCTGCCCCGCTCCCCGCCACACACCCCATAATCATTCCTTATTGCTCTTGCATTTCCTGATTCTGCAAGAGACACACACAGCAGAAATACAGCTAGAAAGCACTGTATATCCTGCCACAGCATTTGTTCACCCAAGATTGGTACCCAAACATCAGTTACGCAAGAGGCTCAGAGAAGCATCTTGTGATGGAATGCACTCCTGCAGTCCCACCTTGCACACCACTGTAATAATCTTTGCACAAAATATGACTTGTAAGGTATCATTTGAAACTAATAACTTGCTGGTCAATATCATCATGGTGAAACATATGTAGCAACCTGACTGAAGTGTGTTTACCAGACAAGTCTGAGAGGGGGAGTTATCAAAGACAAAGCTGATGCCTCTAGCCAGGTGCCATCAAAGTTGATAGGCCATCACCAATCAAGTGGTCATTATTGGCAAGGAATGGGGGCAGGAACAAACAGATCTGCCCTTAGCACACAACAGCTTGGCACACCTTTCACCACCAGACTCCTTGTCTCCATCCTCACAGCAGGAATGAAATTTATATAAGGGTAACCCTCAGGAAAATGCATTTCAAAGGGTGACATTTCAAAGCAAAGAGCAAAACCACCCAAAGTTATCAATTCCTATCCATCACTTGCTCTTTCACCTAAGACAACAAAAGAAACCAGTGCATTTGACTTTGGGAGAGACCCTGACCTGAAATTTGGTCAGCCCTGTTGTGGGAAACATGTGGGAAGAATTTTATCTTGCACTAAGTTTAGTTTATTAAGTATTAGCACCAGAAAGCTTATCTTTATTTCTCTTGTAAGCATTTCTGACTTTAATGCCATATACTTGTACTCACATAAAATCTATCTCCCTGTAGTTAAATTTGTTTTATTCTTGAATCAAACTAATCCAATGTTGTGAATTGTTTCGGTAACTCCATTTAGGGTAGCAAACTGTTGTATGTTGATCCTCTTAGGAGGCAATGGACCTAATATATCTGGATTGTCCCGGAGGGGGCTGGACAATGTAGAACTCACATTTTGGGGGGAAATCCAGGACTGGGAGTGTGTTTGGGTCACTGTACAAGTGGTAACCAAGGCTCGTGGAAATCAGAGTGTGATTGATGTGTGGCTGGCAGGCTGCAGCTATACATAGACACTCAGGGTGCGACCTGCATGCTGTTTGACTGTTTGTGAGTGGCCCAGGTGGGAGCTACAGAAGCAAAGAGAGGCACACCAGGTTGCAGGACAGGTGGTGACACAACCCCTCATGTGTCTGGATTGCACCACACATTGTCATACATCTGAAATTGTAGATAGAGCTTCCCCACACTGAACCAAATTAGCTGAACACTGAGGTTGGCCCCTCAATATTCTGAAGACACTGCACTTTTTGGACGGGAGAGCTTCCCCAATAGGAACACTTTCTAGGCCTTAAATGGTTAAGGCTTTAATTCTTATCCAAACTCAGTCAGAAATTAAATAAAACTTTCTGGCAACTGGAATAATTCAGAACATTCTGTGAATGTGACTTCATAGGGGGAAAAAATCTGAGATCGACCTCTTCTCCCCCACCCAATGCCGGGTTGCTTCTGTTTGGAGAGACTCTTGTAGAATTTTGGGAGTGCTGGTAAGCAGAACGCCTGGTCCTCTGATTTATTGCTCTTGTGGGTATGAATGCTGTAGACCGCCTGGTAAGACCACCATCCCTCCACCACTATCTTGGAAAGTTTGAGCACAGCTAGTCAAACAGTAGAGCACCTTCCATTACTATGATCGCTACTGCTGAAATGGTCAAAGCCACTTTCCTCACAACCAACACTGGCCTTGTTAGTGGGGGCACTGCTAACAGCAGGGGTGAAAATACCAATCAACTCACCACCACCTGTGAGACAAAGACTCTCAAACAGCATTATGATATTTTGTTGTATCTATCCCCCTTTACTGATGGTTCCTCACATTATTAGCTTTTTGACTGCCACTGCACATTATCCGCACCATCAGCACCCAATGTGCTGGGTCATATAGTAGTTGATCTACTCCCACTTATGCACTGCGAATTGTATTGATTCATGAAGGAATCCTATTAGTCAATATTAGGTGGATTCAGGGCTGGCTCCAGCGTTTTGGCCGCCCCAAGCAGCCAAAAAAAAAAAAAAAAAAAGCCACGATCACGATCTGCGGCGGCAATTCGGCGGGAGGTCCTTCACGCTGAACGGGAGTGAGGGACCGTCCGCCGAATTGCCGCCGAATAGCTGGACGTGCCGTCCCTCTCCGGAGCGGCCGCCCCAAGCACCTGTTTGCCAGGCTGGTGCCTGGAGCCGGCCCTGGGTGGATTAACCAGCTGAGAAACTGATGAGGTGTTTTCATACATGTACAAACACAAGATCAATATCGGTTTATAGTTTGCAAACGTAAGTTTGTCTTATGAATTTAGGCAAAGGGTGTCTGGGGATTTGGAGCAGAGTTAAAGTTTTCTGAGGTCCTTAACTTTGCATTTCCGTAGTTTTCAACTCTATTTTTTTCCTTTAGTGTGCATTTCCTTGCTGTCCGATTCATTTTAAACATCTATGTTCTATTAAAAAGTGTCTTTCCCTTAAAGTTTTTGCAACTTTAAATATGGCAAAACAGAATTATTTCAATGTACCAGAAGTTTCTACTATCTGCCTCAAAAAACAGCTAGTGTATACAAGTACAGTCAGGGTTCAAAAATGATTAAAAAATGAGCTCATGTCAATATTTATTCTCAAGGTAGCGTGTCACGTTGGTGAGGAACGTATAGTGCAGCTCTATTTTTCAGTGTGTACATTAGAGCTAGGAAAATATTGCAAAAAATAGTATTCACTATCATTTGTTCCAATAAAAACTATGAGTTTACTTCAATGGACTCCTCTCCTTCTTTATCCATTTTCTTCCAACATTCATACAAGTGATTTCACATTCAAAAAATGTCTGCAGAAAGCAGACGACTCCTGGGTACTTTTGCAAGCCTGTACTCATGAAAATGTTTGTATCAGAGTGTTCTGTGACCATCCATCTCTTTGATTTCACTCTGCCTGCTTACAAAAGTTTCAGTGATGCAACAAAAATGCAGATACACAGGAGACCAGTCAGAGCCAAGAGCAACAAATAGTGAAGAGCATTCAAAGTGAAGAGTTCATAAACAACCTTTAGGCTGCGAGGAGCAAAACTTTTGCATCAGATCCGAACCCTGGCATGGAAATAGCAGTGGTGTCTACTACCAAACTCTGCGAGTGACTTTCAATGTTCAGTGTTTTCCCCCATCGGTATAAGGAGGTGGGGGGAGGAGGGGAAGCAATACTCCCCTACCTCACAGACAGCAGGAAGGAGACTGGTGGGGGCAGAGATGGGTACAAAGTTCGCAAGTTTGTAATGCCCATGCAAGAAGCCCATGGAAGGACAGAGCTTGAAGTTGTCTTGTCCACCATTCAGCCTGTTTTGCACAGAAACTACAGCAAGTTAGTTCACAGAACTAGGGTCTGATTCAATGACGATTGAAGTCAATGGGAGACTTTCCGTGGGCTTTGGAACAGGCCCTTACAGATTTAGAGGAACAAGACGGCACCCCCATCAATGTGGCAGTACACTTTCTAGTATTCTGCTTGGTCTTTTTTTTTTCTTTCTTTCTTTCTTTTTTTTTTTTTTTTTTTATGAAAGAGTCTCAGCTGCAGAGCTTTCACTAGTTCAGAGCTTAATAGCACGGAGTACTGGGATGTTGTTCCAGATCAGTGTTATTCATATGACATTGTGACAGCCAAACCTAACAGGGGAGGTATCTCTTCACTTTCATACACTGTGCCTCAAAAGTTAATGCTACTGTAACCTTTACTGTACTTTCAAACAACTAAAAACCAGCCTGCTGTAATTCTCTGTTTCCTGGCGGATCAAAGCATTCACATCCATCAAAAAACAAACACAAAACCCATTTCCTTATTCTCAAGTTACACTCATATGTAGAGACTCTCAATGTGAACCAGGAAGGCAAATTCACATATTCCTGAACAGCACAATAAAGGATTTGTTGCATCATTCAAGTATGTTCTTGAACTGTAATAAAATTGCTTCCCTGCTGTGCGTTCCCTGCTAGCTCACTGACCCATACTGTTTAGTGCACAATATAGATCCTCCCTCCCTGCTGTCAATTGATTCAGTGTGTGCGTGCACGTGTCTCTGTGAAGTTTGCAAAAAGAATCTGGCTTTTTATTTCATGAGGAGTTCATAGATTTCAAGGCCAGAAGGGGCCTTTAGGATCAGCTAGGCTGCCCTCCAGCATAACACTGGCCACTGCACTTCACCTAGTGATTCCTGCATCCAACAACTTGCAGTTGAACTGGTGCCTAACTTTTAGGAAGACATACCATCTTGATTTAGAGACTCCACAAGTGAATCTTTCCCCCAGCCCTGGGGAAGCTATTCAAATAGTTAATGACCATCGGTGTTAAACGTTTGCATCTCATTTCCAGTTTCAGGTTTGATGACTTCCATCTTCTAGCCACTGACTCTTATTATGCACCTGTCTGTTAGATGAAAGAGTCCTCTACTATCAGATATCTTCTCTCTGTGTCTGTATGTATAGACTGGGATTGAGTTTACTTCTTCATTTCCTTCATCTCTTACTCCTGGGGGAATTCTGTGCCACTGCGCATGCACAAAATTTATGTTCCCTACAGATTTCTTTGCTTCCCAACAGAAAAATTACTTTCTGATGGGGAAGCAAAGGGAAGCCACAAGAGCGGTCATGCGACCCACCCCAGCAGTGCCCAGGGCAGCTGGCAGAGAGGTAAATCATTGCGGGGCAGAGAGTGGGACTGGGGAAGACTGACTGGTGGCTCCTACCCTGCACCAGGCTCAGCTGCTAGTCCTGTGCAGGCTGGGGAAGACGGGATTTCCTCTTCCTCTGCACAGCATCCGGGGCTCTGTCAGACCCACCCCCAGATTTCTCCCCCGGCTGTACAAAGCTCTGCAAACTCTCCCACCCACCCCGCGCTTCCTGCGCCCATCGCTCCTCAGCTGCAGTGGGAGGAATCACTGTACAGGTAGCTGCTCCCGCATCCGCCCAACCCCATGCATCCAGACCTCCTCATACCCAGACCTTCCTGTTGAGCCCCCACCACACCCAGCCCCCCCAATGAGCCCCACTCCCCTGCAACTGGACCCCCCCTGACAAGCCACCCGTACCCAGATGCTACCCCACTGAGCCCCAATCAGCTGCACCTGGATCCCCACTTCTCCAGCATCTGGACCCCCCACTGAGCCCCCCACAGCCAGATCCCTCTCCTGAGCTCTATTCTCTCCACACCCAGATTCCCCCCCAAGCCCAACCACCTTCACATGGACCCCCCCTGCAGAGTCCCATTACCATTGTACCCAGATCCCCCCTACTGAGCCGCCTGCACCCAGATTGCCCCACACAGAACCCTTTCAACCCATGCCTGGATTGCTCCCCACACTAACCCCCTCCACACTTGGGATGCCTTGTTGAGCCTGTCTGCCCACACCTGGTGCACCTGGCATGGACGGGCCGGGCCCTGGGGTGTTTCTGGGGCAGGCCACGTCCTTGTGCTGTGAGAGGGTTGGGTGCAGCCTCACTGCTGAGCCCGTGTCCTGGGGGGAGCTGCACAGTGATCTCCCACCTCTGTGCAGCCAGTGGCCTGTGCTCCCCAATGCCATGCTGGAGCATCCATATTTATTTGACAAAATTTGCAGAATTTTGCAAAAATTTAAAATATTGTACACATAATTTTTAATTGTTTGGCACAGAATGCCCTCAGGAGTAATCTCTTTCCTCGCATAGGGCAGAAAGGGAAAGAGCAGAATTTGCTAAGAGGACCTGATTTTAAAAATGCCACCTACTACATCTTCAGCATGAACGATTCCAGTTAAATTCATGAAAACTCAGATAATATAATATGGCAGACATTGGGGTGGACCAGGCAAATAAACTCCAAATTTATATTGATCCTCTTACTGAGCATAATAGGTTCTTATCTCTGCCTCTGTTCGTACATCAGTTTTTCTCCCTGTGGCCTGCAGTCTCCCACTGGCAGACGGGCAAACTGTCCTTTAGCACTCTAGCCAAACTTCAGATAAGGTCTTTTCCCTCCTGGAGATAATGAAAATACCCACATTACAGTCAAATTACACCCAGCCTCCTGCTGGGTAACATTGTTCCCTGGGCTCAGAAGTTCATTTGTCCTTGATGACATATTGACAGAGAAGGGGGAGGAGACGTCTTCCAAACTCAATGGAAGTCCCAGCCTGAAGCCCCTATAGGTGGAGGTGGTAACTGAGATCTCAAACACACCCTGCAGTGCATTGGGCTCTTCATTCTCACTTCACCACTCCTTGCGGGTCTTTCTACACCCTGTCCCAGGCCCCTTCCATCAGCCCATCCTACCTATTTTCCAGCCTAGCCAGTCTGGATCCTTTCCCCACATCTTACCCCCAGTCTAAACTCTCTCTGACTGACCACAGAGCTTGCCTTTTATACAGACCTGCCCCACCAGACTGCAGTCACAAGGTTCCCTCAATGACCTGACCCCTGGCCTACAATTCCCAGGCTCCCTTCAGTCTACATTTCCCAGCAGTCCATTGCCAGTAACACCCAGCATAGCGCACCTAGTGTAAAGGGCCCTGCATGCTACTGTGCACTCAGCAACTTTTGAAAGATAAAAGGGCAGCAGGTCAGGAGCAAAGGCTAGAATGTGTGGAGGAGAGGTGGCTGATATGGACAGTGTTAGAGGGTTGCAGGCTGCAGACGAGTGGATTTCCTGATTGTTTGATCACATTAGTATACTAAGTTTAGCGCTTGGTGTGCACTAGCACTGGTCAGGAGCTTTCCAATGGAATGTTTTTCCCCCCAGAAAATGCCCATTTGTCAAGAGCAAAATGGTTCAAAAACTGTGTCAGTTTCGACAAAACATTTAGATAGAGTCAAAAAGTCCTATTTGGACCTTTTGAGGAACATTTTGATTTTTTTTTTTGCCAAACAACTTTTTGATTAGAAATTTCTTTTATATATCATACCAAATTTTTAAAAATTAAAATGTCAACATCCAAACATAACATTTTGATTGACCCAAACCAAATTTTCTTTTTAATGGACATTTTAAAAATGGTTCTGTTCCAGAATGGAAAGAAAAAAAAGTAACTCAGGGTATTCCCCATGAAATAGAAAAATCTATTTCCCACCCAGCTCTATGTCCACCTCAAAAATAACCAGGCCAGAGAGCTAGCTCAGAGCAGTAAAGGTCCGTCTCTGTTCTTTGAACATTAGCAATCAGCAACCTCCAAAATAAAATAAAATAAAATAAAAATTTGCATAGTTGAAGGAGAAATTCCTCTTTCTTTAAGTCAAGAAGGAGAAAAGAGAATTTTCAGGATGGGATTCCGTATCCTTTCAGCTTTGCTTGACAGCCAACATAATCTGAATTGCATGGAATGTCAAGGGCCGTTCTCTTTCCAGTTCATAGAAAAAACATTTTGTCCCTGGTCCAATACTTGAGTGGCATGTTTGAAACCCACTTATCGCAATCTGAGCACTTTAGTTTAAGGAGCGCCTGGGCCAAGCATACTTTCCATTCCACTTTTAACGGCTGCAAATGCCAAGCCACAATTTTCTGCACTAACAATATATCCTCTTCAGTTGGGGGTCACTAATGGTAAAAGGAATAGTTTATGTTTACTGTGCTCTTCATCCTGAATGATCCCAAGCTGCGTTACTACAGAGACAGCCACACTTCAGCTACGGGATGCACCCAATCTGGAATGGGGTTTAGGATACATCTGTGTTCAGGCTCCCCACTAACGTCAAGTTGTAGAATTTACTGACATCTGAGGCCAGATCCTCTGCAGGTATAAACTGTTCCACCAAGGTCACCAATTCAGGATTTGATCTTTCATCTATTGGCTGCTGCCTGCAACCATGCATCCTCCATAGGGGACTGGGTAATTTTTTGTTGGACACCAGTATTTTGAGGAAGATGTTGCTTGGTATCATTCTAACTTATGCAAAATGTGCATACACACACACACACACACACACACACACGTGAATTTTTTTTGTCTGAAAGATTTTTCCAGTGAAAAAATGCAAATTCAGCAACACAAAACCATTTTCTGAATTTATGTCATGTTCAGCTAATTGTTCATGTACAAATACCAGCCCTACCCCCCAAATATCTGAAAAAGTGAAAAATGTTTCATTTCAATGCTTTTGAAATACTTAATTGTTCAACAATATACCATAAGGAGGGGCAGGAGGTCAATTTATTACCAGCTGACAACATAATTCCTGCAATCTCTTATGCCCGGAGTGGACTCCCACCCCCCAACATTTTCCATTTGAACACTTTGCTAGGCACATGTTCTGTTATGTGAAGAAGGTTCAGTTTGGCAGCAGCATTCCATCTCCTACACAGCAAGGTAGGATAGATTTTGTGATGAGGTTAAGTGGAATTTTACTAAGGGTGGCAAAGTAGGCTAACATAATGGAAAAGGATTCTCCAAAAATGCCAAATCCATAAAATGATACACATGTTTCAGTCGCCTTGTGATCTCAATAATCTAGGATTAATAGATTATTAATCCCCAGGGATTGCTTTGCATTCTGATGATGGCTTAGATGAGCCAGTAGGCTTTGCTTGGAGCTATTTGGAAGGTCTTGCTTCTAAGCACGGACTCTTATTTGCTTCCCCCCCTCCACAATCATAATAATTTTCTTTCTATGCTAGGTTATTTTTCCCATTTCTTCGGCTTTAACAGGGTCTTTAAATCCACCAAAGGTGAGAGTAATTCCTCAGATCACAGGGTTTTCCTGCTATCCTGTCACTTCCCCATTATCACTGATGCCTGATAGCACTAATATTTTGTCGTGGTTCATCTTGTTGCAGATGTTTCATTTTCTAGCATTATTGGGTGACTCCAGTCAGAGATAACTCTCTGACCAAAGAGCTTGTGAATTATATAGACAAGACAGACAATGGGTAGAAGATTAATTATTCCTACTTTACATGTGGGGAATTGAGTGCAGAAAAATTAAGGAACTGGTTCAACAGAGCACTAAAGTGTATACTGAATTTAAGCAGCCCCATTGAAGTCAACAAGATTATTCAAATGTCCACTTAAGCACATGCTTAACTTTGTTTCCTGACCTGGGGGCTAAGTGATCTATCAAGGTCACACCCAGCATCTGTGGCAGAGTTGAGTATTTAACCAGGATCTGCTGAGTCCCAGTGAATTGCCTTAACTACAAGACTACCCTGACTCTTATAAACACCAGACTGACCAAAGTAATGTCATACAAGGAATCAATAATTAAGGAAGAATTGATTTCAAATATTTTGCTTTAAACTATAGTTAGGTTTATTCAAAATCGACATATCTATTCCAATACTGATTTGAGAACTTAAACTAGTAGTTATTTAATTTAAAAAACCCCACTGCAATCCACCTTTAAATTGCATTTACAACCATTTCCTCTTACCCCTGAATAGAGCTGATGAAGACAAAGAAAGGCCATGGCTACATTTCCTGTGTCAAATAATGTAAACAAAAAAACCCAACAGTCTAATTCACTTAAGTTACCTAGTGGAGGCAATTAACCTTTTGAGTGAGAGACGCTAACTGCAAGTAATTCTGTTTTCTACTGTTTCATATCTTTGTGTAAGCCTGACCTGACCCTGCAATAATCAATCATTTCTTTTGTTGAAAGTCAATACGCTCTCATAGTTTCTTCTTAGATATTTTTTGGAGCAGAAGAATTGCCAAATGAGAATACCCCATTGACCCCTCAAGTCTGGTATTTTGTGTATAACAAATGGACAGAACCAGATGCCACAGAGGCAGATAAAAAAAAAATCGCATAATGGGCAATTATGGAATAGATTGCCCACAAGGGAAATGTTTTCCTAACCTCTTTCAATTAGTTGAATGCTTGGCTCATACCCTGACTTACAATATTCTCTGAGGGCTTGTCTACACTACCAAGTTTTGTTGACAAAACTTATGTTGACACCCAAAAGTCGACAAAACAAAAATCGCAAAAGGGTGTTCACACTTGCTCCCTCTGTCCACAGATCATGTCCACATTGGGGACACCATCATCGACAGGGTGAGCAATGCACTGTGGGTATCTATCCCTCAGTGCAGTGTTGTGGGAAGGAAGAGCTGATCACTATCAGAGTTTTCCTACAGCCCCCTCAGCTGCGGAGAGCAGCATCACGAGTAGCTCTGTGAGCGCTCCATACCGAGGAATGGCAAAGCAGCACAGCAGTCTGTCCCCCTTCCCCTGCAGCAGCAGTCTGCCTGCAGCTGTGTTCCTAGCGCTGGGCAGAACAGGAGCATTCCAATGATTTGCTCTTTGTTCCCCAAGCAGAGCAGCACACAGATACTTCCCGGATCTTTGAAAGGGGAGCAGGGGCGGCTTTATGTTTTTTGCCACCCCAAGCATGGCAGTCAGGCGGCTTTCGGCGGCACGCCTGCGGGAGGTCCGCCAGTCCCGTGCCTTTGGCGTACCCACCGCCGAATTGCCGCCGAAGGCAGCCTGACTGCTGCCCTCAGAAGGACCGGCAGATCACCCTCCGTGGCTTGCCACCCCAGGCACGCGCTTGCTGCGCTGGTGCCTGGAGCCGCCACTGAAGGGGAGGGGCGCATGCCTGCAGGGCAGCAGAGATCAAAACACTGAGCAGACCAATCAGGGCAGGCATTGTGGGATACTGGCAGAAGCCAGTTCTGTCGACAAAACAATCAGCAGTGTCTACACTGGCTCTTTGACAATAAAGGAAAGAGAAAAGACAAAAGTTTTTTGTTACCAAAACTGGGCGATTTTCGCGACAAAAGTCTCACTGTAGTGTGTATGCTCTTGCTAGTTTGTCACCAAAAGGCAGTTTTTTGTCACACCGTTTTTGTGTGACAGTAATGCCAGTGTAGAGAAGCCCCAAAAGGGTCCTGGGATCCAGGTGGCTCTTGGGCATCTTTCAGTCAATGTTAATTAATGTTGTGATACTTTTCAAATAAATCATTTTATTTATTTTGTTTTTAATTTCCCACCTAGCTCTCGTGTGGACCGAACCTTTGACTCTATGGGAGAAATCTGTATAGCAGCCGCCTTTAGCTAATGTGATCAGCCTTTCACTCTCATGCATCAGGACCCTAAGCTCAGTGCCTTTCTGGGAGGAGGGAAGATGGGCTACATTAATATCTTGAAACTACTGCACTGAGTGCTCTGCAGAAGACACTGGGAATCAATTCAGTCCTGTCCTCCCTCTTGTTTCTGGTACAAAAGGGCTTCGAAAGCCATCTCCCTCATTTACTGAGCTGTTGAAGAGGCTCCTCGATAAGCATGAGTTTAGTTAGATCAATAGCACAAACAATAAATCACCCCTCAAACACCAAAGGCATTTTCTCCCCTCCTTTGCATTCTTGGAGCTGGGTGGCTGGTTTAGATCCACATTCAGATTCCTTCAGATGCCAGATGTCAGGCGCTGTCTGGATTTTATCTACCTTAAATCAAAAAAAAAAAAAAAAAAAGGCAGACAGAAAATAGAGCAAATAAAAAGTTAAAATAAAAGAAGAGCAATGTGTGTGTTTTATGTACCGCATGCCGGGTATAAACACAAAAGGACTCCATGTTTGTAAAACTAATTCGGCTGTTTATCAGGAAAACCATTTATAGAGATGCTGCAACTGCAGCTAATATTCTAGTCATGTGCACACAGAATTGTCTAGTCCTGGTGCCTCCTCCAAATACTTCCCTCCTACAGCCTGTGCTGCTCCTCCCTTCATGTGCAGGTTGCTACAATGTGCACCATTAGATCTCACTGCAGCTGGGTCCACTGAAAATTGCAGGGGTACTATTACTATCAGAATGTAAGGCACAGGTGGAATGGCGGGGGGAGGCAGTGAAACTTTCCCAGGCTCCAGCCAAAAATATAGGCACCACCCCACAAATAAGCCATGCCCACTTGAGATATCCAAATGAGATGCCACTCTCAGTAGGTTTCCCCTCTCACTTTCCTAGGCATCTAAATATCTGCCCCTCTGGGCATTGCTCACTGGTGCCTCACTGCAGGCATTTGGGAGCCCCACATCAGAATATCTCCTAGCCCTGAGGTGGAAGACCCCTATTCAAATCCCTTCTCCTTTTCTGGCAGAGGGTAGGGAATTGAACCTGGTCTCCCGCATCCCAGATGAGTGCTCTAACCATTGGATGAAAAGTTATACCCCCACCATCTCTTCCTCCTTCTCTGGACAGATTTTGAATAGGACCTGATCTGGTAGGTGGCCTCTCTGACCATGCCTCCTGGATCAGGCCCCATGGGTGAGCTCCTCCACCTCGCTCCCCTAGTTCATGGATCACACTGTGGCTCAGGCAGGAGACAGGCATCCAGCTGCCGACAGTGAGGCAGCTGCGAGCGGTGCCCATGGGCAGAAACACAGGTGTCTAGGAAACTTTCACAGTGGAAATTTAGGTGCCTACAGGGTCAAGGGGCATCTGAGTGGGAATTTTGTGGATCAAAAAATGAGACTTACGTTCCAAGTCCCTTTGTGGATCTAGGACTAAGGGCCAGACTTCTAACATTAGTTCGAAGGCTAAAGATGCAGCTAGGGGCCTGGTAGGATTTTCAAAAGCACCAGGGCACCTAATTCCCATTTGTTTCAATGGGAGTCAGGCACCTATCTGCACTTTTAGCCTCCTAATTAACTTTAGAAATCTGGCCCTGCTGGGTTCAGCTAGTCTTGGTTCCTTCTCAACTGGGGAAGAAGAAAAATGGTGTCTTCCAAGAGCCACCTACTTGTGGTCCCAAAAATCAAATGTCATGCACAATAGACTGTGCATAACGTCCTAATAGAACCGTTCCTCTTCTCTTCTCTAGGCTTTGATCAGTAGTGAAACACTTAACGTTGATATTTCAAGTTATCATTGACAGCTCTGCCACCACACCTCAGTTATTATTAGTAATATCCTCAACTATTGAGTAGTTTATGAGATGCACTAATAAGGACTATGCCAATGTCCAGCCCCAAGCAAACATGGAAACATGATATTGACTGAAGGCTAAAGAAATTCTGGTCTGACATATACTAAAGATCTTTCTTCACCCTTGATTTCCCTCAGTTATCTGTCTAACTCAAGTCTCCATCCTTCAAACTACATCTCACCCTAATCCCCCTAAATTGAAAAAAGAACAGGAGTACTTGTGGCACCTTAGAGACTAACAAATTTATTTGAGCATAAACTTTTGTGGGCTACAGCCCACTTCATCAGATGCATAGAATGGAACATATAGTGAGGAGATATATATATATACACATACAGAGAACATGAAAAGGTGGGAGTTCCCCTACCAACTCAAAGAGGCTAATTAATTGAGATGAGCTATTGTCAGCAGGAGAAAAAAAACTTTTGTAGTGATAATCAAGATAGCCCATTTAAGACAGTTTGACAAGAAGGTGTGAGGATACTTAACATGGGGAAATAGATTCAATGTGTGTAATGGCTCAGCCATTCCCAGTCTTTATTTAAGCCTAAATTGATAGTATCTAGTTTGCATATTAATTCAAGTTCAGCAGTTTCTCCTTGGAGTCTGTTTTTGAAGCTTTTCTGTTGCAAAATTGCCACCTTTAAATCTGTTACTGAGTGGTCAGAGAGGTTGAAGTGTTCTCCTACTGGTTTTTGAATGTTAGGATTCCTGATGTCAGATTTGTGTCCCCCTAAATTGGTTTACTTTCTATTGTTTTGACCATTGCCAAAAGGAGGACTTTTAAGGAAACGGGAAAGGTCTGCCTGTCCATTTCACACAGAATTGTTCTCTGACCTAGTTAACCCAGAAAAAAGGTGCTATGTACAGGCCATCAGCACCAACCAAGTAAATAAATGATCATTCATTGAAGACTTCTGGAAACCTTATCAAAAGATAACTAGGAGTAAAAAGATCTTGAACTTTTCGAGAGATACAGATTAACGTTAGTGTATCTGGACAAAGAGGAGACAATTCTGTAACTTTACATTTCTTCAGTTCATTTCATCCTGTAGAACCCCCAGAGAACTTTGTAGACTATACATAACCATGGCCACAAGCTTAAACATACAGCTGGCAAACATCCAAAGTAGAGATCAGAAAGCCCAGGTTACGTGCCCACATCTGAAAATCAGATTCTCCACACACAATGAGGCACATCTTTCCCATCTCTATTTCCCTTTTTAAATGTTCCAATATATTAACATTACAGAATTAAAAACCAGCAGCTGCTAAATCACACAACTGACAGAGGCCAGTGTCCTTTGCGTCTGACTCATCCTTTTGTTTGCATCAAGCTGTGTTCCTGAGGAAATGAGAACGGTTTGTCTCTCTCTCTCACTTTCTTACACAGCTTGTGTACTGCTCCCTAGTCTCAGCCACTGCTGTGGGTCTCTGTAAAAGCTTTCGACATGTCAGCTTGCAGTGACTGCCTAATGTTCTGCATTAAACTAGGCACTAACGACTCCAAGAGACATATCAGAGATATCATATTGCTCCCGCCTTGCTCTGCTTGTTTGTTTGAAATAAGAGGGATACAAATTAATACCCATGACACTGGCAGAGACTGAAATAAATGGGACTGAGGATTATTAACCAAGGGAGGCCTCACAGTGTTAGAGATTATTGCTAAGTGCGATCTGATCTGTTGTATGGAAAGCAACCAGGTTGGGGCAATACTGTACTGCGCCTCATTTTGAAAGACGATCAGAAACCGAAAGTCAGGCAAGTCAAGACTTTGCTTAAAGATTCTGATCTCAGATCAGTTATTAACAAATTCCCTTGTGTTGTCTTTTCCTTTCACAAACACCAAAGAGTCAAAGTAAACTTGATAGAGGTCATGTACCAAGAGAAGGGAGCCAAGAAGACAGCAAATGCCTGAGTCTCTTCTGCCCTTCATTTACACCAGTGCGACAAGAGTCCAGATAGGATGAATTGGATAGTGCTTTATGCTCACTTTGCACTGCTGTGAATGATTGCACACAGCACAGGGAAATAGAGAGTGCATCTGCTACATCGTACAATCCAAAGTGGATGTAAAAACCTCTTCCATCTAACCCACAGATCTTAGTGTTGTGGCAGCAATTGCCTCACTAGAGCTCAGTGTTAAATACAGTATATGGAATGATTAGTGCAATACACTTACTACTGGGTCTGTGTACATGCTCACAGGCACCACTACCCTTTATTACAGACAATTAAAACTGCTCAGCTGTGGACCATACACCCTATACTATTAACAGCTAATGGAGATTCTCCATGAGATCAATGGTCAGGGGGCTGTGCTTTTGGAGCAGAAGGAGCTGAGCTATACCCAGGCTGTCAGCATAGGGTTCTGAATGGCCCTGTGTGCAGCATAATAATGACCAGGGAGTTCCTAGATGGCCACAGATTTGTTAGAGTAAAATCATGCTGTGATTATAAAACAAATTTCATCCCAGAATCACAAAGCATTGTACAGACATTAATTCACTGTGCTACAGCGTATTCCTGGGAGCTAAGGACTACACCAGTCAGGATAAGTTTTCGTTCCCATGACAAAAGTTCTGTGACAATTTTTCTTCAAAAGTTGTTGGGGTTTTAATCAAAAACTCAAACAGAAAATTTGGGCTCAAAACAGACAAGTTGCTCCTGAAGCCAGACATTTCCCCATGGAAAAGTCTTTTGATTAAAAGAAAAAAAAGCCATTTTTCTTCCAAATTTTTTTTGGAATAAAATAATTTGACCTGCTCATTCAGGGCTGGCCTTACCATGAGGTGAACTGAGGCAGCCGCAGGTGCCAGACTGTGAGGGGGCGCAACTAGGACCCAGAATGTAGAAAATTGTGTCTGCTGCTGGTGCATGTATTCTCTCTGCTCTAGATGCACAGATGGTGGAGTGCTGTGCTGGAGGAAGGAGGGCACAAGAGACATAACAGGCAGGCAGGAGAAAAGGTGAGAGGGAATAACAGAAAGCAGCAGGAGTTGCAGGGAGAGAGAGGAGGAGGAGCCTCTGATGCTTTAGCAAGAGCGGGGCCCGATTCCTGAGGGCGTGGCTTGCCACAAGCTCCGCCCCCAGGAATCGGGCTGCGCTCCGGCCGAAGCTCCAGCCGGGGTCGTGGGGCTTGGGTCTGGCCCGGAGCCGCTCAGCCGGGACTGGGCTGGAGTGGAGCCGGGGGGGGGGGGGGCGCCAGGCCCGAGCCGAACCCGAGCCGGACCGGACCCGAGTCGAGACGGGGGGCCGGACAAAGGCCGGACCCGAGGCAGGCCGGGGGGCCGAGCCAGGGGGCCGGGCCGAGCTGAGGGGCCGGGCCTGAGCCGAGGGGCCGGGCCTGAGCCGAGCCGAGCCGCGGGGGCCGGGCCCGAGCTGAGCCATGGGGGCCGGGCCGGGCCAAGCCGGGCCCGAGCCGAGTTGCGGGGGCCAGGACAGAGCCGAGCTGAGCGGGCCGGGCCGGCGCGCTCGGCCAGAACCGGGGCTGGCGCCCCGGGGCCGGAGCTGCTGAGGCCGGAGGTGCTCAGCCAGGGCCGGACTGGGCCGCGCCACGCCTCCCCGGAGTGCATCTCACGTCCCCCTCCCACACCCCTGACTCAGCTTACCAGGTGCTGCCTGCCCGCCCCTGCTTCTTTTCAGACTTCCCGCGAACCTCTGATTCGCGGGAAGCAGGGGCGGGGGAGGAGCAGGGGGCGGAGCGTGCAGAGGAGGGGAGGAGGGGGAAGTGAGCTGGGGGTGGGGTGGAGAGCTGTGGCGCAGGGCCCTCTTAGCACGGGGCCCAATTCAGCCAAATCGGCTGAATCGGCCTAAAGCCGGCCCTGCTTTTATGTACCTCTCTAGCACCCCCAGGAGCCTGGACTGATTAACACCAGCTTCTCAGGGAGCTTCCCGTTTCCTGCTGCTTCCCTGAACCCACTTGAAGAGAACAGGCAGTCAACTGAAGTAGTTGGAGCCAGTTAGGCCCTTAAGACGCTGATATCTTCCCTCACTCAGGCCCTGCCACTAGCCTGCTTATTTGTCCCCTTCAATTGAGTGTTGAGAGCCACTATAGCTGGCACAGAACAGCAGTCATGAGTGAAAGAAGAAAACGCCCCTCTACGGCAGCATTCAGAAAAAGCAAGCAAGCAAAAGAAGCTTTTCTATCTAAGCAGGAAGGAGCTCTCCTGAGATACATAGACACAAATGTTCACAGTGAGCCTTCCGGCCCCAGTGAGGATGTGAATGGTGAGGAGTTGCCTGATCTTTCAGTTAGTGCAGGTGACCTGGCAGCTACTGCAGCATCCATATCTCTATTTCAAATGGATGTAATCCTGCACATTCCTGAAGAAAAGTGTAGATCGGAGAAGAGTGTGGTGGAGGCTCAAGAAACAGCTGCTACTGAGTTTAGTTCCTTAAGTCTAGATGATCCAGGACTGTGGACCCACTTGAGCAGTAGCCTGAGGGACTTCCTTGTACTGCATGGGCCACAGCAAGTGAAAAACTTCGTGTTCCCCAAAGACAATGAAAATAGAAGTTTCCATCCAACACATTACTGGCATGAAATCCCCAATGGTGACAAAGTGGAGAGGCCATGGCTTATGTACTCAAAAACCCAGAATGCTGCATACTGTTTTTGTTGCAAACTCTTCCAGTCTAATGTTCCAGCCACATTAGGTTCTACAGGAACAAAAGGACTGGAAAAATCTGGCATGCCATGAGAAGGCAGCAAATCACCAAAGCGCATTCCATAGGTGGAAAGAGCTTGAGATGAGACTAAGGTTAAAGGCCATCATAGATGTTCAGCATCAAGAGAAGATTGCATCAGAGTCTCTTTATTGGCAAAATGTTCTGAAAAAACTCATTGCCATTGTGGGAATGCTTGCTACCCAAAACTTCAGATCAGCTGTATGTGCCAAACAATGGAAACTTCCTTAAAATTGTGGAGCTGATGGCTGAGTTTGATGCTGTACTCCAGGAGCATCTAAGAAGAGTCACCACCCAAGAAATGTACACACACCACTACCTCGGAAAAACAATTCAAAATTAGATTATACAGTTCCTGGCAACAGAAGTCCAACAGAAGATTGTGGCAGATCTGAAGTCAGCAAGATATTACTCTGTTATTCTGGACTGCACACCTGACATCAGCCATATGGAACAAGTGATTTTAATGGTGCATTTTGCAACAACAACAGAACCTAGTGAAAATGTCCCTGCAATGGTGACTGTCAGAGAGCATTTTCTAGAATTTATTGACATTGATGATACTACAGGAGCTGGTCTGATAAATGTGCTTCTTAAAAAGCTGGAAGATATGGGAATTGCGATAGCTGACATGAGAAGTCAGGGCTACGATAATGGTGCCAACATGAGAGGAAAGAACAGAGGAGTGCAGACACAGATCCGAGAGTTAAACCCTCGAGCTTTTTTTGTCCCATGCAGTTCTCATTCATTGAACTTGGTGGTCAGTGATGCAGTGTCAGCTTCTAGTGAGGCTGCTGAATTTTTTAATGTAATTCGAAGTATCTATGTATTTTTCTCTGCATCAACGGCAAATTTTGAAGTGACATCTGGGAACATCGTCTCTGACACTGAAACCACAGAGTGCCACACGATGGGAAAGTCGAGTGGAGGCGATAAAGCCTATCAAACACCAAATTGGGAAGATAGATAATGCCATAGTTAGCATTATCCTCCATAATGGCATGACAGGAACTGTTCCTGGGAGAACAGTGGTAGCAGGAAATGGAATCACCAGAAACTTCAAATTTCTGTGTGTCTTAGTGTTGTGGCATGACGTACTGGTTGAAATAAATGTTGTAAGCAAGAGATTCCAAGGTGTTGACCTTGATATATATGGAGCAATGGAACAACTGGACAAAGCAAAGTCATGCCTACAGTCTTACCGGTCAGATGAGGGATTTCAAAACGTTCTGAAGAGTGCACAGAAGTTGGCAGAGGAACTTCACACTGAAGCTATTTTCCCACCCATTCAAGAATACAAGAAGTCACCGAAGAAGATGACATTTTGATTACGAGGCACGGGATAATCCCATAAGAGACCCCAAACACGAATTCAAAGTTGAATTCTTTAACCAGGTGCTAGATTGTGCAATACAGTCAGTTGAAGAACGTTTCACGCAGCTCAAGGAACACAACAGTATATTTGGGATGTTGTATGATATTCCAAAACTCCTCACTATACCTGAAGAAGACCTACACCAGCAATGCAGGGCACTAGAGACAGTGTTGACACATGATGACACGTGCGATATTGATGCCGGTGATTTAGGTTAGTGCTTCTCAAAATCGGGCCGCTGCTTGTTCAGGGAAAGCCCCTGGTAGTCCGGGGCCGGTTTGTTTACCTGCCCCATCTGCAGGTTCGGCCGATCATGGCTCCCACTGGCCGCGGTTTGCCACTTCAGGCCAATGGGGGCTGCGGGAAGTGGCGCAGGCCGAGGGATGTGCTGGCCGCCCTTCCTGCAGCCTCCGAGCCGTACCAGCCCATACCACCTTACTTTCACCCCTGGTGCCAGGTTACACAGTGAGTCCATGACAGAGCTAGGAAGAGAACCCAGGGGTCCTGATCATCTTCTCAACAGTCTCTAGCCTATGACATTCTTGAATCAAGGAGCTGTGAGCTTTTGGTTTTTTAAAGATTTCTTCTCCCTTGATTTCCACTGTGCTTTGTAGATTCTTATAGGGTCTCCGTTCAATGAATTCTGGATCAGGCCCTAACTCCTCAGCTCTGAGCTGGTCTAGTGTTATTACCCTGAGCTATAATATAGAGAAATAGCCTATACACGGTCATGAAAAGAGCCATCTTGTCATTCCTAGGTAGACTGAGCTATACCACACTTGTATCATTGCTTTAACTTATTGTTCTTAAAGTGCTTTGAGGCTTCTGTTCTAAATGTTTCTCCTTAAATTTCTACTTACCCCTTAAAGATGTCACTAGAGCTGACACTGCCTATGCTGTTAATATTTCTGACACATGTCAAATGAATCCTGGCTTGCCCCCCCCTCATACTGCATAGATTTAGAATTTTTTTAGCTCACTACTTTGCTATCCTCCTCCACAGTTTTCAGCACTCAGAAATCTTATATTTTAAATAACATAGTGCTTTGAGCAGATCCTATTATCATTTGAGGTAGTGTTTCCCCAGAGAATTATATAATCGTAACCTGTCTTCCTTAAGCAGCAGCTAACCATGCAACCTACTGCACTAAATTTGAGCTTAATTCTATTTTTTAAAACATTTGTAATAACTTCCCCATGTTGTCTTGCCATCTCCTGAGCAGTTGGCTCCCTTTTAGGGTGACCAGACAGCAAGTGCGAAAAATTGGGACAGCGGGTGTGGGTAATAGGACCCTATATAAGAAAAAGACCCCAAAATTGGGACTGTCCCTATAAAATTGGGACATCTGGTCACCCTACTCCCTTTCCCTGATCTCCAGCCACCGTGAAAGGAAGAAAACTACAGTCATTCTCTTCTCCATCTAGATAGGGGATCACGAAACCTGCTGCTTAGCTTAGTCGCAGCATTTCATTCTCTTCACTGTCATGTAATGGGCATGCTAGGATTGCTGCTGTTCACTGTTTTCTTCTCCTCCTCCTCCATCTGCTTGTTTTTCTTCCTCAGTTGTTTCTCACAATATGTTCACATTGCAGCCTCTTTGGGGCAACGGCTCTTTTGTTACATGCATACACAAGGCCTAGACCTATCAAAATGCAGTCCTGATCCCTGAAATGCAAACATAATAAAATAATAATAAATAATAAGTAGGGCTGTTCAAAACGTTTCCAGCAAAACTATTTATTTTTGACAGAGAATTGGTTTTTGATTAAACTATTTTTTTGTGTGAGGAGTGTCAGCTTTCCACAGAAAATGGTGGTGGTGGTAGGGTGAGGGGGGGTTGGTTAAAATCTGAAATATTTCAGTATAGAAATACTGCCGTGGTGCTTTATGGGAACTGCTGTATGGTTCTCTTCTTTGAGCCAGGCTCTGTGGCTGGACATCTCCCATGATGCACCATGGCCAGGGAGTCCCATGCCATACCACCTCCCTCTTGAAGAGGTGACACCATGATGCATTATGGAAGATGTAGTTTGGCCAGGGAGTATGGCATATAGAGGGGAATGGGAGCATAAGATACACAACTACGCCTTCCAAGATGCACCACAGCAGTATTCTGAAATCTAAATATTTTGTGTTTTGGCTAAAATTTGTCAAGTTTCTAATTTCTGATGAAAACCCAAAAGTTTTTCATTGGTAACAAGATCAGTTTTTGACCAGCTCTAATAATAAGTTCAGCATTGTGATTTCCTTCTCAGCTAATGTAACAGCAAAGCAAGGCACAGGGGTCAAGCATGATTCCGCATTCACTCACTCCAGTACCACAGGCTGTTTGCAAACATTAATTCCAACCGTGGAAAAGAATTAGCTTGGAGTGTGTTTGTATCCCTTCTGTGGGGATTTTCTCCAAACAGTCTAGCAAATGAGTTCCCTGACAGCAATGTTTGCTGAGATGGCAAATTGAATTTCTAGATGTTCGTAGAAAACAACATTACAATACATAATGGCAAGCATTTACACCTGAAACCGGGTTCCCATCCAGCTGGAGATTGGAAACATACCATGTAACTGATGTATCCAGAACAGATGGGCTTTGGAATCAAGGGAAAGGATTATAAGTAGGGCCCTACCAAATTCACAGTCCATTTTGGTCAATTTTATGATCATAGGACTTTAAAAATAGTAAATTTCATGATTTTAGCTATTTAAATCTGAAGTGTCATGGTGTTGTAATTGTAGGGGTCCTGATCCAAAAAGGAGTTGTGGGGAGGTAGCAAGGTTATTGTGTGGGGGGGTGTTGCAGTACTGCTACTCTTACATCTGCACTGCTGCTATTGGTGGTGCTGCCTTCAAAGCTGAGCAGCTGGAGAGCAGCGGTGGCTGCTGGCTGGGAACCCAGATCTAAAGGCAGAGCCACCACCAGCAGCAGCACAGAAGTAAGGATGGCTTGGTATGGTATTGCCCACCCTTACTTCTGCGCTGCTACTGGCGGGGCGCTGCCTTCAGAGCTGGGTGCCTGGCCAACAGCCGCCCCTCTCCGTCTGCCCAGCTCTGAAATCAAGGCAGAACTAAGGGGGGCAATACCATGCCCCCCCCCTAAAATAACCTTGTGACTCCCCTGCAACTCCCTTTTGGGTCAGGATCCCTAATTTGAGAAATTCTGGTCTTCCGTGTAAAATCTGTATAGTATAGAGTAAAAGTGCATGAAAGACCAGATTTCATGGTGGGAGACAAGATTTCACAGTCCGTGACATATTTTTCATGGCCGTGAATTTAGTAGAGCCTTAACTATAAGGCTGTACTAACAACCCCTTCATGTTCCATCCACCAGCTACAACATACACATTGCCTTGATGAAGCAAATGGAAATTTTTGTGACAATCAGATTTGGAGCAGAAAGAAGAAAACAGTCTGAAGTTGACTTAAGCTCTGGCCAATTTCCTACTGTAACAATGCTGTGTCCTGTATGTATACAATAGCTCTTTCCATCTGTGGCCCTCCTCTTCATCAACTCATTCCTTCCAGGAGACCCACAAGAAGTGACTTAATATAGTATTGCCAATGAATCTTTTAAAACTCTCCATGTTTCCTAGATTATATGGGACCATTGTGATTGATGAGGGCTGTGGGAGAGCAGGGAATTGAATCCTGCTCTCCTGAGTGCTAAGCAATCACCCTAATGGTTGGACCATCTTTTCTCTCTTCCCTGTTCCTTTCCCTGCTTTTCCCACAGCATCCTGGCCTCTTGGTATCTCCCGTGGGTTACAAATGTTTCAGGGAAAGGATTGTCTGTATTTTGGGGTCTTATGGCAGTGAGCACCATAAATAATAACAGCAGCCCTGGCGGGCTGAGAGAGCACAGACAAACGAGGGTCTTCCAGTTTGACTGACTGGTATAACCAGACTTTGGGAGACGCAGGCAAAACAAAGAATGGGCTCCCATACAAGTGGCAACAAAGCACTGTGATCTCATGGTGCCGAGCTTCCCATGACAAATGTTACTGGTAAATATCAGCTGGAACAATTCAAAGAAAACTGCATGAGGGTCACATGGTTCATTCTCTCTTTCAAAAAACCCTCTTCCATAGCCCACATTATAGGCCTGATTCATTGTACTTGGCATAATTCTATAGCTAGAATTCAATGGCTCACTCCTCATTTACATTTAAGGAGGCTGGGATCATGCCATAATTACTCTAAACATTATAGCACAGATCCTTAGCTATATCTGGCCTGTTTTGTTGTTATTGTTTAACATTTAGCTCACGGGAATGCCTAGAGGCCCCATTGTGCCGGTGCTATATAAACATATAACGAAAATCCTGGCTTCAAAAAGCTTACATTCTATGACAAAATAAAAGGGGGATGATACAAACAAGTGGGCAGGGAAGGGAGGGAGTATGTGGCAACAACAACAACAATAGGGTGTTTTAGCTCAAACTAGCTGTATGCACAATACTTGGTGATCACCACTTCTGAATGGCTATTTGCCACTGGCCTAGTCCTTACCAGATGGATTGTATCTTACAGCAGTTACCTTGCAGTGTTATGGCCCATTACTGTAGCATAGTTTTCATAAGGGTAAGCATGAACATGTTGCATTCTCAGCGAGCGGCTCTGATGCACGTGACACTGTAATAAGACTGTAACGAAGAGTGCCAGGCTAATGTAATAGAAGTAATAAAGATTAATCTCTCCCCCGAGAAGAGGGCATACATGCCTTCTCTTAGACCTTGTGCGCTGCTACAGCATTTGGAGGGTCAAAACTGGGTCAGTGCAAGCTAATTAATAGCAAACCTATTTCTTGTTCTTAATTATGGGGTGGTGTACAGGGATTTCAAATGAGCATCTCATTTCTATTCCAGGAATGGTATTCCCATGTTGGAAACGGTGAGACATTCAGGGAGGAATTGCTGACTGTACATCTAGCACAATCTTCCAGTGGGGATGCAGAGTAGGGGCTTTCCAGTGTGACTTCATGCAAATCACTCGATCGCACTGTGCCTCAGTTTCTCATCCGTAAAATGAGGATAATACTGGTCACTGCATCACAAGCACAATGCACCACTTCACTCTCATGGACATCCTTTGCACGAGGGGGAATTCCATCTGTTGCTTGAGAGGATGCAGTCCTGAAAGGTACTGAGGACTCTCCACGCTCACCGAGTTTGGTTGGGATCAGCTTGGCAATCATTATTATATTTGTCTCGTAAGTCAGCCCTGGCAACACTCTACTCATCAACTTCCTCCGGATCAGTAAAATAGCATCTGTTCTCGAGTTTCAGCATTCTTTTGATTAAGGCGGGCAAAGAGATTTTGGATCTAGACTGGTAAGCGGTCAGGACGTTTTTGCAAAGCTGTCGTAATTTAGCCATCCCAGGTTTTTACCATGTCAAAGAAACAAACAAGATGCAGGATGTGGAAGAGCTTCTACAGATTGCTCAGGTTTTGTTGCATGTTCTCACTTGAATTCTAACTGATCTTGGCTCTGAGCCCAGAATCAAGACTATCAACCATTTTAAAGCGATAAAGTCGATTTAATTTTCATGCAAGGTGCTTGATATCCAGGAAGAGCAGTGATAAGCCTTTGATGTGAGCGTGGTAGGAGCATCCAAACTATTTAAGTTGGCTTTCTGGGAACAGCCTGGGTAGGATAATAAAGCCAATAAGTATTCAACAGGGGGTTGCTAAATGAATTGAGTTTCAGTAGCTGGCTAAGCTGCCACCATAACCTTTGGCAAAACTACAGGGGTCCAGTATAAATAAATACTAGTCTAAACAGGAAACAGTCCTGATGTCAGGAAGACAAGGCAAAAGCAAGCAAGCAAGCAAGGGATTATACAGCACCAACTACAACAAATAATATTGTACTAAGGCTTGCTAAAATCAACACGGAAAGCAACAGTAAATTCACCCCTGCAGGGAAAGAACAGCAAAAGTGGCTTAGACTTCGCCAGTTTCCAAGCCATGCAACCATCAGTAGGCCCTCCTTCCAATTATTCTGTATTATACCCAGGGGTCTTTTCTATGCCAAAAAATATTCCGCAGAAGCCTGCTTTGCTTATGAGTATGATTCAAATCCCCTCATCAACCCAAGTCTCTTCACTCATGAGGTAACAATATCGGCAAAGCACTGTGCATAAGCCACTGTGCTCCTATTAGCTTCAATGGGATTTGCACTAAGCGCTATGAAAAATGCATCCCTTGAGATTGTAACACCCCTGATTCTTACCCTCTTTTTTAGGGTTCCACATGGGGAATTATACAAGCCTATGTCTAGTGAGCAAATATGGAATCCTGGTCCCACTGGAGTCCTGTCATTGACTTCAATGGGAACAGGATTTCACTCATAGTATCTCTTCCTATACATATTCAAGGGTACTGGCCAGAAGGTGATTTTATCCTCTCTCCATATCTGCAGAAAGGGCTAATCCTATTGGAAAGCTTTGGCCTTCAGCAATATCTTGGGGTGGTGAGTTCCACAGGTTAATTATGCATGGTTTTGATCTCATTATCATCTTCAAAACCACACATGCAACCGGCCCCTAATTATAATCTGGGCATTATGAAATTACGCCAAGAGGCTGACCAAGGTTTATATTATGGAGGTGTCCAGAATAACTGGTTGGGACCAGCTTCATTAGGCAATTTGTTGCAAATACTTTTAATGAGATCATATTTGTACAAGGGTGCCAACATTTCAGGAAATAGTTGTCCTAGATACCTGCATTGTTCAGGGGCTGAAGAGTCCCGGTTGGACAATATATCTGAAGCAGGGGTATATGCAGCATAACCACACACATTGCTGTGCATTACCCTAGAGACATTCAAGTGTCTGGTAAAAAACACACACCTTCTCATGTGGCATTGCTAAGAATCTGGTATACACATGCACCCATCAGGTCATATTGCCCCACAGGCAGGAATGCTTCTACTCTAACCACAGCTCCTGTCATGTTATTGCTGACAGATAACGTCTTAGTTTGATAACTTAGAAGTCCTGGCCTTTGAAGGAAGGGATAAAAGAATTCCCCTAATAAATATATACGCTTGCTGCTCCTATTGATGGAAAATAGACAGCCCTTTGCTTTGAGGCTAAGCACACAAACTAAATACTGGAATCTCTTCATCTGTAGATTTCAAAGCACTTCACACAGGAAGCAAACACCAGATGGTGAAAATGAGCAACAGAAAGATGAAGGGACTTGCCTAAGGTCAGCCAGGTCGGTGGCAGGGCTGGGACTAGAATCCAATCTGCCAATTTTCAGACCAGTGCCTTATGCACAGCAGCACACTGCCTGTCTCCTAGCGTGACCTGGATTTTACCACACTTCTTGCTGACAGTCATATCCAATAAGCCTGCAGCACATCATGAGGGATCATACCGCCTTTTAGCCCATTCAATAACTCCAGTGCTAATGCTTTCCTCCTCTGAAAAGCCCAGGGAACCAGACATCAACAACTCAGAATACAGTTAGCCTTCTTGGAAGCTCACTTCTTCTCTAAGAGCAGCACTGATTTTTTTTTTTTTTTTGGCTTTGTTTTATTACTCCCCAACCTTCTCACCCTCAGCTGTCTATCAGTACATCAATAATAATACAGGTTTTTTGCTCCTATGGGACCTGATCCCCCAATGCCTTACTCTGGTTTTATGCTGTTTCCATGGAACTGAAATCAAGGGAATGACACCAATGTAAACCTGGGAAGCCCTACCAGACCCATAGCAATCTCCCTCCCATGAGCTTATGTTTAATTCACAACACGTTGCAGAGAGATGAGTGACTTGTCCTAAGCCATGTAGGCAGTCAGTGGCGGGAATAGAACTGCGAGCAGCGGCACAGGAGGCAGCAAACAGGGCTGCTAACAGGGGAGTTTGAGTGGGAGTGTGGAAGGGGAGGCAGGAGGGCGCGGTGTGTTGTGTGTTCTGTGTCCCCAGGTGCTGTGGGCAGAGACTGCAGCAGCCATGAGCCAGGCAGCAGTGGACAGAATGCAGATGATTGTATGTGGAAGCTGCGGTATGTATATGGTCCTAGCGGGTGAGCCTGAACAGAGGTATGTTTGCATGAAGTGCCTCCTAATACAGTTACGGGAAGAAAAGATTAAGGGGTTGGAGATGCAGGTAGACACCCTGGTGGAGTTTAGAAGGGGCTTTGAGCAGCTGATGGAGGAAAGGCAAGGAGGGGCAGAAGGGGAATGCTCTGGGGTGCAGGTGGAAGCAGAGGCTAAGGACTGTGAGGGGGGAATGTTAGGGGGAGAACAAGGGCAGTGGAAGCAGGGCAAGGAACAAGGGCAAGTGACTGTGAGAAGCAGGCCAAGGAAAAGGAGGGCAAGTGAAGGGGAAATAGAACTCAGGAACAGGTTTGAGTGTTTGGATAACGAGGAGGGGGGGCAGCAGGTGGTAACTGAAGGTGAGAGGGTGAGGAAGAAGAGAAGAGCAGCTAGTCCAATAGAGAGAGGGGAGGAGTTCATGGAGACAGCACCAAATCTGAGCCCCGGGAGGATACAGGATGGCACAAGGGGGAGTATGAGAGAAAATAGGAACGGACACGGGTTTCGACTAGAGGGAATAGAAGATAGATTGGTAGATCGCACTGTCGCCAGGCAACGGCAGGTTTATGTGACTGGGGACTCCTTACTGAGGAGGTTGGATAGGCCTGTGACCAGGGCGGACCCAGAGAACAGAAGGGTGTGCTGTCTACTGGGCGCAAAGATACAGGATGTGGACCTGCGGTTGAAAAGGATACTAAAAGGAGCAAGTAAGAACCCCTTGATAATCCTTCATGTAGGAACGAATGACACGGCTAGGTTCTCGTTAGAGAGAATCAAGGGAGATTATGCCAGGCTGGGGAAGACGCTCAAGGAAATCGAGGCTCAGATCATCTTTAGTGGGATTCTGCCTGTTCCTAGAGAAGGGCAGCAAAGGGCTGATAGGATTGTGAGAATAAATAGTTGGCTAAGGGAGTGGTGCTATAAGGAGGGCTTTGGGATGTATGGCCACTGGGAGGCTTTCGGGGACAGACAGCTGTCCTCAAGGGATGGACTTCACCTGAGTAGGGAAGGGAATAGACTTCTGGGAGGGAGGCTGGCTCATCTCATCAAAAGAGCTTTAAACTAGGAAGTAGGGGGAGACGGTTGGGAGATGTACAGTTAATTTCCATGCCAGATTCCAACATTGAAAAGGTGAGTGAAGAGATAAGAAGAGATATAACCGGGGGGATGGGATTGGACATAAGAACGAGAGGGGGGGATGAACAGTAAGTGGTCCATATCAAATTGCATAACTAATGGGAGACAGGCTAAACGGCATACATTAGGATGTTTATACACCAATGCGAGAAGCCTAGGTAACAAAATGGAGGAATTGGAGCTCCTGGTCCGAGAAATGAAACCGGATATCGTAGGAATAACGGAAACGTGGTGGAATGGCAGTCATGACTGGAATACAGGTATGGAAGGGTATGTGCTGTTTAGGAACGACCGGAACAAAGGTAAAGGTGGGGGGGGGTGGCATTGTATGTCAATAACGAGGTAAGCTGTAAACAAATAATAACTGATGGAATGGATAAGACGGAGTCCGTCTGGGCAATACTCACACTGGGTAAAAGAACTACTAGAGCCTCCCCTGGGATAGTGCTTGGGGTGTGCTATAGACCGCCGGGATCTACCCAGGATATGGATAAAGAACTATTTAATGTGTTTAGGGAAGTAAATACTAATAGGAACTGTGTAATTATGGGGGACTTTAACTCCCAGATATAGATTGGGGAACAAATGCTAGTAGCAATAATAGGGTTCAGATGTTCCTAGATGTGCTTGCTGATCAATTCCTTCATCAAGTAGTAGCTGAACCGACAAGGGGGGAGGCCATTTTGGATTTGGTTTTGGTGAGTAGTGAGGACCTCGTTGAGGAAATGGTTGTAGGAGACAACCTTGGCTCCAGTGATCACGAGCTAATTCGGTTTAAACTAAATGGAAGGATTAACAGAATTAAATCAAAGACTAGGGTTTACAATTTTAAAAAGGCTAATTTTAATAAATTAAGAGGACTGGTAAGGGAAGTGGATTGGGCAAACATATTAATGGATCTAAAGGCAGAAGATGCCTGGGATTATTTTAAGTTAAAGCTGCAGGAGCTGTCGGAGGCATGTATCCCAAAAAAGGGAAAATGGTTAGTAAGCAAGAGATTTAGACCGAGCTGGATGAGCGACCATCTCAAAGGGGCGATTAGGAAAAAACAGAAAGCGCACAAAGAGTGGAAGAGGGGAGGGATCAGTAAGGAAACTTACCTTATTGAGGTCAGAGCATGTAGAGATGCAGTGAGAAAGGCCAAAAGCCGTGTAGAGTTGGACCTTGCGAGGGGAATTAAAAGCAATAGTAAGAGGTTTTATAGCCATATAAATAGGAAGAAAGCAAAGAAAGAAGAAGTGGGACCGCTGAAGACTGTAGCTGGAGTGGAGATTAAGGATAATCTAGGCATGGCACAATATCTAAACGAATATTTTGCATCGGTGTTCAATGAGGCCAATGAAGGGATTAGGAATATTGGCAACGTGACAGAGGGGGATACAGGAGGGGGGATTACCATATCCGAGGTAGAAACCAAACTTGAACACCTTAACGGGACTAAGTCGGGCGGACTGGATGATCTTCATCCAAGAATATTGAAGGAACTGGCGCGAGAAATCGCAGGCCCCTTAGCGATAATTTTTAATGAATCTTTAAACTCGGGGGTGGTACCGTTGGACTGGAGAATAGCTAATGTGATTCCTATTTTCAAGAAAGGGAAAAAAAGTGACCCGGGTAACTACAGGCCTGTCAGTTTAACATCTGTAGTGTGCAAGGTCCTGGAGAAAATTCTGAAGGAGAAAGTAGTTAAGGACCTTGAGGTCAATGGCAATTGCGACAAATTACAACATGGTTTTACTAAGGGCAGATCGTGCCAAACCAATATGATCTCCTTCTTTGAGAAAGTAACAGACTTATTAGATAAGGGAAATGCAGTGGACCTAATATACCTTGATTTCAGTAAAGCGTTTGATACTGTACCGCACGAGCAATTATTGGTTAAATCGGAAAAGATGGGGATAGATATGAAAATCCAGAGGTGGATAAGGAACTGGTTAATGGGGAGACTGCAGCGGGTCGTACTGAAAGGGGAACTGTCAGGTTGGAGGGAGGTCACCAGTGGAGTTCCTCAAGGTTCGGTTTTGGGACCGATTTTATTTAATCTATTTATTACTGACCTCGGAACCAATTGTAGGAGTGGGCTGATAAAGTTTGCAGATGACACAAAGTTGGGAGGTATTGCCAATTCGGAGGAGGATCGGGATATTCTGCAGGGAGACTTGAATGACCTTGTAAATTGGAGTATCAGAAATAGGATGAAATTTAAGAGTGAAAAGTTTAAGGTAATGCACTTAGGGATGACTAACAACAATTTTAGTTACAAGCTGGGGACGCATCAGTTAGAAGTAATGGAGGAGGAGAAAGACCTTGGAGTCCTGGTAGACTGCAGAATGACTATGAGTCGACAATGTGACGTGGCGGTGAAAAAAGCCAATGAGGTCTTGGGATGCATTAGGCGAGGTATATCTAGTAGGGATAAGGAGGTGCTGCTTCCGTTGTACAAGGCACTGGTGAGACCTCATTTAGAGTACTGTGTGCAGTTCTGGTCTCCCATGTTTAAAAAAGATGAACTCAAACTGGAAAGGGTACAGAAAAGGGCCACTAGGATGATCAGAGGAATGGAAAACTTGTTGTATGAAAGGAGACTCGAGGAGCTCGGGTTGTTTAGCCTAACCAAACGAAGGCTGAGGGGGGATATGATTGCTCTCTTTAAATATATTAGAGGAATAAATACCAGCGAGGGAGAGGAATTATTTCAGCTCAGTACTAATGTGGACACGAGAATGAATGGATACAAACTGGCCGTGGGGAAGTTTAGGCTTGAAATTAGACGAAGGTTTCTGACCGTCAGAGGGGTGAAATATTGGAACAGCCTTCCGAGGGAAACGGTGGGGGCGAAGGACCTGTCTGGTTTTAAGATTAAGCTAGATAAGTTTATGGAGGGAATGGTTTAATGGGATAACGTGATTTTAGTCAAACTAACAGTGTGCCATCGCTGGTAAATAGTATCAATGGCCAATGATGGTCTGGCTGGAGAATCTTGCCTACATGCTCGGGGTTCTACTGATCGCCATATTTGGGGTCGGGAAGGAATTTTCCTCCAGGGAAGATTGGCAGAGGCCCTGGAGGTTTTTCGCCTTCCTCCGCAGCATGGGGCAGGGGTCACTAGCTGGAGGATTCTCTGCTACTTGAAGTCTCTAAACCAGGATTTGGGGACTTCAACAACAGAGTCAAGGGAAAGGGTTGGGACAGCTTTGTGGCCTGCATCATGCGGGGGGTCAGACTAGATGATCATAATGGTCCCTTCTGACCTTAAAGTCTATGAGTCTATGAACTCAGTACAGCTGATTCTCAGGGGCTTGCTCAAACAACTACACCACACTCCTTTCTATTAAGAGAACTGGCAACATGGGAGCCTAGATTTTCTCACAACCCACTGAAGAGCTCCCTTGAGTTACTGGAAATCAGGACTTCATTTCCCAGAACCTAGCCTGCTTGGAAGGAAATGCCAAATCATCCAGTGCTTCCATCAAAGAAGACATTTTTGGGATGGTTAAACAGGAGCTGGAGAGATGGGTAAACCTCTAATGCTTCTGTGTTGAGCTACAGTTCAGATAAGCACCTAACAATGTTTGGAAAAATATTTGAAGCCTCTGACCTGGTTTTGAAGATGCAAGGAATCTGATTCCAATTTCACTTGCACTTGATCTCAGAGGAATTCCTTCTGATTCACAGCACAGTAGAAGCCTCAAACCCGAATCGGAAGTCTCCTGAGACAGGCACTCTCACAGCATCTTGAGCATTTGGCAGCAAGTGCAATAGATACGAGTCAGGCATCTGGGTTTCTATTCTTGGGTCTACTACTGACCTTCAGCAAGTTGCTTCACTTCCCTGTGCTTGTTTCCCCACTCGCCTTTTAGCTATGGAGATTGCGAGCTCTTTCAGGCAGGGACCATCTCTAACAACTGTACAGTGCCTAGCAAAATGGAGCTGATCTAGGCACTGCTTTAACATAAGTATTAATCAAGGAAAGAGAAAAGCTTTGTGCCATAACAGGTGCATTTGTTTCTCCCCACAAAGAAGTTCCCTTTCAAGCTCTAGTTCACAAAACATCATTGCGATCGTGGTCACTGGAAGGGCTATGCTGAGAACGTTCAGTCAGGGCAAACTGCAAAGAATAGGGCAGGTGATCTCCAAAACCGGTGATTTATTCTTATAACACTGGTCTACAATTTTTAAGAAGTCATCTGCTTCAGAGATAAAATGTACTATTTATTATGTATTTTGATGTGCTGAATTCAAATATGACAATTAAAACAACTGATTGGCTACTGTTTCTAAGATATTTAAGTTTTTACATTTTATGTCTATGTATATTGTGTAGATAGTAGAGTTTTAATCATAAATTGTAAACCTAGGTCTTTTCATGTGCTTATGGTTGCTTTACATGATAATATTTCACCTGTCCTGTTTATGTACACTTTAAAAATCAGCAAAAGGGTTATATAAATAACATTTATTATGAAACAAAAGGCAAAAAACTATTATATACATAGTTTAGTCCTATTCAGTGTCTACTCAGTGCTTCTTGGCTTGTCTCTTGTATTCATTAAATGGAGCATCTCTTGTCACTGTCCAGCAATAGTTTGCAAGCATTGATGGGCTCCATTTGCCCTGATAGCGTTTCTCCATTGTTGTAATGTCCTGGTGAAATCGCTCGCCGTGCCCGTCGCTCACTACTCCACAGTTCGGTGGAAAAAAATCTAGATGAGAGTGCAAAAAAATGTATCTTTAGTGACATGTTGTAACCAAGGCTTTTGTATGCCTTGAGGAGGTTTTCCACCAACAACCTGTAGTTGTCTGCCTTGTTGTTTCCGAGAAAATTTATTGCCACTAACTGGAAGGCTTTTCCTTGCCACGCAGTGTATGAACAAATGCATCATCTCGAAGAAGTTCGCGAATCTGAGGACCAACAAAGACACCTTCCTTTATCTTAGCTTCACTTAACCTTGGAAATTTTCCACGGAGGTACTTGAAAGCTGCTTGTGTTTTGTCAATGGCCTTGACAAAGTTCTTCATCAGACCCAGCTTGATGTGTAAGGGTGGTAACAAAATCTTCCTTGATTCAACACGTGGTGGATGCTGAACACTTTTCCTCCCAGGCTCCAATGACTGTCGGAATGGCCAATCTTTCTTGATGTAGTAGGATCTTTCTTGCACGACTATCCCATTAGCAGAGAAAACAGCAGTACTTTGTGTATCCAGTCTGCAGACCAAGCAAGAGAGCAACAACCTTCAAATCGTCACAAAGCTGCCACTGATGTTGGTCATAGTTTATGCATCTCAAAAGTTGTTTCATGTTGTCATAGGTTTCCTGCATATGGACTGCATGACCAACTGGAATTGATGGCAAAACATTGCCATTATGCAGTAAAACAGCTTTAAGACTTGTCTTCGATGAATCAATGAACAGTCTCCACTCATCTGGATTGTGAAGGATGTTGAGGGCTGCCATCACACCATCGATGTTGTCAGGGCCAGCTCCAGGCACCAGCCCTCCAAGCATGTGCTTGGGGCGGCACCTGGAGGGGAGCGGGGCCACAGCCGGGCTTGCTGCCCTCCCCCCGGCGCTCCGGCCGGTCGGGGAGAGCGGGGCCGCGGCCGGGCTCGGCGCCCTCCACTGCCGCGCTCCCCGCCTGGGGCTGCAAAAAAGCCAGAGCCAGCCCTGGATGTTGTTGCAGGCTACAAGATCACCTTCCATGAAGAAGAATGGGACAAGATCCTTTTGACGGTCATGGAACATGGAGACCCTAACATCACCTGCCAGGAGATTCCACTGCTGTAGTCTGGAGCCCAACAGCTCTGCCTTACTCTTGGGTAGTTCCAAATCCCTGACAAGGTCATTCAGTTCACCTTGTGTTATGAGGTGTGGTTCAGAGGAGGAGGATGGGAGAAAATGTGGGTCCTGTGAAATTGATGATTCAGGACCAGAAGTTTCATGCTCTTCCTCTTCCTCACCTGACTCAAGTGAGAATGATTCTGGTGCATCAGGAACCAGCAGTCCTTCTCCATGGGTTACTGGGCGTATAGCTGATGGAATATTTGGATAATGCACAATCCACTTTTTCTTCTTTGACACACCTTTCCCAACTGGAGGCACCATGCAGAAGTAACAATTGCTGGTATGATCTGTTGGCTCTCTCCAAATCATTGGCACTGCAAAAGGCATAGATTTTTTTTTCCTGTTCAACCACTGGCGAAGATTTGTTGCACAAGTGTTGCAGCATATGTGTGGGGGCCACCTCTTGTCCCGATCTCCAATTTTGCAGCCAAAATAAAGGTGATAGGCTTTCTTAACCATAGTGGTTATACTGCGCTTTTGTGATGCAAAAGTCACTTCACCATAAACATAGCAGAAGTTATCTGCACTGTTCACACAAGTACGAGGCATCGCTGCTCGCTTTGGCTAAACAGAAATGTGTCCCTTTGCAAAATGACACACTGACAAATAAGAGAGCACGACACTGAATGATTTCTAGAGCTGATATAGGGCAATTTGTTCAGCAGAGTTATGTAAGCTTCGTTATGATTGCATCATCCATGACTTCTAGGAATAACATAATGCAATTCATATCATGTATGACGCAATACCAGCTTCGGATTGCATCATTCATTGTTTTGCCTAAAAAGCAAGTACTGTCCAAACCCAGTCATAGATTTATTCATAGATCCAGTCAAAGATGTATTTTAGTCATTTCTGGTTTAAATTGAGATCCCTTCCCTTTATAACTCACTTATCCTCCGCCATTCCCAAGTCAAGGGTCGTATATACTGACCCAATAGCACATCTTGAAGACTAGAGCCAATCAACAATTTAAAGCATCATTTTCGTTCTCAGTGACCCAGAATTAGTAAAGTTTGACTACATTTATTTCAGAAGCATTTTGGCTGTAGAGCAGTGTAATTAGAATTCACAAATCCAGTAACAAAACAGCTTCTGTACCTTACTGGTTACCAAGATGCTAAAATGCTGTTCCCTTTAAGCAATCCTAACTTTGGCTCCCACTCAGACAGTCAAGCTATATAGTGTGGGTTATTTAAAACCATATTCACCATATATAAAGTTCTACCAATCCCAAGGGATCGGACACATTACCCACCAGGGCAATGAATACTTCAAATCTTGGTTTTACTGTGGTTAAAAGATCATAATACACATAGATATGAATAAAGTTCTCAAGTGAGTTTCATAGCAGAGATGGTGAGGCTGCTGATTTATAAAAGTGCTTCCAGAATCAGTTCAATAGATTCTAGTCCAATAGGCAGTCCGTGTGCAGAGTTTGTTCAAATTCTTCCATGAGAATTTGCAGGGATAATCCAGAATAGACCTGGAGACCTCAGTCTTGCAACTGTAACTTCCCATCATAAAGTTTAAGCAGATCTGAGATAAAAAAGGATCAGGCCCGAGACCTTCTTTTATAGTTTCCAAGCAGCTGAGAAGCTTCTTGTCACAGCAGGACCTCCTCCTGAGGAAAAACAGGCAATGTAGCTCTTTGCTTTGAAGCTAATCTGCTATTTCCTATGCATACATAGGTACACAAGTTATGCTCCTTCACATAAGGCAATTAACCGAGGAAATTAATGATATTATTCACATTGTCTTCAGTTCTTACATCTTTGATCTTAAGGTTAACTGAATACAGATGCATACATAATTAAGGCAATTAAGACATGAAAGGGAATTAGCATCTACAAGCTAATCTGGTTACACTATTAAACTTCTAACAAGATGTAGGTAAACACAGACAAAGATACTTAGTATCTAGCCTTTGATTCTCTAACAATACAGGCATACATATTAAAGAATTTAGTCTACTTAACATGGCTTTGATAACTATCTAGAAGGAATGGCCCTGTTTACCATTTCAATACTTTTCTAATATGTCCTTAAAGGTTGATTTTGGGTCACTTAGCCTGCTGTTTGCTTACCTTGCTGGCTCAGCTTCACAATCATACTATCCCTCTGGGCAATACACATGCATGCCAACCCCCACAACTCACACAGAGAGGGAATCTGAAGAAAATGAGGAAGACTTGGTGCTCTCAACACACAGCAAAGCAGCAAGCATTTTAAAATTGAATCTTGTCTGGTTGGAAGCCCAAGTGGAAACAAATTCTTTGCACACAGAGCTGTCCTGCCACTTGCACAATCTCACAGAGGGAAAACATGTTGGGTCTAAAGAAAATTGATGACTTTGCACATGTCCTTGCAAAGCTCCATTTTGGAAGGGGACTGGTGCGAAAATAGTATCTAATGAATAGAACTTTGGCCTACATAGCAGACCACAAGAAGAAGTGACACCCCCCCACACCATTGCGGCCAGGCCTGCTGACGGGGGGGCAATTGCCCAGAGGCCTGGGCAATTTAAAAGGGCCTAGGGTCCCCGCCGCTGCTGCGGTAGTGGTGGCCAGGAGACCTGGGCCCTTTTAAATTGCCTGGGCAGGCCACAGGGCTCCTAGGCTCAGGCTTCAGCGGGCCACCCCTCCGCCCACACCTCCCAGCAGCAGCGGGCCACACCAATCAGCTCATCCCCGTCCCTGCCAGGGCCTCCAACCCTCTGTCGTCAGCTGTTTGGCAGCATGCTGGAGGTGCTGGGGGGTGGGAGAGGAGCAGGGGGTGGAAAGAGGCAGGCCAGGCCTGGGCGATACATGGCCCAGATGCTGGGAGTGGAAGGGGCGAGACCAGCCCCTTCCAGCTGCTGAGACGCTGCTCTGCAGCCCTGCACGGCAGCTACCTGAGACAGCCTGGCTGGGGAAGTGACTCCCGCTCCCTGCCCGGGCTCAGGTGCCCGTCCCCAACAGCTGAGCCGGGCGGGGCTGCAGAACAGTGACCGGGAGGGGCTGGCGTTAAAAGCGACTCCCTCCTGCTTCCCACCTGGGTTCCTGACTGCCAGGAAAAGCAGTGGGGGGCGGAGAGGGAGATGGGGCAGTGGGAAGACAAAGCACCCCCCACCCCTTTGCAGGTAACATGGAGCAGGGAGAGCGTGGTGGCCCTGGGCTGGGCACGGGGGGAGAGGGGGGAAACAACGACACATGACCTGCCCTTTAAATCATGCCCCCCCCCCACACTATGGGGAGGCACCAGCCATATGTAGGGTACCCTCGTGGGAGGAGGTGGAACAGGGATGGGAAGCGGTGGGATGGGCCATTGGGAGAAGGGGCCTAGGACGGAGCAGGAGGTTGAGCACTCCCCAGGAAATCTGAAAGTGGGCGGCTATGTTTCTAGGTGTGCACAGGGTGGTACTGGCAGCGGAGAAGGCAGACAGGAGGGCATATGGAAGCCCTAGTCATGCCAGAAGAGCATGCCCAGCAGTGCAGCCGGCAGCTCACTGTGCACCAGCGGGGGCCCATTGACTGTTCTGCCCTGAGGCCCGAAATTGCTGTTGGCGGGCCTGACTGCAGGAGATGGACTTCCATTTTCCAATCTTATTTTGAGCCTTGGATTATATTTGGCATGGGACTTATTAAAATGGGAGCCTGCCTTCAACAAGCAAAGACCATCCTTTAGGATGTCAAGTATGTATGTGTCAAAGGTAAACCAACAGCTTAATGACACTATATTTTAATTCTTGTACAGTTGATTACCACAGTGCCAGACATTACAGCTGGGCAAAGGTTTTTGGAGAAGTAGCTTATGTGTCTCAATGGGGGTGGGGTGGGGTGGGCAGTGGCAAGCTCTTGGCAAATTCAATGAATAGTTTCAGCTGGAAAAAACTAAACATTTCTCCAAAACATCTAAATGGTTCATTTCAACATTTTTGGAATGAAACATTTATATGTTCCATCTCAAAGCAACGTTTCATTTAGCAATTTAGCTAGATTTAATAAAAAAAAAAGAAAAAGAAAAGAAAAAGGAGGGTAAAACCGCCAGGAAAATGAAACAAAAATTCATTTAAAAACAAACACAATGTTATTTTGATTTTTTGTTTCACAGTGAGAAAAAAATCAAACTGTTTCCATTTCAGCCCAACTTGAAATGAAGCTTTGTCCGGATTTTTCATTATGGCCACAAAACCAAAAAAAACCAACAACCAATTATTTGCTCAGCTCTACCTGTCACTGCCATCGTCCATGAACACACCATGGAAATCCATGGACTTCTAGAGTTCACAGTGACTAATGCATTCAGCAGAAGCGTTCTGCAGGACTGTTAGTGATTGTGCAATATCAGTAAAAGGTGATCATATCAAAGAATCTGCATATTGGAAAAGTGCTCAATAGCTTTATTACAGTACAAACAGCAGAGCCTGTTTGCATGACAGGCCCATTACTGAATGGCAAACAGAATCCACCTGTGTTTGTTTGAACAGTAGCATAGCAACTAGCCAATTGCATATCCTGTGACTTCTGCTTTTTAATGAGGAGCAACACAATCTCCCATTAAACACATTCAGAAATTTTCCCCACCTTGTATTGACAAGGATTTAGGGAGAGTTACCTTCCTCTAGACCACTGAGCAGGAACCATCATCTCCTAGGATCAGCTGACCCCATCCCCTATGGTGAACACTCTGCAGACAGGTCCTGTTCCTTTCTGTCTCCTCGGTGTAGGTTTCTATATAGGGGTCTTCTGTCCCCTAGATGGGAATGCGCTGCACATGCATTGACAGAACAGATTCCCTTAAGGTTTACAGTGATGCCTTTGGCTATTTCCTCAGGCATCAACTCCAATTGAAATTGAGGGGGATTTTGGTGCCTAACTATATTAGATCCATTTGAAAATCCCAAATCTGGTTTTTTACACTGTGATTCTCCAGATAAAAACAGCACTTCCAAATATATAAAATAATTGGCACCACCACCAGTTTACACCAAATCTTTGGACTCATCACTGTGCCATTCCCAACACTGGAAAGAGAAAAATTTCCTACTGTGATGGGTTGGATCACAGAAACCCCCTTGGGAGCTGCCACCTAATGTGCCAAGACTACTTCTATCCCTGTTTTCCCTGCCAGCTCAGGACTCCAGCACCCTGTCTTGCTGAGCCAGACACTCCCGTCTGCACCAACAAAGACTCAGGGTCTGAATTACTTGACTCAAAGCTGTAGGTTTACCTGAGAACAGCTCACAGAAGGGTGTTTGTCTTCAGCACTCAGATGCCCAACTCCTCATGGAGTCTAAACCCAAATAAGTCCATTTTACCCTGTATAAAGCTTATGCAGGGTAAACTCAAATTGTTCGCCCTCTATAACACTGATAGAGAGATATGCACAGTTGTTTGCTTCCCCAGGTATTAATACATACTCTGAGTTAATCAATAAGTAAAAAGTGATTTTATTAAATACAAAAAGTAGGATTTAAGTGGTTCCAAGTAGTAACAGACAGAACAAAGTAAGTCACCAAGCAAAATAAAATAAAATGCACAAATCTATGTCTAATCAAACTAAATACAGATAATCTCATCCTTAGAGATGCTTCAGTAAGTTTTTTTCCTCAGACTGGACACCTTCCAGGCCTGGGCACAATTCTTTCGCCTGGTACAGCTCTTGTTCCAGCTTAGGTGGTGGCTAGGGGATTCTTCATGATGGCTCTTCTCTCTCCCCCTTTGTTCTGTTCCACCCCTTTATAGATCTTTTGCATAAGGCGGGAATCCTTTGTCCCTCTGGGTTTCCACCCCCTCTCACTGTAAAAGCACCAGGTTAAATATGGATTCCAGTTCAGGTGACATGAGCACATGTCACTGCAAGACTTCATTACCCACTTGCCAGCACACACATACACAGGAAGACTTACAGGTACAACACAGCCATTTGCAGACAATGGTCCTAGTTAATGGGAGTCATCAAGATTCCAAACCACCATTAATTGCCAACACTTTCCATAATTACAATAGGCCCTCAGAGTTATATTTCATATTTCTAGTTTCAGATACAAGAGTCATACATTTATACAAATAGGATGATTACACTCAGTAGATTATAAGCTTTGTAATGATACCTTACAAGAGACCTTTTGCATTAAGCATATCTCAGTTACATTATATTCACTTATTAATACATTTTTATAAAACCATATAGACTCCACAACGTCACACCTACATGTTCCACACCTTTGTAATTCTAGTCATAAAGTGCCTTGCGTGTATATTTTATGTACAGCCAAATTGGGCAGTTCTAACATCTGAACCAAATGGAGATAAGATGATCTATTAGGAACAGTATGGTAAGTGTCACAGTTAACTGCACTTTTGAACCCCCTTCTGGTCTTCCTTGAAGGCACCCACTGAAGGTTTCAGGCTGCCAGCCAGGGTGGAGACCCAGGTCCCTCTTCCTCCAGATTGGAGGTTGAGGCTTACAGTCACTCTGCACCTCACTGTGATTTCCCCAGCTGGTCTGAGCAGGGCCCAACACCTGGGGTTAACCTTTCTCCAGGGGCTACAATGGCGTATATCAGTTACCAACCAGCCTGCACAATGCAAAACATTCATTATTAACGTAAAAGGATTACAGAAGGAAAAAAACAATACAAGTTAATACCCGCAGCTTATCCTCAGACTTCTGAGGTCCTAGTAAGCTAAAGTCCTTTCAACCCCTCTGCAAGGGATGGGGGGCCCATTGGCCAGAGGATCCAGTCTTTGTTGAATCAGAAGAAGGTCCTCTGTCAGTTTCAACTCAGCCTTTTTAGACAAAAAGGTCCTTGCTTTGCTGGTCTCTGAGAACCCAGTTTGAACCAGTCTATTGGGGGGTGGGAGTGGTACCTCTCTGGACGTGTTTACAATCTGAGTGGTTCACCTGAATCATCCCCCCCCTTCCCATGTTTGGCTCCCAAAGGAGCTGTGGTAACCCTCCCACCTTGTATTTGCATACAATCCCTGGTCCGTAGTGATACATAAACTTAGTACAATAGGATACCCAGAGATACTGTATGCCATTGCAGTATCTGTCACACTGAGTTTTGCTACAGGTTAACACCACAGCTTGCTTTTTAGTACATTTTCCTATTTTCAAGTCAATTGCAGGATCCCTGAAAGTTCTGAAACTGACAGACTCAAAGACTAACTCTCCCTAGTATCCCAAGAACCGGCCTTGCAGCGGCAGACTCACCAATATGCCTCTGTCTGGGGCTGCAGGCTAACTTTGAGGGGTGAGAGGGTAGGTCAGCCTCCATGGCCCTTTCTGGCTTTGACTTTTGGGCTGAGATTGCAAGCAAAAGGAGGCCAGCCGGTGCCAGCTGTGATGAGAACAGCAATGGGCAAAGTTCAGACTGCTCAGACGTTCATTTTAGCCCGTATCCAAACAGCCTAAAGCTCTGGGGCCTGGCAAATTTAAAACAGGCTTGACATTTTATAACAGCCCTTCTTGCAGAATTTCAACTCCTCTGCAGGACACGTAGACAATCTGAGCACTGCCAGATCTCAGATAAGGTTTTCTGCGTGAAGATTCACGTTAGTTCTTGAATAATCCGGAAAGCTTCACACGTCCCTAGTCATTAGGGGCTTGACCCAAAGCCTACTGAAGTCAATGGAAGTCTTTGTATTGACTTTGGCATGTTTTTCACCAGACTGTCACACCTAGACTGCATCTGAAGTAGGATTGCCAACCCCTGAGACACTAAATTAGTTAAAGAGGATTTATCCAAACCAGTCCATCTGCTACACATAGAGATGGGGCTGAGCTGCAGAGAGCAGACCCAGATCCAGACTTTCCCCAATATTTAGGTATGTTCAGATCCAGCGGTTTGGCTGGGCCCAGTGTAGAAACAGGAACTAGTTGTGAAGTTTGGGCCTGGATCTGGTGCCAAACATCCACCCAACTTTGAAGTGTTTAGGTCCAGGGTGTTGGCTCGGACTCAGCTCATTACGAGTGAAATGACTTTTGCTGCTTTAGCATAAGCTCCCATGGAAATGCACATACATTATAAAACCATCGTGTTGAGCATGGTCACACTTTGCAGTGTCTCAGCAAGAGAGGAACTGAAACAGCAAGGGACACTCCAGATCAGAAATGAGGTACGTTGGAAGAGATATAGGGAGGGGAAGTACAGGAAGAACGGTTTGGGGCCATAGAGGTCAGGACTCGGGTTCATAAGCAAATCTCCCTCTGGCTACTTAGGTGGGGATTTTCAAAGGAGTATTATGGACATAGGTCCCCAAACCCCATTATTAAATTGTGGGGATTGGGTATCTCACTCCCATAGATGCCTTTGAAGCTCATCACTTTGAAATCAGAGTGCCTTTGTGACCCTGGTAACCCCTCAATACCCATTGGCAGAGGGCCCACCCTACTGTAACTCACATCAGACCTAAACACTCACTACCCCTAACATACAATTGTCATAATATGTATCTAAAAGGTGTTGTGTAAGGTATCATATGTAAACTGGTAACATCATTGCATGATGTACGTACAGATAGTGTGCAGAGAGTCATGTGTGTGCTGGAAATATGTTCTTAAAATGTATTTGGGAGGCAGTGCACAAACCCAGCGAGCCTTTGACAAAGAAATGTGGATTTCCTTGTCTGACTGGCTTGACTATAGGCAGAGGACAGTGAAAGTACATTTACATAGAAGATAATCAAAGCCATCAAACTAATAAGTGGCAGCTGAGTGAGCACACCAGAGGGCAGAGCAGGCACCCCATGAATCCGCCTGGCTCTTTAGGCAGAGATAACGGACTTTGAGTAATGTAAGGGGAGCAGAAAGACATTCTAGTTATCCATCACTTAAGGGACAAAAGAGGCTAGAGCTCTTGGACTCCATGAAAAGTGGATCCTTCAATGATGGGAGCTGAAGTCTCTGGGAACTGCCTATAAATGAGAAATTGACTGAGACCAAGATTTAATCCGTTAAGCGTTAGATGCTAGAAAGCATGCTTTATTTTGTTTGTAACCAAACCTGTCCTTTTCTCTTGCTTAGTATCACTTAAATCTGTTCTTTGCTAATAAACTTATTCTGGTTTTATTACAAACCCTTCTTAGTGCAGTGTATTTAAGTGCAGTGAGAGGCTTCAGCTAACCTCATGCACTGATATGCACATTGTCTCTTTGGAGGCAGCAAACTTAATTTCTGTGAAAGTCACACAGATACTGGACACTACAGTGTCCCCGGGGAACTCAGGAACTGGGATTATCTGACTGTTACTTGCAAGGCAAGGTTTACACTGAAAGAGTCTTGAGGAGTTTGTTGGTGAGGCAGACAGCCGGGTGTGACAGGGAGCGGACACGGTCTAACCTCCAGCAAAGCTCTCACTTGCAGAGGAGTAATGGTGGCTCACAGTTCTGGGTGTCCTGATCAGTACGCCATAGCATTACAAGAAAATAAAAAGGTGGCTCTGTGCTCATGGCTCCCTTTTCTTGGTCCCAGGGAAACAAGGGGTGAAATGGGGATATGGAGCGGGGGAAGGGTTCGTTCTATTGTCAAGGGAAAGCCAGGGCCCAGGAAGATTTGGGTTGGAAAGTGGTAAGGTTCCTGGTTATCCTCATCTCTTCAGCAAGGAGCTGCACACCTGAGAAAGGCCTATCTTACCCTTGGGATGATCTGGAAGAGCTCAGCTGTCATGGATGGCCAGGGCTGTAGAGAGAGAGGGGCAGTCCTTCAGGTATATCAGTCCCAATCTTTTGAAGGCTTGAGATATTTATGACCATGATCTTGATTGACAGTTCTTTCTCTGAGCCGATCTGTGTAGTACTCTACTCCTCACTGTGGGATCCAAACTGTACCAAGTGCCCAAATAGCCTCTGACCACGCTATCCCTCAGATTAGCTAATGCTTTCAAGTCTTTTCCTTTTTTTTAAGGTTAAAACTCACTGAGTTTCACAGCCCAAAAATATCAGTTTAAAAAAAAAAAATCAATTGTAGCCAGTGTCCTCCCACTTCTGCTATGCTAGCGCTGCTCTGCACTGTTTATGTGATACAGCTAAACGTTCACCTGAGGATTGAGCTGCCCCATTGCATTGAGGGCCTGCATAACCTATCTTGCCAAGTGCCAGGGTATAGATTTTCCTGGAGCTTGCTGAGCCAGCCCTAGTGCTAACTGTCTGATCAAAGAAAAATCAAGACAGTGTATTAAATAAGCAGGCTATTTTCTGACCCACTTGCATGAAGAGCAGGGTTCAGCTACCTCGGAGAATAGGACAATTAGAGAATTTATTACCAAGACTTTGAAAACAGAATTCTTCATTTTAAATGTTAAGCTATGAGACTGGATCAATGAACATGGACAGATGACGGTTGTAGCACGGCAGTTCTACATGTTACTAGGGAGGCCAGAATAGACAGCATGGTAAAGAAGTTGGTGGGGGTGTGTCAGGAGACCAGGTGGTAGACAGGCAGTCAGGCCTAGTGGTCAGAGTCAAAATCCCAAAGTCCAAGGTCGAAGCAGAGTCAGAGACAGGGATTGGAGCCAAAAGGTCAGAACCAGAGTCAGAGTCTCAATGCCAGAGCCAAGGGTTGAGACAGAACCAAGAATCAGAGCCAAGGGTCAGCACCAGATTACCTGAAGTCAGGGAAGGCAGGAGCAGGACTGGGACAGGACTGGAACAAGGCTGGGTGCAGGGCAGGTTCTAGGCTGCAGCAAAGCAGGAACGGGGCTTGGAGCAAAGAAACCACAGGGAGGCAGAGAATCCACGGGCGTGTGCGTTGAGTAGCTGCTGATCTTCTGCAGCTACTGGGCTTATGAGAAAGCCACCTGACTGCCTTAGCCAAGCAGGTGCTTCTGCAGTGGTCCATCTGTGCTCATTGGCTGCCTGACCAATGGGCAGTCACAGCTGTAGGCCTTCATTATTGACACAGGGGTGGGATAGAATACATTGTATTTGGCAACCATAAGAACTGTACCTTGTTGGATAGTCTCAGTAGGAAGGGACTATCCAAAAGCCCATTGGAGTCAATATGAATCTTTCCATTGCCTTCATCAAGTGGGTATGGAGACTGAGCTATCTTATCATGGCAGGTCACTAAAGACGAGAGTTATGGTGCTTTAGCAGGTGGTAGGGGATGCAGGTTCTATACATGTTCTGCAGGTAGGAAGATAACGGAAATTAAATTCACTTAAAAAACCCACTGATAGTTATCTAGAGTCAGCTCCTCAGCCGGTGTAAATAAGCAAAGCTTCACTAAACAGAACGCCACTGCTTTATACCAGCAAAGCGTCTGGGCTACAGAATCCTCCAACTTGCCATTTAGGTATCCTTTTCTTGATCAGAGCATGAAGTCTCCACTGAGGAGGTGCCACCCTTTGGTCATTTCTTTCCTAACATGACTACAAAATGATGGGAGCTTTTCTTGATGCTCCACCAAACAGCAAGAAGAAATCTCTCTATCAACAAAAGTGCTACGTGACCCACCCTCTTGAGAATCAGCCCCATTCAGCCCTAATTCAGCAAAACACACAATGGGATTACTCACATGAATCACAGATTTGCCACGGCTGGGAATTGTGCAGGCTGACCTAGTGGGTACGACTAGGAATCAGAGCAGGAATAGAGAATCAAGCCAAGAGTCAGAAACCAGAAGTCAAACCAAAAGGTCAGAACTGAAGAACAGAGCCAGGGGCCATAGCAGGGAACAGGATCAGATCTGTTGTAGCAACAAGCCAAGTTCTGCTAAATTGCATGGACAGCTTCCTGGAACTTCCTCTATGCTTAAATAGTGTACATATCATGGAGGGTGCTGCCAGTCGGGTCTTCCATTGGCAGCACTTCATCTCCCAGGGTTTATAGTTCATTGATCACAGCTCTGCCACGGCTGGCAGTATGGAAACATCAGTTTTCCACTGCCCTGCAGACCTGGGTTCTACTCCTTAGACCCATCCCTAGTCAAACAAAGCACAGGTGCGCTAAACTTTAAGTATATGTTTTGTTGAAGAAGGATGAGATTACTTGCATGTTCAAAGTTAAGCCATGCTTTACTTTGTCAGGGTTTTAATGGAGGTGCCTAAACATGGATTTGGGGTCCATTTTTCAAAACATGCCTCAAGTCCAGCTCCACAAAAGGTATTCGGGTGTCTAGCTTCCATTGATTTCAACACCTTTGAGCTCAAGTGATTTAGGTGTCCAAGTCCCACTAACTTTCAACAGGACATAGGACTTATCCAGGCCATGGGGTAACGTGCTCTGGGATGGCGGGCTGCATTTCTAAAAGTTTCTGGTGTGTTGCACATCAATTGGTCTGTGTAGATCCTGCTGGTGTGCTTTAATGTTTGAAACATAACGATGTTAAACTGTACTAGGAAACTTTTAGACTCTGCTGGTGTGCACTACATAGACCAGTTAATGTGCCACCCGTTAGCGTGCTTTAGTCACACCACTGTAGAGCGCATTAGCCCACCATGTAGACAAGTTCTTACGTTTCTAAAACACTTACATGCATTGGAAAAATTCACCCTGGATGCTTAACTTTAAGTATCTACATTTCAAAACACCGGCCTTAACCTCTCTGTGCTTCTGTTCCCATCCCCTCCTAGAGTGGACTCTCTACAGGGGATCGGTGAGGATAAGTTTATGTTTGTAAGGCATTTTAATTGGATGAAGTGTATGACAATTAGCGGATAATTACTGAACTGATTAAAAGACAACTACCTGAACTGAATAAGAAAATTGAAAGCCAGATAATAATGTGCCAAGAGCCTAAGAAACTATCTATTAACAATTACTGTTGATTTCTAGCCCTTAAAATAGTGGCCTGTTTACAAAATCAGCTTTCAACAATGATTCTATAAATAACCACACGGTGCAGCACAACAGTACATTGAAAATGAGTCAATGTTTTTATTTCTCCCAGTACATGCTGCAGAAGCCATTGCAACACTTCACTGCCTCTCCATAAATAAGTCCTCTCTTTCTCTCGCCTCATGGACATAGTGTTCTAGTACAATCATTAAGGGCAGTCCAATGTAATTTAAACACATTTACACACTCCACAATAAATGATCTCTGGCATCAACACTTTGTATGAGGAAGCTGACCCCCAGCAGCCGGAGGAACCCAAATGCACTTATTTGTGACTGTCCCTTTCTTTCCTTGGCTTTAATTAGAAGCTGTCTTCTACTTATTGATGGCACCTCTCAACTATTGGGCCCTGTTTATATGGTAAGCATCTTGTGGCTAAGCCATCATTCACACTGCTTGCAAAAGCATAGAGGCCCGAGTTCAACAAAGCACATGCCAAAACTTTAAACATGTCTCCCATTGAGATTAGCAAAGTACCAAAGCATATCTTCACGAATCAGGACCAGAGCATATTGATTACCTATAATAATCAATAATATATTAATGATTTATTTTTCTGAGAAATGATCACGTCGTTGGTATCTAGGCCAAGATTATTATACAAATCGGTATGCATCATTTGTGCATGCAGTCCTCATGATCATATGCAGGGATGGCTCCAGGCACCAGCCTGGCAAGCAGGTGCTTGGGGCGGCCGCTCCAGAGAGGGGCGGCACGTCCAGCTATTCGGTGGACGATCCCTCACTCCAGCTCAGAGCGAAGGACCTTCCGCCGAATTGCTGCCGCAGATCGCGATCGCTGCTTTTTTTTTTTTTTTTTTTTTTGGCTGCTTGGGGCGGCCCAAACCCTGGAGCCGGCCCTGATTACATGTACATTCATGATAACTGTGTAGCCAATTGACCCAGCAGCGACCGTGCACTTGCAAACATTGTGTGAACAAATTATAAGTCTGCATTTTTGCATACCCAATTGCACAAATGCAATTCTAAATATTCAGGCTCTGTTATACAGTAGAGAACCAGCACTCTTTTTGTCACTCATGAGGTAATCCACAGGTAGACTTACAGCTGGCTGTATATACAAGACAAGACTATATATAAATATACTAACCTTAGTTCATTTATGATACCCACCAGTTGGTATTGCAGCAATTTTAATATTCTGCACCAGCTCCTTAGCTGGTCTAAATTGCCTAAACTCCATTTCCTACAATGGAGCTATACTGATTTAAAGCCAGCTGAGGATCTGCCCATTGTGCTGTATTTGCTGTTACAGGCAAAGGACAAAGGGTAACATTTTAAAAAGAGCCTATGTGACATAAGGGCCTAAATTCCATTGGCTTTCAATAAGGCTCCTAATCCGTTGAAGTAAAATGCACAGGGCCAGTAGCTCATTTTCCCTTACACTGCTGCATATCAGGAGTAACTCCACTGAAGCACATGTCGTTACACCAGTGTAAGTTAGGGTTACCATTCGTCTGGATTCCCCCGGACATGTCCGGCTTTTTTCAGTTAAAAATAGCGTCCGGGAGGAATTTGTCAATGTCCGGACTTCCCCCGCCCCCCATGCAGAGCGTGCGGGGCTTACAGGGCAGCCGGCCGGATGGTGCCACTCGCACAGGCTCCGGCAGCCAGAGCCCTTCCTTCACTTCCCCCCTCCTCTCCCCTGCAACTTGAGACCACTCCCCTCCTCTCCCTCCCTCCCCCCGCCCTGCATTCACAGATCGCCGGCCATCGCCTCGGCCTCCGGCAGTCTGGAGCGCCGACCCTGCTCCCCTCCCCCGCTGTCGAGCGCGCTGCTCTGCAGCACAGTAAGGGGGCCGGGGGCCAGAGAAGCGGCAGGGAGGTTCTGGGGGGGGGGGTAGTCAAGAGACAGGGAGCAGGGGGAGGGTTGGATGGGTCAGGAGTTTGGGGGGGGCTGTCTGGGGGTTGGGGGTGTAAGGTTTTGGGCAGAGTACAGGTGGGGGGGTCTCAGGAGGGGGCAGTTAGGGGACAAGGCACAGGGAGGCTTAGGTAGGGGGTGGGGTTCTGGAAGGCAGTTAGGGGCAGGGGTCCCAGGAGGGGGCAGTCAGGGAACAAGGCGTGGGGGGGGAGGGTTGGGGGTTTTGAGGGGGCAGGAAGTGGGAGGGAGTGGAAGGGGCAGGGGCGCGGCTAGGGCAGGACAGGGGCGGGGCTCCTCCTGTCCTCTTTTTTGATTGTTGAAATATGGTAACCCTAGTGTAAGTGAGAGGAAAATCAGGCCCATTTTGTGCTGTACATCAGGCAACAAGGGTAGAGCCACAGACTACCACATAAGGATCAATTGGTAAGAGTTACTTTTATGGCCATCTGCTGCTATCATCAGTTCTTAAGGAAACTGACAGAAAAACACTCAAAAATAGTATCCTAGGGCCAAAGCTTCATCTGGTGTAAATGGGCTTCACAGGAGATCCTCAACTGGTGTAAATCAGTGTATCTGGCCCTGTAATATCTATAGGCTGAATCCTGCAGTTCTTACTCTGGCAAAGTGCTCATTCTTCTTCCCATCTCTTCCCAAACACCTGTTAAAGCCATATTGCCCTCCCCTTTGTTTACATTTTGCTGGGATGGATTTCATTTGATTCTAGAATTCCCTATCAGGATTCCTCAAGGGCCTTTCAGGTCCCCCTGGCCAACTTCCCTCACAGTCAGTTGTTCTGGATGCTGCACTCAAACCTTGGAATCAAGCTGCTCTTTGATCTCAGATCCTAAAAGCTCCTTAAAATTTGCTCATGGCTCATATTCCATGAGGAGATCCAGGCAGACTAGTCCCTGGCTCTGTTAAGGCAGCTATAAGTTAATGGTGCAAGAGAGCAATATTGTGTGACCCCTGGAAGCATGTTCCCTCTTTTTTTTAGTTTTTCTATGCAGTTAATCATTAAACCCTTTCACGGTCACAGGAGGTGCTGGTCTCCCTACAAGCCACCCTTATCTGACATATTTATTTCCTGATCTGCTTTCTCTTAACTACCTGGCAGACCTAACAAAGCACCCAGGAATCACCTGATGGCTTTTATTACCCTAGATTCCAGTCCAAATGGGTCTGTGCTGTGTCAGCTACAATATTTACAGCATGGTAATTCTCCTTGCCCCCGCACCAACATAAAAGATGTTCTGCCCTTTGCCTCTGTCTTTATATTGTCCCTCATTCCATGAAGCAGCATTTATTATAGAAACAAATCTCACCATTTTTTTTAAATGCCAGTTCCTGTTGCCTCAAAATACCCCCTTCCCTTTCCTTCCAGCTCCCTCTAGCTAAGTTTAATGTACTAAGCACAGCTTTTTAGTTTTACAGAATTTATCTATATTTATTCAAATTAATGGATCTATTTTTGCATTTCCCCCATTCTTTCCTTCTGCCCACAAAACCTTAATTCACAAGTGAAGGATGGAGAAATCAAAGTCCTAGGACTCAAAACGTTACCAACAATGTTGGCTCTTGAGAAGTTTGCTGATTTTACCTAAGGGCAATAAATATGAATCTCTCAGACTACTCCGGGTTACAAATAGTAGTACTGGTGGACTGATGGGGTGGCTTACTAGGTCATTTGTCACAGATGGACTCTCAGCACCAGCCTACTGTAAGCTTACTGTGATTTTGCATAAATGGGGCTAACTCCTGAGGTCCTAACTCCATGGAGCCAATGGAAGTTTTCCTGAATAAGGGCTGAATAAAAACTGAATCATAACGACCCTAAGCCTATGAGAATTTTGCCCGAGTAATTAAAAACCAGAGCGAGGGCCTAAGGATTCAGCTCCCAATATAGTAAATGGAAAGGCTCTCATTGACTTGAGTGGGAGCTGGACTAAGTCACTCACTCCACAGTATACACTGGACAATGGCTTCCAGCACACACCTGACCTAGGATACAAAAGGTATTCCAGTGCAGAGTGAGTATTGTGCAGAAGACATCCTATGCCTATATATGGAAAAAGTTTTACAAAAACAAAGAAAAACAGGCTTGTGGTATTTCATGATCAAGGTCGTTTTCCCAGTGGTGCAATGACATTTGAGGCCAACTCATGGAGCATAAGCACAAACATGCATTGTGGGGGGATTTTCTCTTTGCTACCTAAATTTATGTGAATATATTTTAGGGAAATTCAAAACCACTGAACAGGGGATGTACATGGAATAACCCTGAGGCAGGATTATATTGCAGCTACTTAATCCCAGTACATGACAAACGGCTGACTCAGCATGCAGATAGCAGAGTCATTTAGAAACAGGCGACAACTGTAAACCTTTAGAGAGTTTCCTCTTTCAGGAAAGGTACTCACGCAAAATTGCCAGTAATTCAGAGAATTTTCAAACATGAACAAGAGACCAGGAATCATTAGACTTATGTGATTCCCACACTTGCTTCTGTGCAGCACAAGTTAGCATGGAATGTCTCACCAGGGATTCTTGTGATTTGGGAAGGTGACTGAGCACAAGAGATCAGAGCACATCTGTCACAAAGAAGTGAAAAATGGGCCGGATCCTGATCCCCACTTCCACCACTGTAAACAAGGAGTAACCCAGGAAGAGTCACGGTACATAAAACCAGTGGAAGAGCAGACTGAGCTCCCCTGACTTCAGTGGGAGATTTGTAATAGTAAGGATTTGGGATGCTTCTACAGTGCTAGCAGTGTGGCCTTAGCATGGGCTTTGCACACCTGCTCGGGGCCCTGGATATGGCTTCAGTGCTATTGTTATTTGAGCTAGGTACGGCTCCATGTGCAGCAGTCACACCTCTAACGGCAGTCTATGCATACCCTGAGTTATGCCTGGCCCTTGGATGTTTTGCACTACTGTTACATCCAGCAAAATCCCACATTATGAAAAGCAAAAACAATTTGCACTAGTGCTGGGCCTGAACCAACCCCCCAGATCTAAATACCCAGGGCAGAGGGCAAAATTCCTTATTCAAATGCTGGTCCCAGTTTTCATAATAGGGTAAATGGCTAAACAAACATCAACGCCAAACACACCAGAAACTTAAGTATTCAGAATTCAGGCCCAGCTCTGAATTGTGCAGCAAGAGCTCATCCCAAGTTAGCACATTTCCTTTGATGTGGCAATGCAGCCCGGAGACCTACGAGGAAGCCTCCAGCTGACCAGACGATAGGATTCATACTATGATTGTCTTGGCTGGAAGCAGTTTTTGCATCTCTTAACGTTTAGCTGACAATCATATTAGGCTTAGGCAGCAAATGGGGATGGTAACATCTATCTATTTCCTGTGAAGATGACTCTTCCTTGTCTCTGGAGAGATGATGAAAGAAGAGGAGAAGAATTTGGCACAACTGATCGGACATTCTGGAATCTGAAGAGTGGGGTGAATATTGACTTACTGGTAGCATATTTTGTTTAGCTTTTTGCTCATTTCAATCCAGTCCATTTGGAAGGGCTTTGACAGAATTAAGTGACTGATCTTGCAACCCAGATGACCACCAAGGAGAATATCATACGTGGTATGTGCTGAGGGTGTAGTTGATAAAATATGCACATACGTGTGCATAAGAGAAAATTGCATGTGCAAACAGGTACTTAATGTGTAAGTGCCTGTTGCATGTGAGATTCCCATTTTGCAAGTGTAAATGTTCATTGATGCGCTCACGGTCATCTTTGAGATAAATTGTGCCCCTCTAATCTATGCAACCAAAGAGCTAAAATTTGGAATAGCAATCCCCTAATGTCTTGCCCAACATCTAGCTCAATGGGGCTCTCAGATGTCACTACCTTTGTTATTACACAGGTTTTCTTTGACTCTCTTCTTTTTTGTTTTTTGTTTTTGTTTAGTCATTTTAAATTTGTGCGAATTTATTGCTGATGAAAGATGCTAGATTGACAGCCATGAAGACTGATATCCTCTGTTTATCCACAAATAATAGCTTCCCCTTACACTACACTCTGTCCGTGTTCCCTGACCCTGACCTCTTCTATGGGCAAGGCTAGAGTTCCATTTCCATGGCCCATTGAGTCTTTGGCCTCTCTGCTGAGACTGCCAACAATGGCGGCAATTGTGGTGGTTACTTATTGAGATGTGAACTCCGGTCACATGGGGACAGAACTAAAGTTCCCAAACTCCTTTCCCACTAGCTCCTGAAAAGCCAATGAGGGGCCGGGGGAAGGGAGCAGTTTCTTCTTCATTCAAAAGGTCTCATCCTTATTATAATTATATGACAACTGTCTTGAGCCAATGGTTGACTCAATGATCCAATGATAATCGGCCCAATGTGAGCAAAAGTAACAAATAAATAGCAAAAGTTGCATTTGTTTTACTAACAGTTGTTCAGTTTGTGGAAAGCAACAGAGGATCCTGTGGCACCTTTAAGACTAACAGAAGTATTGGAGCATAAGCTTTTTGTTTTTCATCAATTTCTTAAAAAAAACCCAACCAACCAAAAACCTTTTCTGGGGTTTCACTGAAAACCCGAAAACTGAGAAATTGAGGAGGAAAAGTTTTGGGGTTTTGGTTGCCAAAGGCCTCAAAATTTTAAAATTTTCTGGGTTTTTTTGTTTAACAGAAAAATCTGAAAATTTGAAACAAACAAGGATGTTTTCCATAAAAAACATTACATTTAAATAGACAAAAAACAAAAACAAAAAAACCCCACCCTTGCCTCATTCTCCTTTTAGGGCAAACAGGAGCAAGGGACACTTTTTTAGCCCTAACAGAGATGTCAAAGCTGGGAGCCCTGTCATATGCCACACTCAGCTCTGCCACTGCTGTAAGATGACACATCACTTCTCTCCTGTTAGAAGATTCCTATCAACTGGGACAGAAACCTTTCCTAGAGAAAAGGGGCTCAGACGTAGCACAGCAGATGCCACCAGTCATTCTGATTCCCTGGTGCATAGTCCTACTGTCAGTTTCAATGACATCTCTGCCTCTTGATGGCTCTACAAACAGACAGTCCAGACAACACCAGGCGGCAGGGCCAATGGTGCTTAACATGAATGGAAGTTTAAGCCACCTAATTTACCGAACTTTCATTTTACTCATTGTGCAGCCAACTTTTTCAAGGCTCATGAGAATGCCAGACACAAATAATGGGCCTGATTCGCCACTGTCCTGCACTGTGGCCGTTGACACCAAGATCAGACTGAGTGCAATACACTCCCTGGACAGAATGGTAGCTTTTCCTCCTCACTTTTCACTGGACAATGGAAAAATTAGGTCCAGACAGCACAGTGAGAGTTGTTTGCTCATCATAATTTCAAACAAATAAACATAAACAAACAAACACTGATTCATAAACAGAATTGTTTACTCCCCTATTTCTTTACAATGCTCTGTTCGGGGAGCTGGAAGCACTCTCAGCTAATTAGCTGATTTGCCTGTGTCTCAAGGCTTTTCCTGTCTCTTAAGACTAGCGTGTTTAGGTAATGAGAACAGTGCATTCATTTCCAGCAGTCACCCGAGTCCCCGTACCAAGGCTTTCACTCACTATCCCTGAAGCTGGAGTTAAGAGACATTCCTAATTATTTCCTGCAGGATCTTTTGGGGTTTGGAGGCTTTGCTAATATCCTTGCCAGCAGAGCCAGATGGGTTTATCATCATCTGCCTGATGCCATGTGACTGAAATGGACAGGATAAAAAAAGAAATCACACACACACACACACACACACACACACAAAAAAAAAAAATCAATAGAAGTTAAGCACCTAAATACTTTTGTGGAGATGAGGTTAAGAGATATTAAGATGGAGGTTTCAGATAAGCATCAGCTTCTCACTACTGCTTCCCTGAGAGGGAATAGTTCCTAAACAGCAGGGTTAGGGAAACTCCCTTAATTCTCTAGACTTAGGAGGAAAATAAGGGAATGTGAACCCATAATAACCAGGTTTCATTCCATGGGAAGTTGAGGGCTGTTGATTGAAATCTAATGGCTAGATGAAAGTGAACTTCCCAATTAGGAAGTACATGTGGCTCCAGTCTGATTTTCTATTGTTCCATCTTCTTGGAGTCATTGGCCAACATGTTGCTGTCTTTAAATCTTCTCCCTCTATTTTTTCCCCTGTACCCAGGATGACCCAGGTTGAAAGATGTGGCCCTGAGGTGCAAAAAGGAGATTGGAAACACAGGAACAAAGGGAAGGAATTAAGTGAGTGCAGTTGGCAGAGAGCGACTGGGATCCCTGTCTGGCAAAGACAAGCGCTAAGGAGGGCTAACCCCAATCTCTGTACATTATGGAAAAGGCTCTTACTACAAAAATGCCTGCATATCCATTGTAATGCATCCAGCTGGGAAAGGATCATTCACAAATGCCCTAGGCCAGAAGAGGGTTTTTGCTGCTCTGTTGGATCTGAGAACAAAGATTGAGGTGGCAGGATTTTTGTCCAGTCTCTTTGCATAAAGTATCTTGTATGATTTCAGAAGGGGAACTCGATAATCATTTGTGTTTCTATTTAACTTTATATGCCGTGCCACCTGTACCTAAGGTTTCCCTTCAACCCTCCTGTTTTTTAGTTGCTGATTACTGACTCGGCTAAACTCTTCTGGTGCTACCTCTCTCCATGCATGGGCTCAGTCCACAGTTGATTTGCAAACATTTGGATAATGTAACAGTGGCTGCAACTTCAAATATAATTTGATTTGCAGACTCCTTTGAGAGGAGTGGTTCTAGCAGTTAGGCATTGATGGAGGACATGGGAAACCTGTGTTCAACTCCCTGCTCTACATAGACTTCCTGTGGGACTTTGGGCAAGTAATTTAGCCTCTCCGTGCCTCATTTCCCATCTGCAAAGTGGGGATGATAACGATGATTCCCTTCTTCCCAGGGCTGTTGCGAAGATAACTAGATTAAGAGATTGTGAAGGGCTTTGAGATCTGTGTGTGAGAAGTGTTCTATAAGAAAGGCAGTGGTGGTGTTATTAATCAAAAGCTTTTGAAAAGAAAAAGCAAGGCCCATTTGAAGTGACTGGGGGGCCATAGTCAGGGATGTTTGCTTATATATGGTCTTATGTGTCTCTTCATTGCTCAAAGCAAATTTTCCAGGGGCTTTCCAATGTTAAACTTTCAACCAATTTTCTTAACTTGATTTTTTTTTTTAAATCTCCATAACATTGACAGCAAAAGCCAAGTTTGAAGCTGCTCAGGTCCGTATTCTAAGGTGCTGAGCACCCACAGTGCCTATTGATAAGTGTAACTGCTTGTTGTCCTTCAGAGTCTCTCATTGCTCCCACACTGAATCAGCTGGAGTCACAAGTGCCGACTCAAAGTTATCAGTGCTTAATGGTGGCAAGGGGAAACCTATTCATTGGATTCTTGGAGGGTGATTTAGAGTGGGAGCAGGGCCGGCTCCAGGTTTTTTGCCGCCCCAAGCAAAAAAAAAGGGCGGCCTTGAAAAGTGCCTCTCCCAAAGGGCCGGAGTGCCGCCCCTTGAAAAGTGCTGCCCCACACGCATGGTTGGAACGCTGGTGCCTAGAGCCAGCCCTGAGTGGGAGCAATTTGGAACACAGGGGTTGGTAGGGCTCATCTTGAATTCAAAATCCATAAATATCTCCCATCCCAAAGACACAACCAAATTCCACTCTGGGGCTTGCAAAGCCATTGTGCTGAAATCAGGGATGATTCATTAAAGGACTCAATTGCTAAAAATGATATTTTAACTTCTCATTATGCAACCAGGGCTGAGTTTTAAGATGCAGTCAAAGGTTCTTCTTTCTTTGCACTCAAGGACTTTCCCAGCCATTATATAACCACAGAGCAAACAGATGTATCTAAGGGTGAGTTTGGGTAAAGAGTGACTCAGGATTTCAAAAGCTGCATCGAGTGCAAACAAGACCTTTGAAACAAGTTACTTACTGCCTCAGAGCGAAACAGCTATGGGCAAAGACCGTATGCGCCACAGAGAACAGTCACCCTTTTCTCTTTAAGGAGGAATTGTTCTGGAGCTCAGAGCTCTGACGGTTAGAGGGACTCCTTTCTTGGCTGTAACTGGGGACTGTTTCTTCACCTCACACCTCCCCCCAAATTAGTGGAGCAAGGGATACACATCACTATTTTTTTCTCCCTGCAAACTTTTCCCTTTGGCACCTCCTTGCATCTCCTGACTTGAGGTTCCTTTCTCGTACAGCCACAACCCTCTCTATGGTCCTGCCTCCAGTAACTCCAGCCTCCTGGCTCCTTGGTCTTTGCTTTTAGAGATGCTCTCCTAACTATGGAGCAGACTGATGAGAGGGAAGGGAATTTAATTTTTTTTATTATTAAAAATTATTATTAATAAGTTTTCAAGAGAGCCTCATGTGTGTGAGAAGTTGGCTTTTCTGTGTGTTCCTAAATCCCACTGGCACTTCTGAAAATCTGCCCCAGATATATGTCTGTAAACCTCCCATGCCAGGGTTCTTCTGTGAAAGCATTTTGACACCCCACAGTTATTGGGGTTCCTGCTGCCTGCAAGGTTCCCCACCTTCCTTGATCTCTGAGAAGTCATTGCTGACAGGTACCTCCACTGCATTGGCTGGGACGGGGTGAGGGGTGGTCTCATCCAGAGCCCAGTGAAGTCTGTAGGAATGTTCCTCTGGACTTCAACAGGCCTTGAACACCATTCATGTGACTTGCTGCCAGTGGGTCAGATTCTGATACCTTTACACGTGGTGAATAGCACCTTACTCCATGGATAGTCCCACTGAAATAAATGGCAAGGATATATACCCCAGGTTTTATTTCCAACTACTAGGCATTAGGATGAGACCTGCATAGGCGGCAGATTATCCACAACTTTCTACTGAGGGGTTTCTTGCATTTTCTTCTGAAGCAGCTGGTTCTGGAAGCTATTGGGAGACACTGAACTAGAATGACCACTCAGATGTACCAGTATGATGGTAATGTTCCTATGGAAAAGGCATAAGAATCTGGCCCTAAGCTGTTAAGGAACTTGTAGAAAAGCCAAACAAGATTCTCCCAAAATATGTTATCAAGCATCCCTTTGAAACTGGAAACTCTACAGCAGCCCAATGGTGAGAGAGAGAGAGGGGGGGGGGGGGGGTCAGTACAGAATCAAAGCGGCTAAAACAGAAGTTCCCCAGATTTTCTAAGCCTCTCCTGTTGTTTAAAGCTACGCGGCTCACCCACAAGGCTCCAGATGCATCAAAGCTTGAATCTTTGCAGCATAACATGCACCACGTGAGATGCATCAGAGGATTATTCATTTGAGAGAAATGGGTGTAAAGTAAGTGTGCCAAAGGGGGGGGGGGCAATCTTTGAACTGGTTACTTTAGAAGATGGCTGCAACATAATAAAGCAACTGCACGTGCATTTCCCTTTAGAAAAAACATACTGCACAAAGCCACTAGTACTTCATATGAGTAGGAAGAGAGGGACAGATCTTCAGCTGAGGCATCATGAGTCACTGAAGCTACGTTGATTTATACCAGCTAAGCCTACAATACAACTAGCTAAAGCTAAAACGGTAAGAGGTATTCATGGCTCATCCTTCAGGGCATACACTGATTGATGGCTGAGGTCCAGAAGGAATTCTTCTTCCAGGGAACAGTACAGAGCAGTTAGATAGTTGAGCCAACGTCTCTGCTGATGTAACTCCACTAACGTCCGTGAATCTGGCCTATTATGCAAGGTTTGCCTCCCCATCTCAATCATCTATCAAAAGCCGCTGGTGGAGATAGGACACCAAACTGGATAAACAATTACTCTGTTCTGCTGAAAATTTCTCTCCTAATACTTTGGGAAACGTAGAGGCTATTAGTAGGTCAGGTTTAATTTTAACTAAATCATAAGCCCCAATTTTAATAGGTTTTAGGACACACCGTTTGTGTCTCTCTGACTGATCAGCTTTTCCCTTTTTCTGGCCCCAGTGATTTAACGTTTACCTGCAATTAGTCATTATTCTCCCTTTTCCAAGTCACTGCTTCGTGGTGCTGCCCACAGCATGATGACAGCAGTGAAGGTTAGAGAAATGCTGCTGCTGGCTTCTGCTGAGAGTCCAACTCAGGGATCAACAATATTAGGCAATTCAATAGGACTTCAGTCTGAACTACAATACAGATAGATCCACCTAACTGAGCTCAGAATTGAGGCCTCTCAAATGAAGTGTCATAAATCTTCCACCAGACTAAAGGCCATGACCCAAATGGGATTAAGTCTATGCTGTTTCCCTTATGTTGTATTAATGTGGACCTGAAAAGGAGGGCTCTCTTTTCCCAGAAGAAGGGTGTTGCTTGAAAAATCTAGGAAGGGAAAGATGCAGATGAGTATTGTTGTGTTACTGGCAACTTCAGTACATACACGGAGATTCAGTAACACCCTTCACCCCCCCAGCCCTTCTATAGCACTTTTCATCAGTAGAGCTCAAAGCACTTACCAAGGTGTGGCCTTTTACAGATGGGGAACGGAGGCACAGAGCAGGGAATTAACTGACCCAAAATCACCCAGCAGGTCAGTCACAGGAATAGAACACAAGTCTCCCAAGTCAGTCCCATGCTCTTTCCACTAGGCCATACTGCCCGTCTATGAAAGGAAAGACCACACAGTCTTAGTGGATACATCCTGCTTGGCCAACCATCTACCTGAAGCTCACCAAGGCTGGTGCCCAAGGAAGTTAGGTACCTAATTGTCACTGAAATGGAAAGATTTGGGCTCCTAAACCCCATAGGGTCTTCTGAAAGACACTAGTCTCTTACATCCTGTGTTATGCAGGAGGTCAGACTAGATTATCTAATAGTCCCTCCTGGCCCTAAAACCTCTGAATACATCAGCTGAAGCCATTATTTATTCATACACAACTCAGGAAAGACCCAGTAAATGGTTTACCACAAATAATTCTGATCCCTTCTGCTTCTGTAATTTGTTTCTCTACACTATTCATTAGTTGTAAACTGACATCATCATACACACACAGGCAGGCAGGGGGACATTCATGAAACCGAGACGCAATTTTAAAGCTGAAATACACGGGTTAATTATGTTGTATAGAAAGTAACTCCTTGCCACAAGATATTCTCCATGCTTGGGAGGACTCAGACAGGACTAGCTCTTCAGAAAGAACACCCAGTTACGTTAGATAGGAGAGATGTATAAAAAACAGTGACCCCTCATGCTTTGAGATGATAAACCAACTGCTAACAGAGAGACAGCATGAACAAATTGCCCCCATGGGTAGGTGGTTTTAGAATGGTGTTTCTTCAATCTTCCTCTGAAGCACCCAATCCTGGCTATTGTCAGACAGAGGATGCTGGACTGGCTGGATCAGGTATGGCTGCTCCTACTCTGACCATACACAAGTTTTGGGGTGCTCAGATTCAGGATCATCTCCTGAGAAAGACATGGGCTGCTTGAGAAGGTCAGACCTCGATTTGACTAGCAGACGCCTCGAATGTTGATGGGTGTTCTGATCCAGTGGGCATGTGAGAGTAATGAAAAGTATGTTCCTCTTTCCCATTATGTAGGATTCACATCTCCCTTCCCCAGCTTCCTCACCCAAGCCAGCCAATTCCTTTAAATTTCTCCCTTTGTTTTCTTACTATTCCCCAGGATATTTCATGTGTGTGGTTCCAGTTGAGAAATTTCCTGCCTGAACACCGCCTCACATTACTCATTAGCATGAATTTCTTGCTTTATTACCCCAGAGTGCCAGGGCTTTCAATGCTAATTAGATGAAACTCTCTAAGCGAGCAGCTAAGATGCACACAGTGTAAGCCTGCTGCTGCTGCTGTCTCCAAAAGCACAAGTGCCACATCTTGAAATCTGAGTTGGCACCAGCGGCGGGCAGCAATTGAATTTCAGCTGAAATTGAATTCTGAAACAATGCCCTCCTGATCCTAATTAACTCATTTCCTCCCCAGCTTTTCTGAGACAAGGAGATCGGGTACATGTAGCTATTCAAAGCAATAAATTCAATAGAAATGGGCACTGCACACTCACTGCCTCGCACCCCGCTCCTCCTCCAAGCTGTAAAATCACCACTGCCTTCCTTGTTCCAGATCATTTACTTCTGGCCCAGTTCTGCATTCCCTGACAACAGTTTCCATAACCTAAAGGTAGCAGCTTGAGAAATGAGTCACATTCCCTCCCCCTTCCCTGTGGCAGTAAGAGAGCTGTCACCGTGAGCCAATGAGCTGGTTGCATGATTCATGGGACCTGCACTGACCAGCTCTTCTTGGCAGGCCCCTCCGGTTTCCACTTTTAGAATGACAGGTTAATGTTTGCACAAGCTATTGAGGGAGCTGTACATTAACTGTATTCGGAAAAAAAAACAACCCAGAAGGATTTCTAACCTGGGGGAAGATCTCCATAAAAAGCACTTTAACAAGTTCTCCATGGAAAGAGAACTTCCAGACATGTGCTGCCCCAGTTTAGATCAGCTGTATGCCGCTCTAAAAATGAACAAAAAACAGACTGTCACTCTATAGTCCAAATTCATTAGGAGGTGCAAACACACATTCTCTCTCTCTCTCCTCCCTCCATCCCCAGCACAACGAACCCGGGGGCGTGATATCACTCTTCCACCAGTTTCATGTCAGTGCAATTCCATTCACGTCAGTCATCTCACTCCTGATTTACACCAGCGGCAGAAGAGACTCAGGCCCACGAGTGCAAACTTCGCTCGTCGTCACCAGGGATGGAATGAAGGAAATAAAAGACCCTGGGCTATTACTAAAAATGGAGGGTCAGATCCTTAGCTGGTGTACAGCAATGTAGTTCTATTGAGGTCAATCAACTTTGCTGATTTCTACCAGCTGAGGACAGGACTCTGAATCTGTAGCTAAAAGCCTTCTCCAGTCTCATGTCCCTGTAGGATTTGGTTATTAAATTAACAGGCATTTAATGCCTTTCCCAACACAGCCTGAGAGAGGGGGATCAGTGCCTATGACAACTGTGAAACGCTGACTGGGGAGGGTACAGCAGAAATACAGTATTAACCATGTCACAGAGATTTTGTGATGCTCTGGAGGAACCAAGTAGTACCCAGGCAAGTTCTTTTATGTGTTTCCTCTACAGTACCAGCCAGAAAGCAATCAACCAACCATTCACAGCTCAATTCAGAGAGGCACAGACTGCAAAAGTCTATAGTCCAGCCTCACAAGGAGCTTTGCTATTTTCAAGCAGCTGGGAGTGCGGTTACAAAGGTGTAAAGACCTTGGGGCCTCTGTGAGGCACAAAGCTGCAGGACAAGATTCCTGAGCCATTAGAAAGTATGTCTAGATTCTAGCTACACAATAGCATACACTGGCATGTGCTTTTGTTATACATAAGGCTCATGGATACACTAAGGGGAGTGCATGGATCAGGGGGATGGGCAATGGGACACAGCTTTTTCCATGCTTGCTGTCTGCCACTGGTCGCCTAAGGCCTCATGCTCTACCCAAGTGACCAGAACCTCCTGTCCAGCCAGGCTAGAGCGTAGAGAAGGATCAGCTGGATGGATACTGGATTTACTGTCTAAGGTAAGTCTCTAACTCCCATTGAAATCAATGGGAGTTGATTTCCTATATGCCTTTGAGGATCTAGGTCAAAGCTCCCATCTGCTATAATCAATACAAAGAATTTAACAGAGGAAGAACAATATTCTGGAGGACCAGATTTTTAAGACAGCTCAGCACCCATAATTGGAGCCAAGTTTTCAAGAAAGCTCAGCTCCCACATAGATCTCAGAATAAGTGGATGGGTCTTCCAGAGCACCAGGTCCATGTTAGGCAACGAGCCCATCTACAGAGCTGGTTGCAAGTGGCAGTGGGAACAGTTAGGTGCCGAGCGATTTTTGAGAAGCTGGCCCTTAACATCTGTGGTCCCCCCCTTGATGCTCCACTCTGTGGCTGTGTTGGGCTCTCCTAAGCTGGGCACGAGTGGGGAGCATACAACTGTATCCGAACATCTGTCAGGGATGGTCTAGGTATAATTAATCCTGCCTGGGGGGAGGGGGCAGAGAAGAGGAAGAGATAGACTAGATCACCTCCTGAGGTCTCTTCCAGCCCATCATTTCTACAGTTCATCAGTCTTTGGTTCTTATAGAACACTGGGCCACATCCTCCTCTCAAAAAGAACAGGAGTACGTGTGGCACCTCTAAGGTGCCACAAGTACTCCTGTTCTTTTTGCGGATATGGACTAACACGGCTGCTACTCTGAATCCTCCTCTCACTTACCCTTGTGTAACCCTAGCCAACTCATCAGAGTCACTCCTGATTTGCACCAGCAGGACAGGGGTATTGGGAACGTTTTCTGTGTCTGTGGGAAACTGGCGCTAATTTTCCAAGCTATAGAATTCATCGATGCTCATTCCACAGAAAGCACCACTACTGACATAGCACATAAGCTACCTGGGCTCTGATTCGGCAAAGCACTTAGGTGCTGAATATGGATGCACTCAAGTACTTTTGCCCATAAACCAGCCTCTGTGGAATTAAGTGCAACTTAACCTAGGTGAGTTGCTTGGTTTAGAAAACTAAATATCACATCCAAATGGGACAAGTCACTAATAATGGGCCTAATTCTGTAACCTTGATACTGAGTAATCCTGTTCATGTCAATAGAGCTTTCTATGGCACTGTCAGGCCCAATGTGAATTCTTTAATGTCCTCATTAGGACATGGAGGGCCCTAGCATTTTTCTTTTCGTGTTCGCAGAAGTCCCTGTATTTACAGAAAGGCTCTGACTGTTTTAGATTAGCAGGAGCCTGAAACTGTATTTCCTGCTCAGGTATGGAACAAACTCATCTTCCTGGTTCAATATGAAGTGGCCTTTGAACTTAGTGCTCCGAGCAGACATGACAAAAAGTAGCACAGAGACAGTCAGAATGTGTGACCCAGATGTGCCTTTTCAGAGCATCCGTGCAGGAAGCTGATACACAGAGAGATAGCAAGACAGGGTTGGCAACTGAAACTTCAGATTTTGACTTTAAAGGGAACTTACTGTATTTCCACAATCAAGGTGCCAGGAAACGTGTGTATTCAGAATGAAATTCCAGGAAATTTGTCCAAGGCAAGACAATCTATTTACTTCAGTGCTGTTTTATTGACTTTTTTTATGAATAAGATTTTGTAACTGACTAGAGTCAGAGATTAATCACCACACAGATGCCCCACCTCTTAGTTGAGATAATCACCAGCACTACAAGCCACAAAGTTTCTAGATCCAGCTCACTTGGAGAGGGGACTCTTGCCTTTCAGATTAATATTAAAGTAGAACTGAACCAAAAATCAGCTGTGTTTATCCACACCCATCCCTGAATTTTGTGGAGTCAGGTAAAATAGGATCAAAACTACTCTTGGATTTTGGGTTTACAAATCCCACACCACACCCATTTCCACACCCGCCTTCATAATTTCTGGGCCTGATTCTGCCTGCTTCCCTCACACTGAGGAGCACTTTACTCCATGTTGAAATAATTGGCACTACTCACCGAGTAAGGTGCGCCTCAGTGTGAGTAAAGGTGACAATCTGGCCCCCTAATTTTAAAGGCCTTTTAAAAAAAATCTCAGTCTTATAATACAAAAGTTTGCTCTGGTCCAATGACACCCTTCAAATCTCACATAATTTTGCTTTTTTAAGTCTCACACATTCAGACTGGCACAGATTCGCATTCCTAACTTGACAACTACTAATTAGTGGGTTTGGGGTGGTGTTGGACTGGGTTTGAATGCCAGGTTTCAAAATAGGACACATGTGGGGAAAGGTGAGGATAGACACAATCCTTTTTCACGGCTGGGGAAAAAAAGGAAAGGTAACTGAAATGAAACAAGGATCGCTGCTCAGGGAAGGTAGTTGCTCACTGAAGGATTAGACACAAAGAAGACAGACAGGCATACTATCTTTTGTCTTGTACCCTATCCCAAACAAGAGCTGTCAGAGTGAAAAAGCAGAAATGTATCTCTGAAAATGTCATGTGATAGCCTCTTGGATTCCTGACTCTGGATCACAGAGTGAAAGGACACCAATTAACATACTACTGGAGTTTATACCTCACAAAAGACTTGCTGAACAGCAGTAAGCCATCATTTCCACAGTGAATAAGATCATAATGACTCACGGCCACTGGTAGGGCACAGGCTATCCAGTGAGAGATCTTTTAGTGAGCATGTAATTGACTTGGGTCATCACTGTATTCACATACAACGGACACCGTAAAAAGCCACTTTCATTGTTACTCTTCAAACTGCTAGACAATGTGCTAATTATTTTACCTGTTAGTCTGAGAGCCATGTAGGTTTTGGCTGTCTGTCATGCCAGTTAACTAACATTTTTACATTAGGAACCTGATCAGAATCAGGGTACAGTCACCATTCCAGCTGTAGATTGTCCCCAGACTCCCAGCTTATATTCTTAGGGCACCCATTTTATAGAACCTCTGAGTGCTGGGCTAGGTAGGTACCAATGCCCTGCTCCTGCAATGAGCTCTGGACCTGTGCTGCGCTCTGCCCATATAGAGGCCAGGAACTCTTCAATTGGAGAGGCTGTATTTCATGGCCATTTGTTCACAGTTTAATCGTTCATTTGTTCTCCCTCTGCATTGTCTTAGGAGTAAGTAGCTTCCCCTCTGATGACTGAGTTACCATCTCCTTTTCTATGTCAGAACCTACTTTTATTTGAGGAAAATTGCTTTGTTCCTTTTGTGACCTCTGAGGCCTTAGGCCTATGTGACATGGGCCTTGACCTTCCCACACCTTCAGCTCTCAGCCGACACCACCAAATTGAATGAGGCCACTATTGCTGGTTCCTCCCATCCACAGTCCTGTCTGAATCCACTGCTGAAGAGCCACAGGAGACACTGAATTCCCTAACTACCCTCTCTTGTTTCCACTCTACTTCCTACCTTCTTGTCCATGTAACTGGGTGTTGTCACCGGGTCCACTCAATGTTACATGGTGGCTCCTTGTGGTCACTCTGGGGATTAGCTCTCCACCCATCTGATGCCCCCTTCTGTCAATTCCTCACCCCGTGGTCTCTCCTCCCCTCTGGGACATAGGGTGCTCTTTCTTCAGGATTCAGCCCTCTGATCAGTTCACTGTAGTCCTCCCCTTCTGGGATACTATCAAAGTCCTCCACTGCATCCCAGGCAGTCCTTAAATCCACTGCCCTGGCCAAGTCACTCTCTCAGTGGACAGTCTTCAGGATCACTGCCCAGATAGTACCACTCATTCAATGGCTGGTAGGGGAACCCAAGGCACCCCACTGCTGTAGGTTCCAATCAAGGATCATATGCCTGGCAACTGTGGTTTGCTTTCACTCAGACCCTGAGCTCTTTCCCCACCTCTAGGTGTACCAGCTCAAATGCCCTCCTCCCAGAGGGAAATTACAGACTACTTCCCCTGCAGCTGCTTTCTGCCCCTTACTGGCTTTATACCTGCCTTTCCTGTTTCTCCCCAGCTGAGTGGGTTCCATCAGTCCTTCAAGCCCTGGCTCTTCCCCAGAGACAGCCTATCTCGTTAATTATCCTAATTTACCACCTGTGCCTTGTGTGGCGTGAACCCTGACCCAGTATGATGGGGTGAAGATTACATACCTCACAGCAAGGGCCTGCATCTGCTGCTGTGTCCACAAAATATCAACTGCAGGATTCAGGTCTGGGGACTTTCTCACAGCCTGTATGTTAAGCAGACAGGAGGGTGTACATTTCTCTGGTAGGCCAGACTGTGATCCTATATGGGGAAGGCATTGGATTGGTCCTAAAGTGCCTGGGGCTTGCACGGAGCTGTGCTTTCCTGGGGAAATAAGTTACCCAAGTTACTGCTCTCCTGTTCTATTCAAGGGAGAAAACCGAAGTAAAGACTTGTTTAGATTAGGGACATATGCAGCAGTGCAACGTAACTGGCACTATGAAATTCTGGGTCCTCACCTGCTGAGTGCTGCTGCTGCACCTCAATTCTGACCTGAGACATCCTTGCTGTTCAACTCCCCAAATGCTCCGGAGCAAAGAATGCCAGTTGTTTAAAATTGTACAGCCGTTTGGTTAACTTGATAAAAAAAGTTTCTCTAGGGACTCTTATGAGTTGTGACCTTAGATAGGCTTTGAACTCAGGTCTCTGGAGATTTATTCACCTTCGCAACCATGTAGTCTCCAATCCCCAGTTTATAGTTATTTTCTTAACCCCAGTACAACCTGAAGATCTTTGATGATGTGGCTAATGTATCAGTCAACTTCCCAGAATAGAAACCGTGCCATTTAAAATGTGAGAATCAAGTTTGCAAAAGGGAAAGGAAATAAATGTGGTGTGCAGCTCAAGCGATAGTAACAAGCTAGATTCCTGCTGCAGGTTTTTCCTTCTGAGTAAGCCATTTCTCACTCAGTTAAAGGTCAGAGGTGGCTATTAGAACAGGGAAAAGTCCACACTAGGCTCTTGCCATCCTGCAGCTTTTATTTGAGTGCTGTTTGACTTGAATAATTATTTCAGTACCTATGGCTGAATCGTTTAATGCACACTACACAGGAATATATAATTATGAAGCTACTCTGCATTGCAAACCTAGCCTGGAATCAGTAAGTAACCTCTGCTGTAACTAGTAGTTGTTTCCTTGCAAATAAAGCAGTGATTTCACTTTCCCCAGGTAGATCGGGATTACAGTATAGGCACCACAGGCCTGGGCCTATGCTCCCAGCTCTTTACCTCATGTGACTACATCAGAATCTCAACCTCAGATTTCATTTAAAAATGAAGGCAAGTTCCTAGCCCCCATGGCAGTGAAAAAAAAAAAATATATCTTTAAAACATGACTCAAGTCTGACCAAAGCAGTGATGCCTGACTTTGCAGAGACTCTGAAACAATAGCTCTGCGATAGCTGAGCTGCCCCATTCATTGCAGCATGGGGTGTCAACACCAAGACCGTCTCCCAGAAAAGCCCTGCAAAACTCCCCAGTTATTTGATCAAGGGGAGCTGGGATGAGCATTTGCTACATAAGAAATTTCACAACAAAAAGTATTTGCCACGTCTATACGCTTGCATGTTAATTCTGGCACTGGGCATTCTAGAGTTTGCAAAGAGCTACCAAGTGTGACTCTCAAACCAGGTCACTATGCAGGTAGAGGCCCCACACAGGGCTATTCATTTCTGTTGATGGATTCTAAAGAAGTCAATCATTTTAGCATATGAATTACATCCCCACTTAACGGCTGTGAAAAGGAAGATGTTCATTATACTAATAATTAAAGAGGTACCAACACCTTGAGGTTACTCTTTACAGCCCTCTTTTGCATAGAATTTTTGTACCATTTGCTAAAACAATTTAAATACCTTGCCAGCAAAATAAGTGAATTGAAATATTTCAGATCTTTAAAAAAACACCATAGAATCTAGCCAATGTTTTACGTCCAGATTCTCCCTTGAAATGGAGTATCACTGTCTCTTTGGTAATGAATTTCCCATATGGCTTGAATTGCAGCAGCATCCATTGAAGATATTACAGTATCATGGCTTCTTCTCTGTCAGGCATCCCTGGCTGCTAATTTATGGTTGTGTCTGAGAGGAATAGGTGGAGGTTGCCTGTATGGAGTCATTGGCCAGGAAGTATCTACGCTTATTAAAAGTACAGTAGAAGAGCAACTTGAGTGCACTGAGGAGATAAGCATGGCTGTGTCCTCAGACATCTCCTGCTAGGGGCCTTAGCAGCACCTCCTAGTACAGGGGTTCTCAAACTGGGAGTCAGGACCCCTCAGGGGGTCGCAAGGTTATTACATGGGGGGGTCGTGAGCTGTCAGCCTCCACTTTGCCTCCAGCGTTTATAATGGTGTTATATAATAAAATTATATTATTAATTATAAATATAATAAAAAATGTATTTAATTTATAAGGGGGGGGTCACACTCAAAGGCTTGCTTTGTGAAAGGGGTCACCAGTACAAAAGTTTGAGAACCACTGTCCTAGTGCTATTATACAGCACTAACTACATAGAACCAGCTTTGGCATCATAAAGAGAGTTGTTTTACTGCAGCTCCAAAATCCTGCTAGAGTTCCAGCCTTGTGATCAGTGAAACAGAGAAGTTATGTAAAATTCAAAGAGATGCTTCTGTGCCTAGGCAAATTTAAAATAAGGGAATGTTTCTGAAACCTCCCTGAAACAATCACGTGTATTTGGATCAGCGTTTCCTCTCCTGCGATATCAAGATGCTGGAGAGCTTTCTGGAAATACCCTGAGCCAGCTTTTTCAGCCAACTAGTTCGCGGACAAGTAACTGGAGTACTTGGCCTCCACAGGACTGATTACACTGGTCTACAATTTTTGAGAAGTCGTCTGCTTCAGAGATAAAATGTGCTATTTATTATGTATTTTGATGTGCTGAATTCAAATATTACAATTAAAACAACTGATTGGCTACTGTTTCCAAGATATTTAAGTTTTTACATTTTATGTCTATGTATATTGCGTAGATAGAGTTTTAATCATAAATTGTAAACCTAGGTCTTTTCATGCGTCTTTAGTTGCTTTACATGATAATAGTTCACCTGTCCTGTTTATGTAACACTTTAAAAATCAGCAAAAGGGTTATATAAATAAAATGTATTATGAAACAAAAAGGCAAAAAAGTATTATGTACATAGTTTAGTCCTATTCAGTGTCTACTCGGCGCTTCTTGGCTTGTCTCTTGTATTCATTAAATGGAGCATCTCTTGTCACTGTCCAGCAATAGTCTGCAAGCATTGATGGGCTCCATTTGCCCTGATAGCGTTTCTCCATTGTTGCCAATGTCCTGGTGAAATCGCTCGCCGTGCCCGTTGCTCACTGCTCCGCAGTTCGGCGGAAAAAAATCTAGATGAGAGTGAAAAAATGTAACTTTAGTGACATGTTGCAACCAAGGCTTTTGTATGCTTTGAGGAGGTTTTCCACCAACAACCTGTAGTTGTCTGCCTTGTTGTTTCTGAGAAAAATTTATTGCCACTAACTAGAAGGCTTTCCATGCCGTCTTTTCCTTGCCACGCAGTGCATGGTCAAATGCATCATCTCGAAGAAGTTCACGAATCTGAGGACCAACAAAGACACCTTCCTTTATCTTAGCTTCACTTAACCTTGGAAATTTTCCATGGAGGTACTTGAAAGCTGCTTGTGTTTTGTCAATGGCCTTGACAAAGTTCTTCATCAGACCCAGCTTGATGTGTAAGGGTGGTAACAAAATCTTCCTTGATTCAACAAGTGGTGGATGCTGAACACTTTTCCTCCCAGGCTCCAATGACTGTTGGAATGGCCAATCTTTCTTGATGTAGTGGGAATCTCTTGCATGACTATCCCATTCGCAGAGAAAACAGCAGTACTTTGTGTATCCAGTCTGCAGACCAAGCAAGAGAGCAACAACCTTCAAATCGCCACAAAGCTGCCACTGATGTTGGTCATAGTTTATGCACCTCAAAACTTGTTTCATGTTGTCATAGGTTTCCTTCATATGGACTGCATGACCAACTGGAATTGATGGCAAAACATTGCCATTATGCAGGAAAACAGCTTTAAAGACTCGTCTTCAATGAATCAATGAACAGTCTCCACTCATCTGGATCGTGAAGGATGTTGAGGGCTGCCATCATACCATCGATGTTGTTGCAGGCTACAAGATCACCTTCCATGAAGAAGAATGGGACAAGATCCTTTTGACAGTCACGGAACATGGAAACCCTAACATCACCTGCCAGGAGATTCCACTGCTGTAGTCTGGAGACCAAAAGCTCTGCCTTACTCTTGGGTAGTTCCAAGTCATTCAGTTCACCTTGTGTTATGAGGTGTGGTTCAGAGGAGGAGGATGGGAGAAAATGTGGGTCCTGTGACATTGATGGTTCAGGACCAGAAGTTTCATCCTCTTCCTCGTCTGACTTAAGTGAGAATGATTCTGGTTCATCAGGAACCGGCAGTCCTTCTCCAAGGGGTACTGGGCGTATAGCTGATGGAATGTTTGGATAATGCACAGTCCACTTTTTCTTCTTTGACACACCTTTCCCAACTGGAGGCACCATGCAGAAGTAACAATTGCTGGTATGATCTGTTGGCTCTCTCCAAATCATTGGCACTGCAAAAGGCATAGATTTCCTTTTCCTGTTCAACCACTGGCGAAGATTTGTTGCACAAGTGTTGCAGCATATGTGTGGGGCCCACCTCTTGTCCTGATCTCCAATTTTGCAGCCAAAATAAAGGTGATAGGCTTTCTTAACCATAGTTGTTATACTACGCTTTTGTGATGCAAAAGTCACTTCACCACAAACATAGCAGAAGTTATCTGCACTGTTCACACAAGTACGAGGCATCTCTGCTTTCTTTGGCTAAACAGAAATGTGTCCCTTTGCAAAATCAAACACTGACAAATAAGAGAGCACGACACTGTATGATTTCTAGAGCTGATCTAGGGCAATTTGTTCAGCAGAGTGATGTAAGCTTTGTTAGGATTGCATATATGATGCAATACCAGCTTCAGATTGCATCATTCATTGTTTTGCCTAAAAAGCAAGTACTGTCCAAACCCAGTCATAGATTTATTCATAGATCCAGTCAAAGATGTATTTTAGTCATTTCTGGTTTAAATTGAGATCCCTTCCCTTTATAACTCACTTATCCTCCTTTATTCCCAAGTCAAGGGTCGTATATACTGACCCAATAGCATATCTTGAAAACTAGAGCCAATCAACAATTTTAAGCATCATTTTCATTCTCAGTGACCCAGAATTAGTAACATTTGACTACATTTATTTCAGAAGCATTTTGGCTGTAGAGCAGTGTTACTTGTTTAAGGGACAGAGGGAGCCCAGCGCTTGTTGGCTGGAACTCAGCAGCCAACAGCACCATTCAGGGTTAGGATGGAGGGGACAAAGTGGGTTTGAAACACATTTGTGCTCTCCCAATCCTCAGCCAGTTATGTCAGGCTGGTCCCGCAGCGTAAGTCAAAGCAACCGAAGAGCTCTGGTCATTGCTCTTTGGCAGACCTGACCAAAAATAACTACTCCACAAGAAACTGCTTCTTTAAAAAAAAAAAATTATATATATATATATATACACACACACACACACACACACACACCACACACACACACACAGGGAAAAAAGGTCCATTCTAGAAAGTTTAAGAGGCTCCAGTGCTGTTTTCTTGGGATCGAGGGCTTCTTTCATTGAGCATTATTTTTACAGTGTGAGAATCATGTTGCCCTGGGAGGGAGCTGGATTGTTCTGCTGTCAGTATCATCACCATCGATTGTGCTAAAAATACAATGTTCTGAAGTCGGAGATTGCTCAGCTTACAGCTCATGGCCTGATCCAGAGATGTGCCGAGTACCCTCAGGTCCCAGAGCACTGACAACTTTCGAGATCAGACCCGCAGATAGCACAGGGCTAACCCACATTACCAAGCAATGACCAGAGGGGTTGGGTGGGGAGAGGTCTCTCGGTTATACTGGTGCCCACTCTGGAATCCCTCCGTTGACTTCAGTAGCATTATTCCTAATTCTCCCAGATGCAAGTGAGATCAGAATCAGGCTCTTCCTCCCCTCCCCCCACTCCTTCTTACACTCTGTGGTAAATATTTGATTCTCCCTGAAATCTGACAAAGAAAGGCTGGCGATCATTCCAGCTAATGACTGCAAGATATAGCCTGCTGTCAATCATTTTTGCTTTACCTCAGACAATCAAGGAAGGGAAGACTTTAAATGCCTTCATAGCACTGCCTCCCCCCCACATGCTGCACACTTCCATCCAGTGATTTTGACAGTTTTCTTTTAAAGGAGTTGAGAGATGAATCAAAGTAACAAGTTTCATTTTGACAAAGCCTTTTCCATGTAGATATTCAGCTGCTCATAGAATATCAGGATTGAAAGGGACCTCAGGAGGTCATCTAGTCCAACCCCCTGCTCAAAACAGGACCGATTCCCAACTAAATCATCCCAGCCAGGGCTTTGTCAAGCCTGACCATAAAAACCTCTAAGGAAGGAGATTCCACCACCTCCCTAGGTAACCCATTCCAGTGCTTCACCACCCTCCTAGTGAAAAAGTTTTTCTTAATATCCAATCTAAACCTCCCCCACTGCAACTTAAGACCATTACTCCTTGTTCTGTCATCTGGTACCACTGAGAACAGTCTAGATCCATCCTCTTTGGAACCCCCTTTCAGGTAGTTGAAAGCAGCTATCAAATCTCCCCTCATTCTTTTCTTCTACAGACTAAACAATCCCAGTTCCCTCAGCCTCTCCTCATAAGTCATGTGTTCCAGCCCCCTAATCATTTTTGTTGCCCTCCTCTGGACTCTTTCCAATTTTTCCACATCCTTCTTGTAGTATGGGGCCCAAAACTGGACACAATACTCCAGACGAGGCCTCATCAATGTCGAATAGAGGGGAATGATCACATCCCTCAATCTGCTGGCAATGCCTCTATTTATACAGCCCAAAATGCTGTTAGCCATCTTGGCAACAAGGGCACACTGTTGACTCATATCCAGCTTCTCGTCCACCGTAACCCTTAGGTCCTTTTCTGCAGAACTGCTGCCTAGCCATTCGGTCCCTAGTCTGTAGCAGTGCATGGGATTCTTCCATCCTAAGTGCAGGACTCTGCACTTGATCTTGTTGAACCTCATCAGATTTCTTTTGGCCCAATCCTCCAATTTGTATAGGTCACTCTGTATCCTGTCCCTACCCTCCAGCATATCTACCTCTCCCCCCAGCCTAGTGTCATCTGCAAACTTGCTGAGGGTGCAGTCCATGCCATCCTCCAGATCATTAATGAAGATATTGAACAAAACTGGCCCCAGGACCGACTCTTCGGGCACTCCGCTTGATACCGGCTGCCAACTAGACATGGAACCATTGATCACCCTGTTGAGCCCAATGATCTACCCAACTTTCTATCCACCTTATAGCCCAGTGCAGAGATGGTGGAACTATTGTACAGGCTTAGCTATCAAAACCATAGCTATAGAATAGCCAGTGATTAACCTGTGTCGTTTGTTCCTGAATATTTACATATATTTGCACTTCATTGCACAGGAAATTCTCTTAGCGGTGGAAACATATGTTCTCATTACTATTTACTTGCCATGAAAGAGATCTGCAGAGTAATTTCTCCCCCTCCCCCCCGCCACACCTCCATGGTGGGCGTATGCAGTACAGCCCCTCCTAGAACATAGATTATCCCCCATTCACTGCATGATGTGGACCAGTTCGGAATTCACTTAGTGACGGGACTTTAATTTGGTGTCAGGTTTATCAGACTACCCCCCAGCTTGCCATTCGCACAGCTTCCCTGTTACATGGTCTGTTGTCTGAAAAAAAAAAACAATTTTTGGATTGTGCATATTTGTTAGACATTGGAGCCGTAACCTGTTGCTGATGTAGGTGTAATCTAGTTGTACATGGAGGCTCAGTAACTTTATTACTATAGGCTTTGGTGTGGTTGCATTTTGAGGCATCTAAGTTATTTATGCTATGGTACATGACACCTTATTTTGGTTCTCTATTGAGGTTCACCTATGCTGAGGTTCATACTTGTATATGACAGCGCTATCGCTGGCTTGGTTATATGTTGACGTTTGGAGGTTGAGGGACTCAATGCTATTGCTGCTGTATAGCAGACTTAGTTGTATATACTGATTTTTAGTAGCTGAAGGACTCTAGTCTAGAAGTTCTTAGTCTCTGAAACACGGACTATCTGGTATTCCACAGAATTTAAGATTTTGACAATGGGAAGGTAGAAGTGGAGCGTGTGTGTTGGGAGAGATCCCAGCCCCCTCAACAGTTCTCTCTTGCACAAAGAGGTTTGCAGAATGAAAAGTTGGTGACTAGAGCTGGCCAGGAATTTCCCCTCAAACTGTTTTTTTCCCCCCCAAAGGAAAAATATGGTTCCCCGGCTGGCCGTGGCACACCAAGTCCTGCCCTCTGGTTGAGCTACCAAAGAGCATCATTGGAGTCCCATGACCATGTGCATCACAGGAGATGTAGTTTGGTGGAGGAGCCCAGCCCAGAGAAGAGAAGGGCAGCACGAGACAGCTGAGCTGCAGCTCCCCTGAAGCACCACGGTAGCTCTGGCAGACACAGTTCAATGCCAAACCAAATTCAAACAAAACATTTTGATTTGGGAATTTCAAAACATTATTCCAATCAAAGTGTCAAAACAAAACTTTTCAGCACTTCTCAATTGAAGATTTTCAGAGTTTTCTGTTCCACAAAAATATTTTGACTTTTCATCCTGATGAGAATGCTGATTTTCAGCTGGCCAGCCTCTGCTCTGACCTATTGCTAGGGCAGTTCTGGCTTGGCTGGATGGTGAGCTAGTGTAGCTTGTCATGATGGAGTTAAATGAAATTAATGCTCAAAGTAAGTTGGATACTAGAGATACTACAAGAGAACTGCATTTTGGCTAGTATCTCATTTCCTTTATGAGAGTGTTTAAAGGTCTTCTGCAGAATTCCATTCAGTAGAAACAAATCATGTACCTAATGTGCGTAGCTATCAGACCCCTAAATATATTTTTCTCCCTCCTGGTTGGTGCACATAAAGGATCATAACAATTTGGTGAGACCACTTGAACATTGTGAGTGACGTACTATAATAAATGTGAAATCCCAGCCTGATAACCAGACATAACACAGATATTGCTGTACAGGCCCTGTGTGTTCTTTATTTCATCCTCTGACACAGGATGAAATTTATTCCTGGTGTAACTCCACCAAGTTGAGTGGAGCTACACCAGGGATGAGTTTGCCCTGCAAGACTCACTTCGGCTAACAAAATAACCCCCACCGCACATAACATGTGGTTCGGGGCCAACATAAGACACACCTGTAACAAATAAAATACCTAACTGTGTAAGTCTATTCGGTTTTCTGTTTTCTCTCTGTCCCCAACATGGCCCCTTTCGTACACGTTGGGGAAGAGCATGGAAGATTGCAAATACATCCACAAAACTTTTTTCACCTCTGTACTTCATCAAAACTTTCTGTTGTTTTAAAGACAAAATCCTACTTTCAAAGGCTACATTTTCCAGCTTTATATTAAGTGACTCATTGTTTTTTATTTGTTTGTTTTTCCAGACAAACAGTCAGGTCTGACTCACCTGCCTTTGGGTGTGAGTAAGTCAGCTCTGGAGCATAAGATACCTTATAAAGGTGAGAAGTACTCCAGGTTTTCCAAAGGGATTTGGCTCAGATAACTGAGAACCAGCTCTCCACTGTAACAAACCATCTTGCTTCAGAACTGTACTAAGATTATAAGATCATTGGGGGCAGGGACTGTCTCTCTGTTCCATGTTTGTACAGCAGCTAGCACAATGAGATACTAGGCACTACGGTAAGAAGACAAACGGTAACAAAGCTAGTGTCCTTTGTGATAAATGGAGCTGTCACAGTTTCAAGGTAACTGCACCTACATTTTCCCCTCTGCAATCCCTCCAGGGCACTCCCTTGAGGTTTTAGGTGCCCAGCCATCACCTGTCTTGGATGGAGACCCCATGTCTGTCTGTCTCCCTCCTGCTCAGGGGTTTGGAGGCTGCACAGCTCCCTGACTACACTGTGATATCCCCAGCAAGCCAGTCTGCCTAAAGACCAGACCCCTGCACCATGATTCTAAGAGGAGGAGTACAATAATAATACAATGCCTTATATTATACCTGTACTGTACTTCTCATCTGAAAAGGCATCCCAGAGTCATTCTCTCTTCTTCGTCCAGCTATAAGCATACAGTATCCGGTTAGTTAAGTGAACTCACCTGGCTGCACTTGAGTGGTTTGTTATCTCTGAGCCTGAACACAGTAGCCATTGCACAGTGACACTCCTGATACAGTATGCTTTTAATGCAAAAGCCACTAAATATGAGCATTAATATACATTGAAAAGATTGACTCACTACTCCCTTCTTCCTCTTCCCCCACCACTACCTCTTCCTCCCTCACTTCCCCCAACCAAGAAAGGCTCTAGTTCAGACAGGAATTAATTCAGGGAGGTCCAAAGGCTGGGGTCACACAGGAGGTCAGACTAGCTGGTCTCAGGGATCACTTTTGCCCTTATAATCTATGACCACAGTGGTGGGGAAACTGGAGGTGGGATGGGGAGGTGTCTGGCCATGCACTGATGTGTAGGGGTATGGGGGTAAGCTGCAGGCAGAGCTTCTCTAAGCATCATCACTTATTTTTTTCCAGTTTGACCCCTGACGGGAAGAGTGTGTGCATTAGGAAATGCAGGGAGCCTGAAGAGCTGTAATTACCCAGTGAGGACTTGACTGAGGCACCTGGGCTAACCTGTTTATTCTTCTAAGACAAGTGCCCTGAGATCTTTAATTACAAGTAGCAGCCAGGATCTCTATTCTACATTCCCCTCCAGAACCAAGGTCCCTCTCAGGTTGAAACCCTATTCAGTTCACAGAGGAAGGGGTGCCACCACAGCAACCTCAAGCCCAGATGCTGAAGGGAAGTTCCTGCCATTGCCTTGTCTCCATGACCAATGCAGGCCCGACAAGCTGCAAACCCCACTTGCTACCTATCTGAAGCACATGGTGAAGAGCTGAGGACTGTATGCTGGGATAGGTTGTTATTTAGACAGCAGGCGAATCCACAGACATTTTCTGAAAACACAGATAATATGTGGCCCCATGTTAGTGAATTGTAGGCATGTGCCAAAATGTGTTCTTAAGCAACCTCGTAGGTCACGTTCTAAATAGAACTGCCGCAATTTCCTTAGCAGTCACTTCCAATGACTATCTTCTCTAGTGGCTAAAGAGGCCTGCATGAGGCTGTCTTGAGCTACTGAAGTGTCTCCTTCAGCTCAAGTAGTAGCCTTAATGAGCCAGATCCTCAGCTCATAGAAATCCATGGAGCACTATTGGAGTTAGTAGAGCTCCACCAATTTACACCTGCTGAGGACCGGGTCCCTTGCCTTTAATCCTCAGCATTGTCAGTTTAAATTTTGGCAGGAGCAGCCTCCTCCCAAACTAACAGGCACTTCTACAAGGAACTGGTCAACTTCTGCTACAAGCATGGAGGACTCTGTGCTGCCTGGGGTTTCCTAGAGAGTTTCCAGGCCTGAGCCTCATTTACTTTAGGAATGAAAAGGGACCTGAAAGTGGGTATAGTTATGGAACCCTTAATACTGCCATGTAAAAGGAGTCTTGGTGTAAAAGAGATCAGGCCCTTAATGGAAATGCTGTTTAAGGACTCCTAAGAATGCATCACATTGACTGCAGAGTGCCTCCTCAGCACTTTTGACTTCTCTCTGAAATTTCATTAACAAAACTGGAATCAGTTTATTGAATGCTTCCCTGTGTTTTCTTAGGGGATGAGTCTTCGCTGTTGCACTTAAAGCTCAGCTTCACAGCTGGGACTTGCATGAGGCTTCAGGATGAATGTATATAATAACAACAACCTATGTCTTATTGCTCCTTTCACCCCCAAGGATCCCAAAGCACTACACCCACATAAAACAGCTAAAAAACATTAATTAAAATATATATCAAAATATATGGATGTCTACGTATTTCACTCCTTTATAATGTGGCTTATTGCAGTGGAATCTGGTTGCTAATACAAATACAAACATCCATTTTAACTCAGCAATGGGAAAAGTAGGTCAGGTAAAGAAAAGGGGTCAAATCAGTTCTGGTGTAAACAGGTGCAAATCCATTCACATCAATAGAATCACTTAGGAGCAACTGAATTGAAGTTGATGTTGTTACACTAGAGAGACAAGCTGTCATAAATGTGATCAGAACCAGGCCTGTTGTCCAGTCCTGTAGTTCGGCGCTTCAGCAGCTAGTGCAAAGTTCCCTTATGGTGCATCTGGCCAGACCTGAGCAAAGAACTCCTCCTAACATAACCTTGTTACCAAACACAACTGCTGAACGTAAGGGAGGGCACAGCAGAGAGTATGATAGGGCACTCAGAGAGCCAGGTGGCCTAGCAATTAGCACATCTGACCTCCAGCCCCTTGGCTCTTTGTCAGGGGGCAGTAGATGTGCCTATTTCCGGGCCTTAAGGTAGGAGTTTTTTGGACTCTACCCACATCTGGGACTTTGTCCTTAAGGAGGAAAGTATTAGGGAGACCCAGTCCCGCCCTCTCCATTGGATCCCCACCAGGGCCCTGTGGGAAGCAACACCGGCAGGGTCCTCCCTGCAAAGAGTCTATATCTGCTGCCCTGGGCTACTTCCTACCTCTGTGCTTCTTCAGTTTGGGGCGTGGTTCCTATAGCCCAAACAGTCAGAGTAACAAAGACTCCAACTGAGCCGGGCTCTGCAGAAACTGCTGGTTCTCCAAGTGGGTGGTGTTGGAGAAGGCTCTGCCCATGGCCCTTACCCGCTCTGTGGTCCCCTCTCAGGTTCAACCTTCTGTCTGGCCTCTCAGGTGAAGGTTTGTCTCTCCTGCAGCCTGCCCACCAGCCCTTTACTTGGGTTTCTGAGCTCCTGTTAGCCTGCTCCTCCAGATGGAACATGCTTGTCTGACCAGAGGGGTGGGGCTATTTGGGTCCAGTATTAACCCCCGGGAGCCCAGTGTGCGGTCTGCATACCCCCCTCATGGAGGGACTGAAAAGGAGAGCAGAAGCCTAGTCTAAAAGAAAGGTCACTTGGCTGGTTGTGCCTTCTCCTATTTGCTTTTCTCCCCGCTCTCCTGTTTGTTCATTTTCTCGCCTTCTGATCTCATTGATTCCCTGAGTCCTCGCTCGTCATGGTGACCTTTGCAGATGAATTCCATAGTATCTTACATTTGTATAGAAGTTTTTATCCCAAAGCAACCCAAAATGCTTTTCAAATGGATATGCAAGCTATGGGCACAACTGTGACACATGGTACGAGCCTGAATACCCTCCTGCCATGTACGGGTTACGCTTATTGTGGGTCACAGAATTGCTGCATGTGGCGTAGCCTAGGTGCAGCTGCTGCTTTCCTTTCTGCACAGGTGGACAAAGAGTGGGTGATGTCTGGTTTCCTCCTCCCCCCAAACACGCCAGCTAATGCAGCTGAGAAAGCACAGAAAGGCAAGTAACACTGCTCTACGGCCAAAATGCTTCTGAAATAAATGTAGTCAAACTTTACTAATTCTGGGTCACTGAGAACGAAAATGATGCTTTAAATAGTTGATTGGCTCTAGTTTTCAAGATATGCTATTGGGTCAGTATATACGACCCTTGACTTGGGAATAAAGGAGGATAAGTGAGTTATAAAGGGAAGGGATCTCAATTTAAACCAGAAATGACTAAAATACATCTTTGACTGGATCTATGAATAAATCTATGACTGGGTTTGGACAGTACTTGCTTTTTAGGCAAAACAATGAATGATGCAATCTGAAGCTGGTATTGCGTCATACAGGATATGAATTGCATCATGTTATTCCTAGAAGTCATGGATGATGCAATCATAACAAAGCTTACATAACTCTGCTGAACAAATTGCCCTATATCAGCTCTAGAAATCATACAGTGTCGTGCTCTCTTATTTGTCACTGTCTGATTTTGCAAAGGGACACATTTCTGTTTAGCCAAAGAAAGCAGAGATGCCTCGTACTTGTGTGAACAGTGCAGATAACTTCTGCTATGTTTGTGGTGAAGTGACTTTTGCATCACAAAAGAGTAGTATAACAACTATGGTTAAGAAAGCCTATCACCTTTATTTTGGCTGCAAAATTGGAGATCAGGACAAGAGGTGGGCCCCACACATATGCTGCAACACTTGTGCAACAAATCATCGCCAGTGGTTGAACAGGAAAAGGAAATCTATGCCTTTTGCAGTGCCAATGATTTGGAGAGAGCCAACAGATCATACCAGCAATTGTTACTTCTGCATGGTGCCTCCAGTTGGGAAAGGTGTGTCAAAGAAGAAAAAGTGGACTGTGCATTATCCAAACATTCCATCAGCTATACGCCCAGTATCCCTTGGAGAAGGACTACCAGTTCTTGATGCACCAGAATCATTCTCACTTGAGTCAGACGAGGAAGAGGAAGAGGATGAAACTTCTGGTCCTGAACCATCAATGTCACAGGACCCACATTTTCTCCCATCCTCCTCCTCTGAACCACACCTCATAACACAAGGTGAACTGAATGACTTGGAACTACCCAAGAGTAAGGCAGAGCTGTTGGTCTCCAGACTACAGCAGTGGAATCTCCTGGCAGGTGATGTTAGGGTTTCCATGTTCCGTGACTGTCAAAAGGATCTTGTCCCATTCTTCTTCATGGAAGGTGATCTTGTAGCCTGCAACAACATCGATGGTGTGATGGCAGCCCTCAACATCGTTCACGATCCAGATGAGTGGAGACTGTTCATTGATTCAATCGAAGACGAGTCTTAAACCTGTTTTACTGCATAATGGCAATGTTCCATATGAAGCAAACCTATGACAACATGAAACAAGTTTTGAGGTGCATAAACTATAACTAACATCAGTGGCAGCTTTGTGGCGATTTGAAAGTTGTTGCTCTCTTGCTTCGTCTGCAGACTGGATACACAAAGTACTGCTGTTTTCTCTGCGAATGCGATAGTCGTGCAAGAGATTCCCACTACATCAAGAAAGATTGGCCACTCCGACAGTCATTGGAGTCTGGGAGGAAAAGTGTTCAGCATCCACCACTTGTTGAATCAAGGAAGATTTTGTTACCACCCTTACACATCAAGCTGGGTCTGATGAAGAACTTTGTCAAGGCCATTGACAAAACACAAGCAGCTTTCAAGTACCTCCGTGGAAAATTTCCAAGGTTAAGTGAAGCTAAGATAAAGGAAGGTGTGTTTGTTGGTCCTCAGATTCGTGATCTTCTTCGAGATGATGCATTTGACCATGCACTGCGTGGCAAGGAAAAGACGGCATGGAAAGCCTTCCAGTTAGTGGCAATAATTTTTCTCGGAAATTACAAGGCAGACAACTATAGGTTGTTGGTGAAAAACCTCCTCAAGGCAAAGAAAAGCCTTGGTTGCAACATGTCACTAAAGTTACATTTTTTGCACTCTCATCTAGATTTTTTTCCACCAAACTGCGGAGCAGTGAGCAACAAGCACGGCGAGTGATTTCACCAGGACATTGCAACAATGGAGAAACGCTATCAGGGCAAATGGAGCCCATCAATGCTTGCAGACTATTGCTGGACAGTGACAAGAGATGCTCCATTTAATGAATACAAGAGACAAGCCAAGAAGCGCCAAGTAGACACTGAATAGGACTAAACTATGTACATAATAGTTTTTTGCCTTTTGTTTTATAATACATTTTATTTATATAACCCTTTTGCTGATTTTTAAAGTGTTACATAAACAGGACAGGTGAACTATTATCATGTAAAGCAACCATAACCACATGAAAAGACCTAGCCAGTTGTTTTAATTGTCATAGTTGAATTCAGCACATCAAAATACATAATAAATAGCACATTTTATCCCTGAAGCAGACGACTTCTCAAAAATTGTAGACCAGTGTAATCAGACAAGCTATAGGGCTGGCACAGATTACTTCCCTTCTGGCGCAAGAGCAGGGCTTGAAGCAGGAATCACGGTGTACCTCTCGGACTCTTCCTGGCCTGCTGCTGGGGTAGCACCACCCCTTACCCAGGTCTTGTGGCAAAGCCACAGTCTAGTCCTATATTTAGGGCTTGTTGCAACTGAAATGTAACTACCTAGGGGAAATTTAGCAATTAACCCTTCACCTCTACGTATGGCAGGAAATGAAAAAGAATCTGGTGTCCAGCTGAAAGTGCAGAAGGAATTTAACCAGGTGCCAAGATTTTCTCAGGGCTAGTCTACACGGGCAATGCTAAAGCTCCACAAGAGGCGTGGCTCCCAGTGCTGTGCACTGTTTACACTGGTACTTTACACACCCGAGTGAGAAAATTGCAGCACTGTAAATTGTCAGTGTAGACAAGCCTTAAAACAGGAACCTAACGTTAGGCACCTGACTGATTTTCAAGAGTGCTAAGCAGCAAACAGCTCCTACTGAGACTTACTGAGTTACCATTCCTCCTTCACCATTACCTGCCAAGTCTAACATCCAAATATTAAGCAAGTCTGCTAAGTAAGTCCAGCCTCTGGTTAGCACACCGTGGTACGAGAATGCGGTTTCTTGCCTTGCAGCTCTGTCTTCTGCATTTTGGCAGTAACATACATACCGTACAATAAATCCTGAATCCGTGTTTCAACTGCTTTGAAAGAGGTACCGAGATCTCTGAATGATAAGGGTGCTCCTTCACTCTCCAGGCTGATAACTACATACACTACATCCCAATGGAGTCGGTAAGGAGAACCAGTGAGGAGACACTTGCATGGCTCTTGTTGTGACATATCATTTTCCAGCTACTCTCACCAGGAGAACACACAAAGTTCTACAGAAAACATAAGCAAAGAGAGAGAAATCTGTTTCCCCATTTTAAACACCCCTGAGATTTTGCCAATGATTTGGCAACTTGAAGCAGGTACAGTTTTGAATCTCTCCATCTGGCTAGCATCTCGGAAATATAAATTACCTGGAATGATCAGACCCAACACAGAGGCTGAGCCAGATAATGCAATTCAGACTGAAACCTGACACTATGTCTTTGTGATAGGGATCTCCAGCTAGAGCAGTGGTTCTCAACCTATTTACCATTGTGGGCCGCATACGTAGCCCACAATGTGTTATGTTGGCTGCATCCAATACTACATGTATGGACCTGAAGACGTCACATGGGCCACAGCTGTGTGCTGATTGGGCCACAAGCTAGTGCCTGCAGGCAGCAGGTCAAGAACCACTGAGCTAGAGGGAGAGGATTTATATACTCCCCCAAGTGTGAGAGGCTTATCTGAGCCCCAACAGCCTGTCCAAGTGTTCAGGTGATGCTTTCCCTGCCCTCCTGGACACCCCTCACCCAACCCCCAAAGTGGGGAGGGGGAGATCCTTAAAAGGAGCCACTATCCTATTTTTTCCACCAATCCAGCAAAGCCTCCCTCCCCACCCCCTGACACACACACACACACACACACACCCCTTTTGAGGTAGTGGCAGGTTGCATTTTCCAGAATGCCATGAAGAATGCACATTTCAAAGAATTGCACAAGGCTGGTATCCACTGTCACTGGCTCTCTTGAGTTTATGACTCTTGTGAGTTTTTCCCAGCTGCTGGTATTGTATAATTAGGGGATAATCTCAGCCACTGTTAATAAAAAGTAAGTTTCTAGTTCTCATGGTTTGAGAGAAAAGATTGAAAGTGTGACCAAATTATGTCATAGAGGCTAAGAAATCAGACAAATAAAAAAACCTCACAATTATTTCTTTTTTTAAAAATCTCATGATTTTGGGGACCTGACATGATACTCAGTAATGACAACTCTGAGTATCTCTACCAACTGTTGGCCAAACATCAGAGTCAACATAACCAACTGCCAGAATCCTGTACCATCTGGTTGTGCTTAGCATGCGTCTGTGCATGACACCTGGGTACAGCCCAGATACCAAACAGGTTCTTGGTGGTCCAGAGGACACAACTAAAGCAGGTGAATCAACAGAGAATCTCTCTCTCTCTGGTTAAGCCAAATGACACCATTCTAAGTTAATCTCATCAGGAATGCAGTCAGACTTAGATTGTTCAGAGGTTCAATGTTAGCCCTGTATGTAAGGTGAATTTTACCCTCTTAGAATAGCTTATTGAGACTTGAGCCATCAAGTCCATTTGTGTCAAATGGAAGATATGAAATTAACCTTTTTGTGCAACCTTTGAAAGAGTACCCCAACTATCAAGCTGAGGTTGGAATTTTTTTCTTTTAGCCAGTTTGTGTTACATCATCAATATTAAGTCTCTTAAAAATGATCTCCCATGAGAAACTATAAAAGTCTACTCACAGTTGCACTCATATAACTAAGTCTCTGCGCTGCAGTCAGAGGTGTAGCTACAGCACACGTAGACATAGCGGAGTTAGCTTTGATTTAGCTAGCTCGAATAACAATAGCAATGAAGCCATGGCATTAGGGGGTATATATCCCAAGTCCCACTCGGTGTTGTACAGCCGGTGCTGCTGCCAATGCTACTGCGGCTTCACTGAGATTGTACTTAGAACTAGCCAGATCAAACCTAGCTCAGGTATGGCTACACATGCTGCATTCACAGGATTTGAATCAACAGGTTGCCCTTGTTGCCAAGAAGGCTAAAGGCATTTTGGGCTGTATAAGTAGGGGAATTGCTAGCAGATTGAGGGACGTGATCATTCCCCTCTATTCAACATTGGTGAGGCCTCATCTGGAGTACGGTGTCCAGTTTAGGGCCCCACACTACAAGAAGGATGTGGAAAAATTGGAAAGAGTCCAGAGGAGGGCAACAAAAATGATTAGGGGGCTGGAGCACATGACTTATGAGGAGAGGCTGAGGGAACTGGGATTGTTTAGTCTGTAGAAGAAAAGAATGAGGGGAGATTTGATAGCTGCTTTCAACTACCTGAAAGGGGGTTCCAAAAAGGATGGATCTAGACTGTTCTCAGTGGTACCAGATGACAGAACAAGGAGTAATGGTCTCAAGTTGCAGTGGGGGAGGTTTAGATTGGATATTAGGAAAAAACTTTTTCACTAGGAGGGTGGTGAAGCACTGGAATGGGTTACCTAGGGAAGTGGTGGAATCTCCTTCCTTAGCGGTATTTAAGGTCAGGCTTGACAAAGCCCTGGCTGGGATGATTTAGTTGGGAATTGGTCCTGCGTTGAGCAGGGGGTTCGACTAGATGACCTCCTGAGGTCCCTTCCAACCCTGATATTCTGTGATTTGTCCCCTAATGTTTATCAAACGAGATGATCTTCGAAAAAAATATAAGGAACAATTTCTGTCCTCAGTTGTATACGAGCTAAGCCTCTGGGTGTCATTTATGGCAGAATTTGGCCAGCATAACTCCACTGATGTGAATAGTTATACCAAGGATGGATTTGACCCTGTGTTTTAAAGCCAAAATTTTGACTGGATGACCCATAGATGAACCAGCCTTCGCGGTTTGAGATGGTGTATAAGACACCTGCACAGAGGTGCCATCCCATGCAGTGGACTAAGGACCAACAGAGATAGTTCAGATGAAAAGAGTGACAAAATATCTTGAAGTAGTAAAGGTCTAAGGGCCGGATCCTCAGCTGATGTAGATTGGTGTAGCTCCACCGCAGTCAACAGAACGACATCAATTTCTAGCATCGGAGGATCTGGCTGTCAATGGACTTGCTTGGAACATTACCTGCTACATTTCAGGCTGAAACAAGTTCTGGGGGATTTTTCTTAATATTAGTTACAAACCCCAGTAAAGAGGAGTTGTAATGGAAAGACTGACGCACTCTTTAACTGGAGTGATGAATGCAGTCTACAAACATGCTCTCATTAGGATTCCCCAATCTGTAACTCCTTACTCCCAACCCGGCTACAACTTACTGTAATGTTTCCTCTTGTTATAAATGAATCATTTTTCCATATAGGAATCAACATTCAAATATACAGCAATAGAGATATTTATCAAAATTATCCGATATTACAATACATATGCCATACAAGAGCCCCTATGTTAAGAACATTTTTCAGGTTGCAAAGGACGAAAGTAGGCCTTAACTCAACCCCTTGTGCATAAACCGTTTGATTCATTCACTCCTCCTGACATAGGGCAGGTGCATCAAGGGTTGCACTGCTGGATGCTCCCATGGTGCACCACTGTATCCCATCACCATGGGTTATGCCTTAAAGAAACAGGTCTGATTCACAGTCACTCCATCGCTGCACTTGGGGCAGGCAGAGAATAGGAGGAACAAGCTTGAAGCCACCTTTGTGCTCTGTGTATTCTGGGGCCATGCAAGGCTCTGCCTGGCCCCTGGTGTAATTCAGAGCAACCCCAGGGTTGTGCTACCATACACTCTACTTCCCATAATCTTTGGAAATGGAGAATAGCCATAGTGCAGCACATCCCAGCCATGTATCAGACACACCCCAATCCCCCGCACCCCAAGTGTTGGGAGCAGGGCCAGAGTAGAATTCTTATATGAAATGTACACCAGTCAGGAAGGCTCACTAAATGGGGATGTTCTCAGGGGGCCAGGTCCACCCAGTTAAAGTACCCTGTACTCTGTCAGAGAAGTATAACATGGGCTAGTTGCAAGGGAGAATCAGGCCCACAGTCAAGCCCATGAATGTTTTAAGTTAAGTGAAAACAGGGTTCAGTGAAAACTTTGAGTTAAGATTCGCTACAGCTGAAGGCAATTGTGCAATATTAACCTGTTAAAATATAACCAGGTACCAGATGTGCCAGTTAAGTATCTGCATTAAAACTAGTCCCATTTGATAATAATTTTCCATGGCTGCAGAATTAAGTCTAACCAGTCCCCAGCCGAGGAAGTGACCTTGTATGACAAGGGATGTAGGAGAGGAAACAGAAAAATAACCTTCTCACACAAAATTCTCAGTATGGATGGAAAGGGAGAAAAATAAAGCTTGCAAATGCCAACTGACTCTGCAATTTGACTCCAAGACACCTGCAGGTATTTCAAAATCAACTCAAATCACAAAAAGTGTGTGAGGGGTTTCCCCCAGGGAATAAAGCATAGATAATTAGGACAAAATTAAAATCTAAATTGAATATTGGATTAATATATCCTCATAGTGAGATTTATTAGATTGTAGAATAAACACCATAAGGAAGGGATAAGTGCATCATAGCTTTAGGGCCTGATCCAAAGTCAGTTGAAATCAAAGGGATTCTTTCCATGGGGCTTCAGTGGGTTTTGGATCAGGGCTTTATTTAAAACAGGAATGGACAAAGTACTACTGTAGGGGACAAGCCTACACTGGCCGGGGTGATGTGCAAGATGATCTAACAGCTCTTTTCTCTGTAGTCACTAATATGCCGTGAATGAATAATGAAAAATGTCTGTGTTGCTAACTCAGTTGCCACACAAGAATGCTTAAAAGCCTCACAAGGCAAATATATCTGTCAGATGTTGGGAAAACAAAATGACCGGCAGAAACAAATGGAAGATGTCAGACTGTAATGACACTGTTTAACCTGCTGGATCAAGCTTGCCCCTGGTGTAACCCCACTGGTTTTAGAGTTAGAGCAGGAGTTAATTTGGCCTGTTATGGCTTGGATCAAAATCCAAACCAGTCCTGAAGAATCTTGTAGGGTGGGAGCCCACCAGGTAGGGCAAGAGATTGGAAAGGAGCACAGAAAGCTCTGAGACACAGGATCTCATTTGTACCAAACCCACCAGCAAGTGCTTTGTGGGCTAACCCAGGACCAACAGAGAAAACTCCTGAAGAATCCATGCCAGATTTTATCTAAGCCCCAGTGCACGCTAGACTCAGAAACTTTGGAAGTTGTGGTTAGTTACAGGTAGGCTTATCAGCAAAGTTGTTCATATTCCATAACCCTGCTAGCTCTTTACTAAACCTAGTCATGATTTTTCATTTTAAAAAATTAGATGTCTTTTTTCCTCCAATATTTTCGTCTTCTTTTAAAAATGTACTGCTGTTTGATGAAAAACTGAGCCCCACAAAATTTAATTTCACTTTTTGGATATTGAAACCCACCAACTTCCTCTCCCCACCCACCCTCAAAAAAACCCACTTTGTTTTTTCATTAGAAAAATCCTAAACAAATATTTCCACGAAACTATTTGGGAAGATAAATGCAAATTCTAATTTATTTTGAAATATTTTTTACAAAAAATATTTATGCTTTTCCAAGCAGCTCTACTCTTTACCTGATTACAGTTGGTCAGATCCTTAGCTTGTGTAAATCAGCCTAGGTCCATTGATTTCAATCATCTGCTGCTTGCTCAGGTATCTTTGAGTTAACTTCTGAAAAAGAGCTAAGCTCCAGCTTCCCATTTTGCAGGAGCAACTGGCAACTGCATTTTTGCACCTTCCAAACAAATTACAGCTGTTGAATACTTGCAACTCTTACCTGATTGTGGATGCAAATCAGGTCATTAATGAAAGTACCCAAATTTGTACCCATAATTTGATTGCAGATGGAAAAACACAGGTGCAAAATTGGTAGTTTCAAACTTCAGCAGCAAATTTGAAGATTTGGCCATTGCTGTGTTTACTAAATGCTCATAAGGTGAAGTTTTCAAAAGCACCCAAGTGACTTAGGACCAGATTTTTTAAAGTATTTAGGCACTTCAACTACACATGTAGATAGGCACCTAAGGGGATTTTCAAAAGTATGTAGGTACCTAAATCCCACTGATTTCAATGGAGGTTCAGCACCTAGGCACTTTTCAAAATGGGACTTAGGTGCTTTTGAAAATGTTACCCCCATGAGCTTGAAGGCAATACCACCATTTCCAGCAGCAGCATGCTATTATGGGAAAAAAGAAGGAAGAAAACATTAGTAGGTATATCCCAGCTAGAGTTGAGGACTATTTATTGCTTTAAAACAGTAAAGGTGGAATACTCTAGTGTTTTAAGAAGGAGAATCAGGCATTCACCAATTTGTGTTTCAATGAGCTATTTTGTACTAAATTTCCCTGCTGATCCAGCTACGTTCTGACAGATGAAGTCTGGTGGCATCAATCACACCTTATTGCTTCCCCCACCTCCAACTTCAGTTGTAAGAGACACAATGCATCACTATGCAATAGGATGGAAGGAAGTCACTGCCAAATTTCCCATAGGATGCAATATTTATCCCATAAGTGGGGATTAACTGAATAACTTTCAAGCTTTGTGTCAGGGCTTGTAAGAAGTAGTGACTAATCCTAGCTAGTGAGGATTAACAATTTTGCTGTGGGAAATCTGCCAGACGTTTCAATTATATCATGTCTTACACTAATGCAGTTGAGTTCGTCATGGGGTACGTGCTTTTATTCTTAAATTCCACACTTTATGGTACAATGTAAGTGGTCTGATAGATGCGATATCACTTTTGCACAAGGGCTAGAAGGTGGGACTGAGTGAGGAGGTGAGGCTGCACCAGCATTTCTTATTAGGAGGCCGAAGTTCATATTCTGTTCACCTCAGAAGGGAAAGTCACAGCCCTCGCTGTTCAGTATACCTGAACCCAGCATCTGTCCAGAAAGGCAACACCGGAGGGCCCAGCTTGGCAAAGCCGAGGTGCACTGGCAGAGCCGCGTGCGAGCCCAGAAATGGGTGCTGCCCAAGAGCCCTTGCAGAACTATGGGAGCTCTTGACTGAGGCCTTGCCTTCACAGATAACACAGGGCATGCCCTTCGCTAACTGGAGTGCCCTTCTGGTGGCACTAGGACCCACGTGGCCTCCCCTCCTCCCCCCCCCCCCCCCCCCACCAATGGCCTTGGGAGAAGACGGCAGAGAAGAGCCAACCAGACACTCCAGCCCATAGGGGCAGAAGCCGCCAAAGCAGGGACCTCTGGACATTCAGAGAAACTTGTACAGTTCTGACCAGGCTTTCTCAGCCCTGTGCTGTTTGGTCCAGCCCTCCTTCTCCGTCTCTTCACCTCAGCCTCACTCCACACCTGTCCCTCTTACTCCCTGTCACTTCCGAGTTAGCTCATCCCCTTCTCACTACCCCCACCCCCCAAAAAATCATGAAACTAATGTGATATTTGCTACCACCACACTGTTCGCTCTGCCGGCGTGTTCTACCTCTTCCCCTCCCTGGCTCTGTCTGCTCTATTTAGCTCATCAGGGGAGGGACCTTCTGGTTTTACCTAGCACACTGAGGTCCCATTCTTGTTTGGTTCTTAGGCACTACTGTAATAAACACGATTCATAATCTAAAGAAATTTAGCTTGTAGTTTTCACACAAGTTAGGCTACGTTATGACAGAGCCTAGTCTTCAACTCACCCCAGCAACTTGTGTGAAAAGTTCAAAGTGCCATGTCTTCACCAGGATTTTACCTCCAGTTACTCATCAGCACCCATCTTTTCATAGTGCAGCAAAGGTGCGAATGAGCAGGAGATACTGCACAGAGCTGAGAGAGAGGCAAGGATGGGAAGGGCAGGAAATGCTGCAGGTCAGGACTGAAGTGGATTTGCAGTGGCAGAACTGCTGAAGGGCCCAATAACCAAGTAGCAGGCGTACTGTATGTGTATGTGATGGTGTAGGGCAATGATACAGCTGGGCTGTGCCTGCGTTCTCAACCTTATTTTTGACATTGGGCCTGTAATCTTACCAGAGTGGCAAAGTTAAAACAAGCTACACTAATAAAAACAGGATGACTGTCCCTCGTGGCACAAAATGGCCTTTTTCCTAGAAACCAATTCACAGGCTAAGTGCTGCAAAAACAATGTTCTCTCCTCTCTCCAAACTTGTTTCCTGTTCTCTCACCCTGCAGAACAGCATTTGGAACCTGCAAGTTCCAAGTCAGTAAAATTAAGTAACTATCTCGACACCGAGACCAGTGTACCCAACCAACAACCTTGTTGGACATTTGCAAGTTTTCCACTGTGTCCTTTCACTTACTCAGATAGCTTTACATTTCTTTGGTTGTGAATAAAGGTGAATATCATCAGTGAACTACTTATAGTACAATAGGTGATTTGTGATCTGGCCCTCAAAGCAGGGTAGACCACTCTGACTCATTTCCATTCAACCAGCGCACTTGGAGCCCAATCTAGGGCTCTGATCCAAAGCACCGCAGGAGTCTTCCCATTGAATGGTTAATGGCCTTTGGATCAAAAAGTGATGCATATCTCTATGTTTGTAAAAAGCGTACCACACTCACTAACTTGACAAATGTAATCAAATGGCCTCAGAGGAGATGACGAGCCTATCTTCTGGGTGTGTTAGTTTTCCATGTAAACAAATGCACCTGATATTGGACTGATCGATGGGAGGTTTTATGCTTAGGTTATATGAGAAAACCTGCAGCTGCATTTGTGTGTGTGTTCTTTCTGGGTCAGCCTCCCTAACTAGCAACACATTAACCTTCATTTTCCCCCACACACATAAGTGATTATCACTGTTCAATTGTATTCAAAGGTGTCCCTGAGACTACAGATATCACACAGATAATTGAAATTTATGAGTAAGATACATACATCTGTGAACAATAAAACACTCAGAAATAATTCTGCAATGAGGTTACTATACAAGTAATAGCGGATCCAGCCCTGGGGCAGTGAAGATTCTGACAATGGGGTTATGGTTTACACGAGTAATTCTTTTTCTTCATAGTAATGCCTAGCTTATCGTTAGATCTCCAAGCACTCTACAAAGTTTACCATCATTATCCCAATTTTACAGATGGGGAAACTGCTGCACAGAGAAGGGAAAGTGACCTGCCCAGGGTCAACCAGCAGGCCAGAGCTCACACTAGAACCCAGGTCTCTCCTGACCCACAGTCAAGTGTGTTGTCTGCTAGGCCACACTGCCTCTTAGTGGCATTACCCCAGTTTAAACCACCTGACAATCTGTCCCACTATCTGATTTGCATCACTTATGCAGTGTATGTCACTGCCCAATTTTGGAAATTCTGCTCTTGGCAATGCACGCCTTCCCTTTATGAATAATCAGCAAAGCTGGACGCATCCAAATAAGCAAACAAACCATTTTATTTGATTAGTTGCTTTTTCCTCGCACTATTCTAGTGACAATTTGTTTAGTTTTTCCATGGGCCTGACAATTATTAGAGATGGGACTAATCTTCAAAGTTTGGTTCTGGATCCAACCTGCTCTAAAGTTTGAGGAGTGTTGGGATCTGGAGTTCTCATTCCAGGCTATTTCCAGAGCATGCTTTTGTCTATTAGCCCTATGACAGCACACTTCCTATGGTATCCATTAAGTTTGGCTGGAACTACACCTTGTTTTTCCTTTTAGACACCATTCCTGCAGGCCTCTTGGTGGAGACCACTTTGTCAGCATGGAAAACAGCTTCACACCCTGTTTTCAGATTGCTTCAAAAAGAGAGCTGCTCCCTAAATGTGGAAGTTATTGAAAACCCTGCCCTTGCATGCCACATGTCAGTTCATGCCTGCTTGAACTGAATCTTGTGTTTTATGAATCATACACAGAGCTCTCACCTTGAGTCACTTGCAAAAATCAATAAGAGGCAAAACATGATATTCAGAGCTGCATGGCCCATTCAAGCCTGACCACATCCTGGTGCATCAGGCTCTTTCCTTGTTGCACAACTTTTCTTTCAAGTGCTCAGATAACATCAGGATGGGTGGGGCAGAAAAACCTAGACAGAGAGCTCTCTCTGCAAATGTTGTACAACACAGATGGGGCACAGTGTACAGTCTGGCTCACTGATATAAATGGAAGTCACACAGCTAATTCCCTAAACAGTGCTTTGAAAGCTAGGCTGATAGTAGGTACCACCAGTGCAGCCAGTGTGGTTCTTTTTCCATATTTGTGAGTGGGAGCTTCCAACAGGAAAATCAAAGTAATTAATGTTCACAAAGACTAAACTAAGCACTCACTCTTCTTGCAGAGGTGGTCTGTGCCAATCAGAACTGATGCACATTTTTCTGATGAGCCAGTGAGGTAGGTGATCGTTACTACCTCAGATATTAAGGAGTTGGGAGTGTCTTTCTAGAGAGAAAAGATGATATAGGGTGTGGGCTGAGCTAGGAACCCTAGGAGCTCACAATGCCCGAGCCTTGCTTTACCTAGTCTGTGTCCTTAACATACAGTGTTGCCAATGTGGCACCATTCACCACCACTGCAATCACTAAAAAAAAAAAGTAGATTTTTTTTACTATTATTTGCTCATAATGAACCCGTCCAGTCAAGATCTTCTGGGCAAAGGATTAGCATACCACACAGTCTTGAGTTCTGCTTCTGTAGATATCTTCTGCTGCAACCTATTGGGATGACCCATTGCTCTTAAGATAGAATGAAGTACAAGTGGTATGGTGCCTGGGAGACTCTGGCCATGGAGGGCGCAGCTGCTATGACAGTGAAGTTAGTAAAGCTAGTTGAAATTTTTCTCATTTCAAAATGTTGATGAAAAATGTCAAAATGTCTCATTTCAATGGGGAAAAAAGTCAAAAAATTTCAGTTTTGGGCAGGAAATTCCTTCTCCCTTCCCCCTTGCTTTTTAACCCAACGAGAGCCGGTCAAAATTTTTCAAATGTCAGAATTTTGACAACATTTCAATATAAAAACAGAAAAATATTGAAACAAAAATTATGATTCCCCTCTCTTACATTTTCCAGTCAGCATGTAGGTTCTTTTTTTGCATGAATCACTGCCATGGTGCCACCTGCCCTGTGCGTTACATACTGTATGACCTACACAAACATAGAAATCGATGTGTTAGTGGAATGCAAGGTTGTTACAGAAATCCCAGAAACACTGTGCTGGATAATAACTGATTGATTTACAAAGGGCACACATACACACTATATGGAGTACAGAGACCACTTGATGTAATCGACCACTAAAACGCAAATACCTCTGGAAGTAAAATATCACATAAAATATTTAGATGGTTTGTTCTGGTCTGTGTTTTATATTTCTCTAAATGGTAGGGGAAGGGGAGAGGTTATTAATTGCAAATTGATCCCGCCCCCTGCATGCTTGAAGTCAGTGAACAATATTGGCAGATCATTTTGCAAAATAAACCTAGTCCCAGCCAAAAAGCAAATGCACTTAGTCAGTGCAGATTTTTCCCCCCTAAACACTTTCTCAATTTGGCTGATATAAAACATAATCTCGATCCACTAAATTGGCTCTTTGCTCAAAAGCACCCTTCCTTTATGGGGCAATGTCCATGCTCCTTGCCCTGTGTTTCCTCACTGCCCCATTATTTACAAAACCTCTCTCCTCATCTTCTTCTTATACTATATTTACTACACTATGCTTTTTGCCAAACAAAAAAAAAAGTTACATTTGAGACTGTTACTCATGCTGAGCCAAATATTCTGCAAGACATTCCCTACCAATTTGCACTTGCCAGTCTTGATGCTGAAAGGGATTGGAATGGAAAGGTTACACTGATTGTAAAAGGACATTTTTATAAAAGGAATCCAAACCCATGTGCCTTGCCCTTTTCAGAAGACACCCACCCGGGAACAGAATGGAATGACTCACAGGCAAGTTCTTACTGGCGTGTCAGTGTGCGAGCATTTAGAGGGGATGCAGGGAGAGGTTGCTGGCAGCCTGTTGATGGCAACCTGCATTCTTGGTAGTCTTAGGAACAATGGCTCTAAACCTAGCCTGAGGCGGGAGGGCTTCAGGCCATGACTTGTCAGTTCTCACAAGCGAAGCAGGAGAAGGTGTGGTCAGTGTTTGGATGCGAGACCACAGAGGTTCTACAGGAAGTGGTGCCTGAGTCAATATTGAACCAGTACTCAAGCATTGAGTTAGGAGGCCACTGTGCTATTTTAGGTTCCATCAGTTGGATGAGAGAGAAAATTTACAGCATGGTCTAGTGTTGTCATAGGGTTACCATATGTCCGGATTTCCCCGGACATGTCCGGCTTTTTGGGCCTCAAATCCCCGTCCGGGGGGAAATCCCAAAAAGCCGAACATGTCCGGGAAAATCGGGACATGCAGGGCCGGGGATGCTGGGCCGGGGGCCGGGTCGGGCCCGGCGGTACTGGGCCGGGGGCCAGGCCGGCGGTGCTAGGCCGGGGGCTGGGCTGGGTCGGCGGTGCTGAGCCGGGGGCCGGGGCCGGGCTGGCGGTGCTGGGCCGGGGGCGCTGGGCCGGGGCCGGGCCAGCGGTGCTGGGCCGGGGGTGCTCGGCCGGGGGTTGGCCCGGGGCCGGCACCCCAGGGCCCGAGCCGAGCCAGGCTGGAGACGCCGGGGGGCCAGATTGGGCCGCGCCTCCTCCCCCCACCCGCCCAGTTTATCTGCTTCCTGCTTCAGGCTTCCCGCGAATCAAATGTTCGCGGGAAGCAGGGGAGGGGGCGGAGTTGGGGCGGGGACTGTAGGGAAGGGGTGGAGTTGGGGCGTGGGCGTGGGCGGGGCTGGGGCCCGGGCATGGGCGGGGCTGGGGTCCCGTGGAGTGTCCTCTTTTTGGACACTCAAAATATGGTAACCCTAGTTGTCATTGAAGAGTCAGTGGTAGTTTTTGGAAGAGATTTTATCCAATGTCCTAGCCAAGTGCAAATAACCATTGTACAGGTTCTCCCTACCTTAATTGCCTCTGTAATCTGAACAGAACACAAGCTGTTCTTTCCTTCCTGCCCTAAACAATTACATGGTATTGTTCCGGACTGTTTATCAGCAGCGCCTCAGAGATGGCTGCATTTGAGTGAGGAGATACGGAAATGCCTACATGTGTATCATTTGTACAATGCTCCAAGTAAAAGGTGCTATTGAAATTCAAGATATAATCCATGTGTGATGGTGCCACCCATAAGGCTTTATGGAAATGTGCTTATGTATGTGTGTATGTGTATATATATAAAAAACATAACTAGAATGTGTTTTTTGCTACATATGCCATGTAACATATCTCTGTAAAAGTCATGATTTACTGAATCTGTTATCCTACTTGTATGCATGTATCATTTTTGTATTCAAAGTTATATTGGCTGCATGCTTGTTTGATTCTAAATAGGCTGTAGTGAAGCAATTGGTCAGCTTCCTGAGAAAAGACTATTCTCAGTAAGTGCCCCATCAAGAAACACTTAAGCCAACAATGAACTTGGAGACACCAATCCACATCTGGATTTTCCCAGGTATGTGGCTTGGCTGGTAAGGAACTCAGTCATGCATAGACATGTGACTTGCCCAGGTGACTCCAAAACTCCATTTTGTAGCTGGACTTTGCATAGGAGAGAGAAGGGGGTCTCCACCCACAAGAGAATAGGGTGACCAGATCACCCAGGTCAAATATCAGGACGTGGGGGGAAGGGAGGGACGTGGCAGGAGGAGGCAGGGCAAAAAAAAAAAAAAAGCATCAGAGCAAAAACAAAAAAAACCACCCCCCCCCTTCCTCCACAAGCGCTGGAGGGAGGCCCGGGAGACGCAGGGGAAGCGTGGGGCCGGGGTGAGAGAGAGTCCGGCCTGGCCCTGAGTGCAGGCAGGACTCAGTCGGGTGGTAGGGAGAGTAGGGGGGCAGGACTCGGGAGCAGCCGCTGCTGCAGCTCCCACTGTCGCGGGGGGAGGAAGCAGCCGATGGCCAAGCTCCAACCCCGCCCCGTCCCGCTCGGGTCATGCAGGGGAACAAACAGGGCTGGGCTGCCGATGCCTCCGCCCCGGGGCTGCCCGCGGGATTGCACCAGCTGGGCAGCAGCCCAGACGAGACTGGCCAGGGGCTGGGCACGGCGTGCGCGCTGCTGGGTCCCCGCAGCAGGCCCAGGCTCGGGGGGTTCGGGCCCAGGCGCCAGAGCCGCAGCCGTTTCCTCCCCCCGCGGCAGTGGGAGCTGCAGCAGCGGCTGCTCCTGAGTCCCGCTGCCCAGGGGGGAGAACAGCTGCCGCCTGGCCCCGCGGGCCGCCCCCCTACTCTCCCTACCGATCGACTGAGTCCTGCCTGCGCTGGGGGCCAGGCCGGACTCTCACTCACCCCGGCCCCGCGCTTCCCCTGCGTCTTCCCGGTGCTCTGGAGGGGGGAGGAGGAAGGGCGAGCCTGGGGAAGAGGCAGGGATTCAGGGAGGGAGCCAATGGGGGAAGGAGGGGGCAGAGGCAGGGCGGGTGGGGGGGCACGAGCACTTCCGGGCTCTGGAGTATTTGCTTGTTTGTCCAGTGTCCCGACCTAACATTGGTCGGGATGCGGGACAAACAAGGAAATATCGGGACAGTCCCAATAAAATCGAGATGTCTGGTCACCCTACAAGAGAAAGTCTATTTAAGTCCAAGGGACACCCCTCCATTTTGTCTTCAGCTGGCTAAAGAGAGAGCCTCTCCACCCCCAAAGATACGTGAAAGAAACTGGAACATAGGACAGTGACTGCAAGGGGTGTGAGTGATTGCTGGACCCAGACAAAAAGGAGATTAGTCTGTAAAAGGAAGCATTCTGGAATGGGTGAGGATCTTATCTGTATTCAGTTTCTTACTGTATTAGACACAGACTGGCATGTTTTATTTTATCTTACTTGGTAATTCACTTTGTTTTGTCTTTTACTACTTGAAACCACTTAAATCCTACTAGTGAGTCTGGTTCAAACCAGGCAGGGCACTGAAGTCCTAAGCTGACGGGGCAGGAAAGCAGGGGCAGAAGTAGCCTTGGCACAGCAGGTGGCAGCTCCCAAGGGGGGTTCTGTGATCCAACCTGTCACACCGTGCATAGTTGAGCAGGTTTCCATGCGTGCATCTTACCATACTTTGCCAAGCATGCTGCCAGCCTTCAACTCCACTGACACAAGTCATGAAATTCACGCTGGCCAATTTTAAAGGAGGAATTATCAAAGTTTGCACACACATTTGCTTGCTCCTAACTTAGGGTTACCATTCGTCCGGATTCCCCCGGACATGTCCGGCTTTTTCGGGTTAAAAATAGCGTCCGGGGGGAATTTGTCAATGTCCGGACTTCCCCTCCTTCCCCCTCCCATGCAGAGCGTGCGCGCGCTTACAAAGCAGCCGGTGCTCCGACAGCCAGAGCCAGAGCTCGGACAGCCAGAGCCAGAGCCCTGCTTGCACTTCCCCCTCCTCCCTCCTGAAACTTGACACCCCCCCTCCTCTCCCTCCCTCCACTCACAGATCGCCGGCTCCGACACTGCTGCCCTCCCCCGCTGTCGAGCACGCTGCTCTGCAGCACAGTAAGGGGGCCGGGGGCCAGAGAAGCGGCAGGGAGGTTTGGGGGGGGGGAGGTAGTCAAGAGACAGGGAGCAGGGGGGAGGGTTGAATGGGTCAGGGAGTTCAGGGGGGGGCTGTCTGGGGGTTGATGGTGTTAGGTTTTGGGTAGTCAGGGTACAGGTGGGGGGTCTCAGGAGGGGGCAGTTAGGGGACAAGGAGCGGGGGGGTGTTTGGGAGTTCTGGGGGGGGCTGTCTGGGGGTTGGGGGTGTAAGGTTTTGGGCAGTCAGGGTACAGGTAGGGGGTAGGGTCCTGGGGGGCAGTTAGGGAGAGGGGTCTTAGGAAGGGGCAGTTAGGGGACAAGGAACAGGGAGGCTTAGGTAGGGGGTGGGGTTCTGGAGGGCAGTTAGGAGCAGGGGTCCCAGGAGGGGGCAGTCAGGGGACAGGGCGCGGGGGGGTGTTTGGGAGTTCTGGGGGGGGCTGTCTGGGGGTTGGGGGTGTAAGGTTTTGGGCAGTCAGGGTACAGGTAGGGGGTAGGGTCCTGGGGGGCAGTTAGGGAGAGGGGTCTTAGGAAGGGGCAGTTAGGGGACAAGGAACAGGGAGGCTTAGGTAGGGGGTGGGGTTCTGGAGGGCAGTTAGGAGCAGGGGTCCCAGGAGGGGGCAGTCAGGGGACAGGGCGCGGGGGAGGGTTGGGAGTTCGGGGGGGGCTTTCTGGGGGCGGGGTGGATAAGGTTTTGGGCAGTCAGGGTACAGGTAGGGGGTAGGGTCCTGGGGGGCAGTTAGGGGATAAGGAACAGGGAGGCTTAGGTAGGGGGTGGGGTTCTGGAGGGCAGTTAGGAGCAGGGGTCCCAGGAGGGGGCAGTCAGGGGACAGGGAGCAGAGGGGTTTAGATGGGTCAGGAGTTCTGGGGGGGCTGTCAGGGGGTGGGGGTGTGGATAAGGGTTGGGGCAGTCAGGGGACAGGTAGGGGGGTAGGGTACTAGGGGGCCAGTTAGGATGTGGGGAAGGTCTCAGGAGGAGGCAGTCAGGGGACAAGAGGCAGGGAGGCTTAGGGAGGGGGTGGAATCCTGGGGGGCAGTCAGGGGACAAGGAGTGGGGGGGAGGGTTGGGAGTTCTGAGGGGGCAGGAAGTGGGAGGGAGTGGAAGGGGCAGGGGCGGGGCTAGGACAGGACAGGGGCGGGGCTCCTCCCGTCCTCTTTTTTGATTGTTGAAATATGGTAACCCTATCCTAACTGGCTACATATGTGTGCTAGTACTTCATTTGCAGTGCACATCTGGTATTTGCATGCCTGAGTTACATGCAATCATTTCTCACAGGGCATGGTGCAAAAAGAGATGAGCTAGTCTGGAGCTTGGGTGTCACACAGTAACTTCTTCCTTTGATCTCCCATTGGGCTCACTGTCCCTACAGGCCTGACAGCAATGCTAGGCCAAGTGCATGCACTCTCTGGCCAAGGTTGTAAGCATCTCTATTTTCGGTGTCCGACTTGAGCCACCTTAAAAGAGCCAGGTTTTCAGATAGCGATTGCTCAGCAATTCCTCAAAGTCATGCCCCTTCTCAAACTGGCACCTCAAAATGGAAGCACCCAAACTTGTCACTTTCCTGAATCAGCCAAGCCCGGCTGTCTCCCTCATGCCATTTTCCTCTGTGGCACATGTTCCAACATCTTCTAGCAGATTTTTCTCATGCTGTAGTACTGGCTCAGCTGGTGAGCTTAACACTGTACAGCATTTGGAGATATGGTAAATAGGCAGAGAAAAGAAATCATTACAAATCCTACAAACTAATGCTCTGTACATGCTAAAGGACTCAATCGAAAGGTCACCATTCTGTATTACGTTCTATAGGGCTTTTCAGTAAGGGACTGAAGGCCTCCTCCTAGGTGATGGAATGTGGTCTATCATCCATAATTTCAGTCTCCTAAAAGTTCTCTTTAAGGTGTGTGTGGGGGGAGTGTCTTCAGGACATCTAAGAGTTTTTGCTTCTATAGAACTCAGTCCAACTCCATTTGAGTCAACTGAGAAGTTCCTTTTTATGTTAGTGGCTGTTGGATCCGGCCTCTAGCTACCAAAACTTCAAGACAACTAGCATCCGGGGAACCAAATTCTGCCCACTTAGCTAACAAAGCAGATAGTTGTTTATTTAAAACAGCATTATTGTTGTGAACTAGTTATACAGTAGTTATTTCTAATAAAACATTTACTCAAACTTACTGCACACAGTTACTGACTCCAATGGGCTTTGGATCAGGGTCTTATTTCCTGTAATTAGATAGAAATAAGTATAGGATAAAGCTGTGATATCTCAGATAGCAGTAAGAACAGGAGTACTTGTGGCACCTTAGAGACTAACAAATTTATTTGAGCATAAGCTTTTGTGGGCTACAGCCCTCTAGCCCACAAAAGCTTATGCTCAAATAAATTTGTTAGTCTGTAAGATGCCACAAGTACTCCTGTTCTTTTTGTGGATACAGACTAACACGGCTGCTACTCTGAAACCTGTCAGATAGCAGTGTTTATACTAAACAAACCATGGGTAAGCGTTGGCTTTTGAAAGCAGTCCAATGAAAAATAAAAAACAAATGTTAGGTAGTTCAGAGATAAGGTTACAAAACCACTGTTTGAAATTTAGGAAGTTGCAAAAGAGACAAGTAAGTTGAAACATGAGCATTGGGAGATGGCAGCCATTTTGAAAGATGACAATTTTGTGTGAGTTTCTCTAAAGTACACCATGAGGGAATTTCTTTTAAGAATTTGTCTTTTAATGTCAGTAAGCTGGGACCACAAACACTAATGTGCATGAATCAGAATTATTGCATGGCTCCAAACTGCAAGGGTAGAGAGGTGGGATCTGTAGCCTATCTGCCCGGATAACCCACTTCCCCCTTATTTATGTAGGAAGGGATGCAATGGCTTGCTGGAGACTCTTCTGTGCTGTGAGGCACAGCATAAAGTAGTCTGTGAACCACAGTAAGGAGGTCTTCTCACCTAGGGTTAACATTCGTCCGGATTCCCCTGGACGTGTCCGGCTTTTTTCAGTTAAAAATAGCGTCCGGGGGGAATTTATCAATGTCCGGACTTCCCCCCCATGCAGAGCGTGCGCAGCTTACAGGGCAGCCGGCCGGATCGTGCCACTCGCACGGGGCTCCGGCAGCCTGAGCCCTTCCTCCACTTCCCCCTCCTCTCCCCTGCAACTTGACACCACTCCCCTCCTCTCTCTCCCTCCCCCCCCCCCCTGCATTCGCAGATCGCCGGCCGGCCGTTCGCCTCGGCCTCCGGCAGTCTGGAGCTCCGACCCTGCTCTCCTCCCCTGCTGTCGAGCGCGCCGCTCTGCAGCACAGTAAGGGTGCCAGAGAAGCGGCAGGGAGGTTCTGGGGGGGGGGGGGGTAGTCAAGAGACAGGGAGCAGGGGGAGGGTTGGATGGGTCAGGAGTTTGGGGGGGGCTGTCTGGGGGTTGGGGGTGTAAGGTTTTGGGTAGTCAGAGTACAGGTGGGGGGGTCTCAGGAGGGGGCAGTTAGGGGACAAGGCGTGGGGGGGAGGGTTGGGGGTTCTGAGGGGGCAGGAAGTGGGAGGGAGTGGAAGGGGCAGGGGCGGATGCTAGGGCAGGACGGGGGCGGGGCTAGGGCGGCCTCCCGTCCTCTGTTTTGATTGTTGAAATATGGTAACCCTATCTCACCCCACTGCAACCCTGCATGGATGTATAACCTAGAGGACCATCTTACTGAAAGGAAGTAGGCCTAACTATAGGGCTAAGACTGGGTGCTCACACTAATAAGCAATTTTACTGTATGACATATATTGTATTGATATTATGGGAAAATGTTTTAATTTAATTGGAATACCCATGCCTGACCTCAATAGATACAACAGTGAATAAACAGGCATGGAATTTGATTAAGCTGATATTGACTAATGGGTATGTTTGGGACAGAACATCAATTATTTTATTTCTAGGAGGCCAACATAGCTGGCTCCCTTCTTCAGCTCTGACCCACTGGGATCTGAAATGGCCAAGGGTAAAATGCAAAGTAGCTGGTTCACGGTCCAGGTCCAAAGGCATAGGCACCAACTTAGAGGTCGGGGGGTGCTCGACCCCTGCTCTGTCCCAGGACCCGCCCTCACTCCACCCCTTCCTCCAAGCCCTGCTCCACCTCTTCCTGCCCTCACTCCTCCTCAGGCCCCACCCCTGCCCTGCTTCTCCACACCCCTCCCCTGCCTCTTCCTGTCCCCACTCCTCCTTTTTCCCCCCTCCCCCACAGCACACTGCTGATCACCGGCAGGTGGGAGGCACTGGGGGAGAGAGGAAGGAGCTGATGGGTGGGGTTGCCAGTGGGCAGGAGGCGCTGATCCACAGGACTGCCAGTGGGTGCTAAGCACCCTTTTTTTTTTTTTCTGTGGGTGCTCCAGCCACAGAGTCGGCCCCTGTGGGCAAAAGAACAAAAAGTGAGCTGTGGAAAAATTAAGAGCTTTGTTTGCTCTGCCTGAAAGGACAATATACTGTAGTCAGAGGTAACACCATAAACTCATGTTATTTGGATCACCACTACAATATTTCCACTATATGTTAATGGTGCCCAATAGTGATTTTCTCACCAGAGCTAAGACTGTTACAATGTGTGACAATCTCAGTGTAGAATTCCTGACATTTTGTCCCAGACAAACCTGAAGGGCTCACCAAAATAATTCACAAACTTGGTTTGACCTTGGCAAATTTTAAACTTTGCCTACTGGTGGAGGGGGTGAGTTCAAAGTGACCTACTGAGAATATAGTTCAATTTCCACTTATTTCATGCTCCTGCCTCTACCTGTGGACACACTTCAGTGTAGGGGCCAGAACAGAGCCTTGTGGCTCACAAACAGCATCAGGAGAGATTGTGCATCTTCCAGGATTCCTGGGGGTCCATGGGAGTATGCCCCAACTATCTATTGGGGGACTCAGATTGTCCCCTGTCCTGCAAGAGACATGATTCGCTCTATGGGCTAGTGCCATGGGCAATGACCACACCTTCTCCCTGCCCCTTTCTGGGTGATTTGTTCCACAGAGGGAGCAAGGTTCAAATTGCCCCTGGTAACACAGATTAACGTGTTTTACCTTTGCTTGGGCCATGAAAGGAGGGGGGCTCAAGGCCTCTTGCTCTACCCCTACCCCGCAGGCCCATACCAGGGCAGGCTACAGTCCAGATTTTGATATTTTGCCACTGAAATCTTTTTTCCTGGACCCTGCTGGGAGACAGCCCAGTCTGACACGCTGGAGAACATGGAGCGCTGAGTAAAAGAATGTGCAACTCCCAGGCTGAGTGCAGAGGATGTGTTCTCCATCCCCAAACAGAGCCAATGGAGCAGCCAAGCTGAGCACAGGGAGAGCAGAATGACCCGATGGCAGCTAAGGCCCTGTTACAATAAATTACCAGTGACTACAGAAACTTCTCCTTTGCCATGGCCTATCACCAGCTGCACTATTGGCAGATTTGCTGTAAAGAAGTGGACATGTGGCACTGATTCGCAAAGGGATAGAGTGGACCTGGCAGAGACTCCTCTTGAAGAAGAAATAGAAAATTATATCTAGCAAACGCAGCACAGGAAAAGAGTTCACAGCAAAACATTCATATGTTTATAACTTTGAAGCCAACAACCTTCTCCACAGACCCCAACCAGGGTCTGCAGCCTTTACCCACCCAGATCCTGAACCATCTGCCCTGGTCTTCCTCCCTTGGACAATATATGGGGGAGAAAGCTCTCTCAGTACTGCTGCAAGGATTTGTACAGTGCATAAGCCAAAGCAGATGAGGACTGGACAAGCTAATGCAGCCATTCCCTTCTAATTTACATTCAACACACACTGAGTGCTATTGGTCAAAGAGCGAGAAAAGTGGAGAGCTGATGATGCAAAGATACAGAAAGGCTGCTCCAGTTGGTAAGAGCTGCAGAGGAAAAATTTCTGTCTGACAGTAGGAAGAAAAACAACAACATCAACAACATGCTATTTTATTTGTCAGTTCAGCCCCCTTGTTGGCAGGCACAGTGGAGAGATCAAGCATCAAATGAGTATAGAGAAGGAACTATTGGCTTTTCTCTACAGGTGGTCGTGTAGGAATTATGATGTCTCGTCTCTCTGAAATGGGGTTAAGGCACTAGAAAGTCTGCACTGCTCATCTCCCTACGTTGCTAGCTGTTCTAAGGCTAGAGCCTACAAACTTTAAAAGAGGGGGTGGGAGAAGAATACAACTTGTTGGGATACAGGGGTAAGAATACAAGACTAGACACAATAGCCCTATATTTGAGGGACTCTTTTCCCCGCTAGCTTATTGGCCCAAATTCAGCCTTGATGTAGCTCTAAGGAACTCAGGGAATTGTTCCTGGGATGAGTCTGCCCTGTTATTTCAAATGGTCTAATGATGAGAGTTTAGATTATGAGGAATTAAAAATAGTTAAACTTCACTAAATTAGTTTGATCTCTCTTTTGTCTACAGGAGGTTACATCAGAGAAAACATAGCCTTTATGGATAAAGTCCCCCGTGAAGCTCAGTGACACAGTCACAGCACTGTTGGAAGTTCTACACCAGTGGTTCTCAGCCAGGGATATGCATACCCCTGGGGGTATGCAGCAGTCTTCCAGGGGGTACATCAATTCATCTAGATATTTGCCTAGTTTTATGAAAGCACTAGAAAAAAAGTCACTACAAACTAAAATTTCATATAGATAATGTACTATACACTGACATGTAAGTACAATATTTATATTCCACTTGATTTTATAATTATATGGTAAAAATGAGAAAATAAGCAATTTTTCAGTAATAGTGTGCTGATTTTTAGGTCTGATTTTGTAGTAGTAGTTTTAAAATGAGGTGAAACCTGGGCATACACAAGACAAATCAGAGTCCTGAAAGGGGTACAATAGTCTGGAAAGGTTGAAAACCACTGGTCTACACAGCCGTGTCATTCAGCACTGCACCATTTCCGATCCAGGGGATGTGTCAAGATCACAGATTGTTATTAATTTAGTCATGTGAAATGAACCATGAAATGAAGACAAAGTAGTGAACAGGGTCTGGTGGTGATGAAGTCTTCATTTTTCAAATAAATATTGAACTGTGTGTGTCAGAGAGATAATGTTAAAGATGATGATTAGACTGTATGGAAAGAGAAATGAGAAGTATGAAACAATGATCTGATTGAGATAGAATTATAGTTGAGATATCAAGTACAGGACAGGAAAAATGAATTTCCTATAGCACATTTTATCCAATGTAATTTAAGCAGCTTATGCCCATTTGGTACATGGTAAATGGCAACATAAGCTTAATTTGAAAGAACCACATGAGTTATGCTGTTAACAACCCCCAGTTATTTGTCTGTGGGACCTTTAACAATCAGCTACTGATGGAGAACGTCACCAACTCTTCCTCTGTCAATCTACATGGGGGAAATTCTGAAAGAACCCTAGAAGATGTTGCCAGGAATCGATAAGACAGACACACACACACACTCTCCCAGCCTAATTCTGGTCCCACTGAAGTCAATGAGGAGTTTCCTATTGGACTTCAGAGACATCTGGAGTTGATTCTGACACCACTATTATATAATAGGGATAGAACCTAGGATGTTTCACTCCAATTAACACAGACTCCTGTGCCTGGAATTAAAGGAGAACTTCTGCCTGAGGGTGCTGGCAGTTTGGGTAGCTGTGATAATTCCAGAGATAACACTTTTGGTATGCCATCCACTAGGGAGCAGTGGTAAGCATGCAAACTAGCCAAGCATGGCAGTGGATGTGGTGAGTGGCACCATGCAGGCTGTGGTAGCCTCAGGACTACTGCAGTCAGACACCAGAAACCTCCCACCTCCAGGCATTTCTGTCAAGTAGATGAGGCCAGAAGTGAAAGAAGCAGACAGTTGCTGGGCAGGGGCATTAGGAACAGAGAGATGAAGGACTACGTGAATGGCATACACCAGAACAATAACTCCTTGGGAGCCTGCGGGTAATGCCTTGTTAGGATGATTCCTGCTAGTCTTCCAATCACAAAGCTGTTTACTAGGGTTTAGTTTCAGCTTCTAAAACAGCGGTTCGTGACCCCTCAGGAGGTCACAGGGTTATTACCTGGGGAGGGGGAGGTCATGAGCTGTCAGTCTCCACCCCAAACCTCCAGCATTTATAATCATGCTAAATATAAAAATGTTTGATTTACAAGAGGGGGTGGCACTCAGGTTTGTTATGTGAAAGGGGTTATCAATACAAAAGTTTGAGAACCACTGCTCTAAAACCAATTCAGCTACACACTTGAAATCTGATTTTGTAATGGGGAAATCCCTCTAGGTTTCTCAGCCCCTGCATGAAAAAGACAATCATTGTGGGAAAATGGGAGATGCATGTGTAAGTCAGAGGGATATATGTACATTAGACTCAATCAGTAAGTTACTCAACTTCTCTTCCATAGAATAACCTGTTTGCTTAAAACAGGTGGGAAAAATCCAGGTGCAACTAGGCTAGGATCTCACTCACAAAATGACTCAGATGCATATGCCAATGTTATTTCTATCAAGCCCTAAGCTCCTGTACACCTGCAATTGGTGTAATGCTTATTCCAAACCCTAAAGAGGAAAAGATTAAAACATGCCAGAGCAAGTCTAGCCTAGGAACTGATCCAAAGCTCACTGAAGTCAAAGACCATCTTCCCATTGACTTCTGTGAGCTTCAGATCAGGCACTAGAGCAGCAGCAACTGAGAAGAATTACCATCTCATGGCTGTTCTGGGCCCACATGAAATGAATTGTTGGCAACAATCCAGTTTCCAGTGGCACGTGACCACATCACAACCACCACCAGCTCAGTTCACAGTCTGCCCCTTTGTTGGCAGTCTGAGCAGAGACGCCAACTTCCCCCCTTCACATCTGGGCTGAGTCACATTCGCACGTCAGCACGGGGGACAGGGCTGTGCACTGCTGTTGCCCATGTTGTACCTGTGGCATGAATAAGTTTAGGACTCACGTCTTCAGGGATGTTGGTCCTGCACTTAATTTTTAAAAGGGACCTCCCCCCAACTATTAAATTCATGTGATAAATATGGAGAAGATTTGACCAAATTATGCCCATTGATGTGTTGAGGAGCATTTGAAAACCGAGTCATAAAACTGTATTATAAATGTAATACATTGCAGTACGTCAGCTACATTCTATTGCTCAAATCCTGATCCTCAGGAAAAAGTCTGCAAGGCAACAGCTAGAAGATGGATACATTCATTGTAAATATTTGGGCCTGAGGAATGTAAGGGAATGAATGAGGAGGATCCTCACCGCAATGTTTAGTTTTTCCTAGGGCTGTCAAGCGATTAAAAAAATTAATCGTGATTAACAGCACAATTAATCGTGTGATTAAACAATCAGAATACTATTTAAATATTTTTGGATGTTTTCTAAATTTTCAAATATATTGATTTCAATTACAACACAGAATACAAAGTGTACAGTGCTCACTTTATACTTATTTTTGATTACAAATATCTGCACTGTAAAAAACAAAAGAAATAGTATTTCAATTCCCCCATTGCAAGTACTGTAGTGCAATCTCGATCATGAAAGTTGAATTTACAAATGTAGAATTATGTAAAAAACCCTGCATTCAAAAATAAAATGTAAAACTTGAGCCTACAAGTCCAATCAGTCCTATTTCTTGTTCAGCCAATCACTCAGACAAACATTTGCAGGAGATAATGCTGCCCACTTCTTGTTTACAATGTTACCTGAAAATTAGAATAGGCGTTCACATGGCACTGTTGGAGCCAGCATCACAAAATATTTACATGTCAAACACCCTAAAGATTCATATGACCCTTCATGCTTCAACGACCATTCCAGAGAACATGTCTCCATGCTGATGACAAGTTCTGCTCAATGACGATCCAAAGCACTGCAGACCGACATGTTCATTTATCATCAGCTAAGTCAGATGCCACCAACAGAAGGTTGATTCTTTTTTGATGGTTTGGGTTCTGTAGTTTCTGCATCAGAGTGTTGCTCTTAAGACTTCTGAAAGCATGTGAGATATAATGAAGGGGGTGGGAGGTTAGCTCCCTTTTATGGACCCAGCCAGCCAGCTAGCTATAAAAATCCCTCTTAGTAGCAGTTCTCTACTTGCTTTACCTGTAAAAGGTTAAAAGTCACTGTGATGCATAGGTAAAAGAAAGTGAGGGGGCACTTGGCCAAAAGAGCCAATGGGAAGGCTAAAACTTTTTAAAATTGAAACGAGACTCCCCTTTTGTCTGTCTGTTGTTCTCAGAGAGGCAGTTATGCCGTAAGCAGCTTTGGGCCAGGTATGAAAAATCATCAGTATACCTAGAAACTACTTATTTGAAATCCCAGATATGCAAGTAGATCAGGAAATGGATAGGAAGACCCGATTAGATTTCTCTCCTTTTATTTCTTTATGGCTTGTGGACTCCTCTGTGCTAACCCCAAATGCTTTTGCTTTACTTGTAAACTTTAACCTGGACCTCAAAAACATTATTCTTGATGCTTAATCCTTGTAAGTGTGTGTTTGTTTTTTTAATCTAGCAATAGCCTGAGTTTCCAGATTTTCTTTTTTTGTTTTTAATAAAATTTACCATTTTTAAGAACAGGATTGGATGTGTGTATCCTAAGAGGTTCGTGCACATGTTTAATTAGCTGGTGGCAATAGCTGATTCTTTGTTTTTGTTTCTCAGCTCTTCCCTGCGGGGCGGCGGAGGGGGTGGGGTGAAAGGGCTTGAGGGTACCCCACAGGAAGGAACTCCCAAGTGCACCTTCCTGGGTTCTCAAAGGGGTTTTGCACTTGGGTGGTGGCAGCATCTAGTCATCCAAGGTCAGAGTAAAGCTGTAATGTTGGGAGTTTAATACTGGCCACTCTAGGCTTGTATTAATTTTTAAAATCCTCGCAGGCCCCCCCAACTTCTGCACTCAAAGTGCCAGAGTGGGGAAATCAGCCTTGACGGCATGCTTGACACCTCATCCCTCTCAGATTTTGGAAGGCACTTCAGATTCTTAAACCTTGGGTTGAGTGCTGTAGCTATCTTTAGAAATCTCACATTGGTACCTTCTTTGCATCTTGTCAAATCTGCAGTGAAAGAGCTCTTAAAACAAACATGTACTGGGTCATTATCCGAAACTGCTAGAACATGAAATACATGGCAAAATGCAGGTAAAACACAGCAGGGGATATACAATTCTCCCCTAAAGAGTTCAGTCACAAATGTAATTAATGCATTATTTTATTTAACGTGCGTCATCAGCATGGAAGCACGTCCCCTGGAATGGTGGCCGAATCATGAAGGGGCATACGAATGTTTAGCATATCTGGCACATAAATACCTTGCACCACTGGCTACTAAAGTGCCACGCAAACGCCTGTTCTCACTTTCAGGTGAGATTTTAAATAAGAAGCAGGCAGCATTTTGTCTTGTAAATGTAAACAAATGTGTTTGTCTTTGCAATTGGCTGAAAAAGTAGAATTGAGTGGACTTGTAGGCGCTCAAGTTTTACATTGCACTCAAAAACAAAACAGTTATGTAACAAAAAAATCTACATTTGTAAGTTGCACTTTCATGATAAAGAGATTGCACTACAATATTTGTATGAGGTGAATTGAAAAATATTTGCACTGTAAAAATGATAAAAGAAATAGTAGCAATCAAAAAATATAAAGTGAGCACTATACACTTTGTATTCTGTGTTGTAATTGAAATAAATATATTTGAAAACCTAGAAAAAAATCCAAAAATATTTAATAAATTTCACTTGGTATTCTATTGCTTAACAGTGTGATTAAAATTGCTATTAATAATGATTAAATTTATTTAATTGCAATTAATTTGAGTTAATTGTGAATCGACAGCCCTATTTTCTACATGGGACTCCAAATACCATTATATTTTTTTCTAGTTACCTAACACTAGATGGACATTTTTTTTCCATTAGAACCATAGAAGACAATTCTGTCTATATTGACCAGCTAAAAGGAGATCTTTTAGATTTCCATCTTCTCAGAGTAACCCTTTAAGCTGCCGCTGTGAATTCAGTTAGGTTTGGATGATGTTTGTTTTCTGTGTCAGAACACAAACAGAACATCTGGTGAACATTGGGATATCAAGTGCTTTTCAGACCTGGATCCCAGAGAACATTTAACCATGTGCTAAACTTCACACACAAGTAGTTTCATTTGAAACAATGGGACTAGTCACATGCTTAATATTAAGCATGTGCTTAAGTCACCTGCCAGAGCATGGTCTAAGGAGTAAACTAAGATGTGTAAAAATACAAGCTGGATTTGCACCTTGATTTTTGACAAAAGAAATGCAAGTGTCTGCCAGTTGATTCTGTAGTAAAATACATAGGACCTAATTCCTATTCTCATCCAGACTCCAATGCTTCAAATTAAACATGTTCTTAAGTGCTTTGCTAGATTGGGCTACTGAGCCCAGCACTTTGCAGGATGAAGTGCACAGAACCTCCAGAGAGCAGAGCCGAGCCCTCACCATTCTACCCAGCAGGTGGAAAGTGACAAGATTCAGTACTGTTCCAAAGAGCACTGTCAGTGATAGTATGAAAAAGAATCAAACTCTCCTGGTCAATGGAAGTTGCACACAGACCCAGGGAGAAGAAAGGAACATAGGGAAAAGAGAAAATGGAATAGAAAATATGGAAGGAAAGACCAAGAAGATGGGGAGGCAGTTGGAGAAAAACTGGGGAGCGGGAAAGAAACCTGGGTGGATGTTGTATATTACTTTCCTGATTTTGAATGAAGATACATTGGGTGACATACTGGGAGCAAGCCGACCGTGCCAATTTGCTGTTTCCTCACTTTAGTGTATGTCCCTGACCTCCATTTTCTAGCTCTATCAATCTGGAGACAGGAGGGGAGATGGTAAGAGTGCTGTAGATCAGGAGGAGGAGTGTCTTATTACTCTGTTGGACCTGTAACTAATTCAGTGCTGGGTTTACTTTGGAGATGCTCTGTTTTACAGCTGAGTGTTCCTGGGAGATGCCTTCCTGAAAATCCCTGTGAAAGGAGCTCTCCAATACCCTATGGGTAGAGACATTTACAAGACTCTTCCTTCACCTCCCCTGGCTCTGACAAATACCTGCAATTTTAAGATCTCCTAAACAGACACCATCTTTGACAATGTCCAAATTCTGTAACACTTAGCCATTCGCTGGGGTTGCTTTGAAAAAAAAAAAAAAAAAAAGACTAGCTAGTTTTAGGACTCTAGCTCCATGTCCCCATGCTGCAAACACCCTTTGATTCCTTTGGTCCAGTTAACATCAGAAAGATGCCAGCCCACAAATGCGCCACAACCAAATGAACAATATTGTTGCCAGCACAAGACAGGAAGGGACAAAGTTACAGAGAGATAAGAGAAGATTAGCTTCTCGGTTGCCATTCACTCTGCAGTTCCAAAGTCCAGGACTATAAAGTTCTGCAGAGTTGGCATTTTCCATTACATAATGGAAAGAAAAAAAAATGGAGTAGGGGGGGTCTGATGAAATCACAGCTGAGTGTCACCTGGGAATAGGCCTGTTACTGTCATATCATGCACTGTACAGATCCTCCTGTCTTAGGCCCCAATTCAGCAAGTTACTGAAGCACATGCCTGGCTTTGGCTTCAATGAGGTACAAGTTATTATGATTATTTATCATCATGTATATTGCAGTAGGTCCTAGAGGTCTCAAACTCCACTGTGGTAGACTGTTGAGGTCCACTCACCACAGATGGGCACCTCCTCCTGGCTGCTCTGGGAATCAGCTCCTTCCAGGGCCCCTACTACTGCTTGCTGCACACCCTACTGCTGCGCTCTCTCTGTGACACCTTCTTCACAACTTGGCCCTCCAACTAGGTCACCATGTGTTTCCCTCTTCCAAGGGTGTATCAAAGTCCCTTCTTACTGGCAGTCTCCCCTTTCACTGTCTTATGGTGCCACTTCCCCAGTGGCCAGCAGAGGAACCCAGACACACACTCTACTCCAGGTTCCAGCTCAGGAACCCCCTCCACTCAGCAGCCAAGATCTGCACCCACCTGAACACTACTACCTTTTCCCTGAGTCTGTCCTTACCTGCTGGCTTTCCCCACTTCTCTCAGCTTGCCAGCCCCACAACTCCCTCCCCCTAGGGAGTGACTCTAGGGTACCCTAGTTCTGTAGTCATCAAACACATCTCTCTTCTCCCAAGAAGGACGACAACAACTACTGCTGCTGCTACAGCAGCACCCCCCCTCCTTTCTTTGCATCAACTTCCTGTCTTTATAACCCCACCTGTTCCCACACAGGTGAGCTTCTCCAATTAGGGCTCTCAGCCTTAATTCTCCCAGGTTGTAGCCTAAGTGGTTAACTGGCCCCTCTGGCCTCCATTAATCAATAAATGATGTGACCTCAAGGAAGTTGAGCACATGCTTAAGCAGCTTGCTGTACTAGAGACTTATGCAAGCAAAACTCCCCTTGTGATAGTCCATTAAGGATGAAAGGCTTTCAAATGATCAGCACTTTTCAAGTGATCACCATTCTCAGGTGAGACTCCTTGATAATTGGAACTCCCCTTAAGCATCTAACTGCTCCCATTCATTGCTTAACCTTGCAGGTATGCTAGGCAACATTCACCTCCACCCTTGCTAGATGTGGTAAGATAGTACATTAAGACAGTCCAGCCTGACACAGCAATATACATCCCAGGGCAGAGTAACAGCTGTGAAGCATTTAACACTGAAGGGAAAGGGAAGTGAACATAGATCAAAAAAGCAATAGCGTACCCTTGATGTTTATGCAAAAGTCATTGCCATCAAGGGCCTGATCCTAAGATCTTTATGCAACTGGCAAATCCCCAATGAAAACAAACTAAGGACCTAATTTGTCCTCCCATGGCTTTTGATTGGCTCTAAGTCAACTTACTAGTTAATACCTTCACTATGGTATAAAAACATGTTTTAAAGCAGTGGCTCTCAAACTTTTGTACTGGTGACCCCTTTCATATAGCAAGTCTCTGAGTGTGACCCTCCCCCCCATATAAATTAAAAACACTTTTTAATATATTTAACACCATTATAAATCCTGGAGTCAAAGCGGGGTTTGGGGTTGAGGTTGACAGCTCGTGACCCCCCATGTAATAACCTCATGACCCCCTGAGGGCTCCCGACCCCCAGTTTGAGAACCCCTGTTTTAAAGTTACAAGAATGTTAGTTAACATGGGTTTATTATTAATTATACGCAGGCCAAATGCAGCCAGTGTTTAGCTCCAGCGGAAACCTCTGGGGCCAATTTAATAATGACGTAAATAGTGGAGTAAGTTACACATCAGGTTGAAAGTATCAGGGGGTAGCCATGTTAGTCTGTATCTACAAAAACAACAAGGAGTCTGGCGGCACCTTAAAGACTAACAGATTTGTTAGTCTTTAAGGTGCCACCAGACTCCTTGTTGTTTACATCAGGTTGAAGCACTGTTGGTACCCAGAACATTAGAGAGAGAAGATGTGTGAGGTAAAGCCTTTTATATGGTGCAACTTCTGTTGGTGAAGGAGAAAAGCTTTTGAGATATATGCAGTTTCAGGCCTGAAGAAGAGCTCTGTGCAGCTCATCAACTTGTCTCTTTCACAACAGAAGTTGGTCTAATACAAGATACTACCTTATTCACCTTGTCTCTCTAGCATCAGGTTTCAGGCAATCAGAAAACGAACGTAAGTGGTTGAAGAGCATCATTTGCCCCCATTAGCAGTCAATGAGGGGGTTACACCTGGGGTAATTTACATGCCCCAAAACAGGGCAGTTGCAAGAAAAGCAGCAAAGAAGGGAGTGTAGGATAAAATAGAGTTCTGCTCCCCAGATACCATGGTCATGTGCACATGGTGATGAACTTATCTACAGGTGATTTATCTTTTGTTCTGACTGACTCAGCTGCAGAAAAGTGACCTAGAGGGAAAGAATCCATCTCTCATTGGCATTTTCCTGGTGCTGAGCCATCCAGCGCTTGGTGCTAAAAACCACCACCTGTGAAACCTTTCCTGTCAAAGAACAGGATATAAAAATGCCCATCTTGCTATCCTGCAACTGTTCAAGAATATGCTAGAAATCTCTGCTAAATAATTCTCAACTAGAAATAGGCCCAACATCCAGAAATCTGCAGTCACGCAGATCCAGAGCTGAGCTTTGCTGCTCCATGTTCATCATCTCTCTGTGCTCCCCATCAGTTACAGAGCCGTTGTTCAAGGACAGGGCTTGATTTTGACCAGTTGATCCAGTGCTGACCAAATAGATTTTCTCTTGCAATCGAGGCACCAGGTCAGAATACCCCTAATGAACCTATTAGAGACTCTCCCAACTGCTTTATCCTAGGGAAGGATATTTAGGAAACTAAATTTAGTTTTTCGCATGACAACCTCTTTAAAATGGCTTCCTATGTGCTTTCCTGCTCCCCTGAAAAACCGCAGCATTTGCCTCTGCGGACCGACGTGAGCCTCTCCTTTCTGAGGCTGCCACACGCTATGCTTTATCCAGTGCAAAAGCACGATTGAGTACAGCACACCTGCCAGAGCAAGGAGTACTTGTCAGGCCACAGGGCCAGGAGTCCAGTTACTCTCTTGGGATTATACTCTCTGGGGCAATGCTAGGCAGCATTTTTGAGACCAACAACCTGAATGTATTGGAATAAACTAACAGCCCCTTTCTACCCATCAGCCCTCCTCCTGAACACAGTCGTACAAAACTCAGCATGTTTAGGCCCAAGCCAGCAAAGCACTTAAGCGCACGCCATACATTAAGCATGCCAAACAGTCCCACAGCCTAGTGGTCAGCTGTGCCCCCATTTAAGAACCCACATAAACGGCCAGATTTTCAGAACAGATCAGCTCTCTGGGAGTTCACTGGGCACTTCTGAAAATTGGGCCAGAAGTGTTACAATGAGCATCTTCAAAAATCTGGCCCCAATTGTGGGTATTGGGCTTTTAGAAATCTGGCCCCAGTACTTTGTTGGATCTGGGCCGTACAATCCAAGGGGTTTGGCAAACTTATTTTCCAGTTTATCTTCAGGTTTGAATGAGTCTGAAAATGTCAGTGTGAAACTCAGTTAAAACCTCTACATTTGGAAGCTGGGACTCCCCTTCCCCACAGACAATCTGGGGTCTCCACTTACTTTTTGCTGTTTTCTGGGGTGTGTGGCCCCAACACCTTAAACCACCTCACTTCTGATGCCTTTGAAGCATGGGAAGCTGGCTCTCTCCCCCTTCCTCCTTCAGGATGTTGGTAATGCAGATCTTCTCCAGAGATCTCCCTCCTCCACTCCCAGTTATGTACCCACAGGACCTAAAAGGCTCCACTGAGTCCCCCGTCACTTTACATCACTCTAGACCTGAGTGAGGCCTCCAACTTTACAACTCTATCCTACCTAGAAATGGGTTCAAGCCCAAATGTTTAGACTCAAATTTCAGACTCCCCTCAGGGACATGGCTGTATAATGGTGTTACAAGACTCCACTAACCACAGCCTCTCTGGCAGTAACATGCATGCCCCCTTTTCATTAAATAGGGTGTGCTCAGCCAGTCAGGGACCCAGAATACAAACCATGTGACTTACACTATGTGACAACTGCTCTGCTCTTTCAGAAATTTGTGCCCCAAACATTGGTGTCAAATGCAAATGTAGCAAAAAGCTTTGCTATCACTTTCAGTGACAAGTACAGGCCCAAAAAGTTTGGCATGAACTCTAGTTAGTGCTGTTGCTGTGTCTAAAACTAAGTTTTCTATAGTTTGGTGTGTACCTGCAAAAGGGGCACTTAGCTCTATCTCAGAATAATAGGGAGAATAAAAATATTTTAAAAAACGGTTACTAACCTTTTGTAACTGTTGTTCTTCGAGATGTGTTGCTCACGTCCATTCCATTGTAGGTGTGTGTGCTTGACACATGCACCGGTGCCACAAGGTTTTTCCCTCAGTGATATCCATAGGGGACTGGCTCTGGCACCCCATGGAGCGGTGCATGTATGCGCTGGTATAAGGGGTGCTGCCGGCTCCCCCCTCCCTCAGTTCCTTCTTGCCGGAAACTGCAACAGAGGGGAAGGAGGGTGGGTCATGGAATGGACATGAACAACAGTTATGAAAAGCTAGTAACCGTTTTTTCTTCTTTGAGTGCTTGCTCATGTCCATTCCATTGTGGGTGTCTCCCAAGCAGTACCTCTGGAGGTGGGTAGGAGTTCATGGACATGTCGATTGCAACACAGCTCTGCCAAATCCAGCATCATCTCTGGCTTGCTGGTAATGTGTCGTGAACATGTGTACCGAAGACCATGTCACAGCCCTGGAGATGTCCTGGATAGGGACATGCGCCAGGAAGGCAGCTGAAGATGCCTGAGCCCTTATAGAATGAGCCTTCATTATCATTGGAGGCACAGCCTGTGCCAACTCGTAACAAGTACAGATGCAGGTGGTGATCCAATTCGAAATCCTGTGAGAAGACACTAGAAGGCTCTTCATCATATCAGCTATCGCAATGAAGAGCTGGGTCGATCTGCGGAAGGGCTTGGTGCGTTCCAGATAGAAAGCCAGTGCACATCTGACATCTAGAGTGTGCAGACGCCTCTCCTCATTGGTCATGTGAGGCTTTGGACAGAACACTGGGAGGAAGATATCCTGGAACTAGTAAACTATACAAACTTTCTAATAACTATATACAAAAAATTCACAACTAGGCACAGTTTGAGAAGGTAAACTTGCTGAGGCAGGGAGATGTTCCAGCACCATCACTGCTGGTAAGAAGGAACTGAGGAGAAGGGGAGCCAGTGGCGACCCTTATACTGGCGCATATGCGCACCACTTCAGAGGGTGCCAGAGCCGGTCCCCTACAGATACCACTGAGGGAAAAACTTGCAGCACTGGTGCATGTGGCACACCTCCAATGGAATGGACATGAGCAATCACTCAAAGAAGAATGAGCGTTAAGATTTTTACTTACCCATGAATCTCACATCTATTACATGTAAAACCCCCCATCCTGATGATGTTTTCTAGCAGTGAGCTCAGAGGCTGGGTCAAATGGAAATACTGGTTGAAACATATCTGAAGTTTGGAGACGTGAGAGTAATTCAATTCTTAAACCAAGATCCAAGTTGTGTCACCTTTCTCTGTCTGGCTTCCCCAAAGTTTGCAGTTTCTAAGTTTAGATCAAAATTTTGCATCTCAGGCTCATTTTTAGCACTATGTCTACACGAGAAACTTTTGCCAGTACAGTCATATCACTTAGGGATAGGATTTTTTCCAACCGTTTTATATCAGCAAAATCCCAAATGCGGAAGAGATTATTCCAACAAAAATGTGATTTTGGCAGTATAGCTTATTTTTCTAGGGGAAGTGGTATAAGCTATACAAGCAAAAGTAATTAAATGCTGCTTTGTTTAGTAATAGTTGAAACAGTGGGAAACCACCAACCAAAACTGTAGAAAACTTAAAACTACAATGCTTGAGCTTTTCATTGTCTCTTAACCTCCTCTTAGTAAACCCAGCTCAAGCCCAGGTTACTTCTATTCATCCTGGTCTGCCAAAATCAGTGAATAAAAAGAAGAGTTTGAGCTGGAGTCCATGGTTATTATACTTATTAAGACACATTTTTGACCAAATTCTGATGTACAAGAGCCTTAGGTATGTGGGCAGCAATTGATCTGTGGTTCTCTGCATGAATCATGCTCTCCCTTATCTGCAGGACCTTTACAAACAGGACACTGTTGGCTTTCATGAGCTAGCACTTTGCCTTGGTCTCCTAACACACTGTTTGTTTATGCTACTTTCCCAACATACGGGCTAATATGATAAAGGTTAATGTCATACAAAAGGTAAATAGAATTACACAAAACTGTATTTAGCAATTTAATTTTATTGGTCTGCTAGGGAAGGTAATTATCAGAATTCTACAGTGCAGGTAATGAGGAAATAGTCAAGTGAGATAAAGTATCCGTGCAATATAAACATCCTATCCAGCGCCTCCTCCCTACTTGCATACCACAAAGCAATTGTTAATGGAGGCCACTTGGCAGGACTATGGCAAAGCTGGTAATGAGCCCCTCCTCAGCTGGTGGAACCATTCCAAGCAGTGCCCTGCTTAAACTACTTCACTCACTGGGAGAAGAGTAAGTGACCTGTTGGGAGCCGGCCTCATGAATGAGAGGGATGAGGCATTTATCCCATTGGGTGAGCCCAAATGTGAGGCCCTATCTATCATTGGTTCATAGCTTCCTGGGAACTTGTAGCTAGCCATCCTCCAGCTGAGCCAAGGGCAGCTTTCTCCTCCAGCTCTTTGTTAGGCCCCATGGTCAGAGCTGCATTACAGGTTGCTGACCATTTGCTAATGCCCTGGTTCTGGAACTGAAGGGCCCATGATACTAGAGATTTTAGTGGGGCAAGCAGATGGGTTGGTGGTTTCCTCTCATTACTGGTGCTCTGGGTTTGTTTTGCAAATCGGCAGCCGCCCCATGGTGCTAACACACTGGTGTGAGGTGGCATATAGGGAGCAGGGCAGTGTTTTAGCTGGCAAATGCTCATTGCCCACAATGGCCCCTCTGCAGCTGTACCCATGCTCCACTGCTGATGAGGGACATGGACTCATTCCCTATATGCACGTGCCATCGACTTACAGAGACAACAGCAGACCTGCTATCTAATGTCACACAATTGGGGGCTTTTAAATCAAGGTGTTAATACCATGTAATGCATTATATTCTTGTGCTAGGGATTGGGAAATTACATCCCCTCATTGCAGCTGCTGGGTGTGATAGCTACCTTCCATTAGACTAAGTGAGGGAACAATTAAATGTCCGTTTGTTCAGTGATAGCTGAAAATGGAAAACCACCACCCAAGGACTAGACCCCATGCAAGCCTGTGTCATGTAGTCCAAGGAGTTTCCTGGGGGTCTGATAAATGCTGGAGTGTGGTTTGATTTGACTGCAGTCTTGTGTCTGTAAGAGAAGGAGCAGAAACCCCACAGCAGCATGCAGAGAAGGTGGCAAGGAAACCTGACAGACAACCAGAGAAGCACTTGTAGCATGATCCTGAGAAAAAGCTTAGCGAGAGAGCTTTGGGGTAGAGTGCTGGCTGGGAGGAGGCTTGGAACTGTGAGAAGAGAAACTGTCTCCTGCTGCTTGAATCCTACCATGTGCAAGCAAACAGGACTTTGTGAACACTCTTTGTAAACAAAGAGGCCTGCATCAAAGAAATGCCTGACTCTATCATCAGTCTCTCCTCCTCCCAGAAGCACCTCCCAAGATTACAAAAACTGGCTGACTGCTCAGGCCAAAAGAGAAAACAATATTAATGAAGTCCCTTCTGAAAGCATCAAGCTCAAACATGTAAATTCTAACTGTTAGCACCTAGGTAATATCATTAGAGAGGGGCCAGAAATAAAACTTGGGATCCAAACACTACTGAGCTTTGGGGAAATTCAGATGGAGATATGAACTTTATTCATTATTAAATAAGTGCTTGTATGTGCTCTTGTGCTCTCTCTGGCTCTCTCTTTCATTTCTTGTTAATTAATTTTATGTGAGGTTGTATAGTTCTAGCAGGAACAAAGGAGACAGTACCTGCAAAATTCACTTCTATTATTGCCATGTTAACTCAGGGTTAATAGAATCTATCTTTTGTATATGTAAGAGTGTGTACAGCAAGGGAGGTCTTCTGGTCAGAGCATTGGACCACTTCAGGAGGCCTGCGTTCAGTTCCCACCTCTGCCACAGACTTCCTGTGTGACCTCTGTGCCTCAGTGACCCATCTATAAATTAGAGATAACATTACTTCCTTTTTCCTGTCCTTTGTCTGCCTCATCAATTTAGATGTAGGTTCTTCAGGGTAAGATCTATTTCTTACCAAGTGCACACACTGAGGCCTTGTCTACAGTACAGGGAAAAGTTGATCTAAGCTACACAATTTGAGTTATGAGAATAGCGTAACTCAAGTCGATGTAGCTTAGATCTACTTACCGCGGAATCCACACTACACGATGTTGACGGGAGATGCTCTCCCGTTGACTCCCCCTACTCTTCTCAATCCGGTGGAGTACAGGAGTCAACGGGAGCGTGATCTGCAGTCAATTTAGCAGGTCTTCACTAGAATAATATTTCTGCTATTCTGTAGGAGCTTTTATTTTTTATTATCCCTCTAATCATTGTCCTCTTCCTCATGCCCTAAAGAAAAAGCAAGACACCAGTCATCTCTTCTAGTATCCTGTGTTCTCATATTCATCTCCACAGATACCTAGCATGCTTTTCATAGCTGAGTGGAAGAGGAGTCCCATATCAGTTCAGAGCATTCATGCTTTGCTGAGTGGTTTGGTTGGGTCATTTAATCCTGTCTGCTATAGAGCAGTCCCTCAACAGGACAGCTGTCCACGACTTTATTCTCATCACCAGCAGACAACTTTCCCAGTGCTCACCTTTGCCATGGCATAGTTTTCCACAGAGTTGATCACTTGGGCCCAGTGTCGGAGTACACACTCCTGAGCCAAACCCAGTCCCAGATAGATAGCTCTCTTTGTCCAGGGATAAAGTCACCCCTCTCATATCCTGGTTGTTGCTAAGCTGTCTTGGAGCAGTTTGAGGGGCTCACCCAACAATACCAGGCCCAGCTAAGGAGCTTCCAAAAGGGTGCAGGACAGGAAAAAGAAATGAGGTCTGTATCTCTCCAAAAGTTATTAACTTAAGAACAAGTCCACCAGCCATTTGCTCATTTTTACATGGTTTTCCTACTGTGGGCAAAAGGGACTCAGCCCGCTAATGTACGGTGTAGGTTATTTACAAAATCTAGGCATTGTCCCAAATAGGATTACACCAGTTTCCTATGTTACATATTAATTTATGCTCATCGTTTCACACAATTGATTTCTAAGCACACTGTGCTCTCTTTGCCAGTAATGGTATCCTCTGAGGAATTCTTCTTAGGTATGGTTTATAGAGAGCCACATCAGGGAAAGGCAGTGTGGCCTAGTGGCTAGAGCACTGCACTTGCACTCAAGAGATCTGGGTCCTGGTCCCAGATTGGCCAGTGACCTCCTGGATGACCTTGGCCAAGTCACTTCACCTCTGTGCCTTGGTTTCCCCATCTGTAAAATGGGGATAATGATAGTGATGACCTGTGGGAAGGACCGATGAAAAGAGCTAGGTATTACAGTGCCACCTATTATAGTATGGTAAATGAACTATGCTTGTCCTGTCTCCAACATCAGGTCATTCACCAGATGCTTCAGATACAGGAGTGGCCCCAGAGGTAATAAACTCACCTAAATTCTGCCTGCATAGGGAAGCAGACTATACTTGCTAGATTTGGAGTTCTGGCAAGACATTACAACTAAACACCCTGACTGTTGCAAAAAATCCACTGAGATTTGTAAGGATGAGGGCCCTGAGCTGCGCAAATTTACTGACAGGGGGCTTGAGCCAAAGCCCACTGAAGTCAATTACAGTCTTTTCACTGACTTCAGGGGTCTTTGACTTAAGGCCCTGCTTAACTTCTGCCACATGAACCATCCCATTGACTCAGTTAAGGCTGCATTTGTGTGTTTGCAGGACTGAGGCCTACTAGCAGCCGGTGATTTTGTTTTGCACCTCATAGCATTGCATAATAACACCAAGCTTGGCCATTGGTTTAGTCCTTCAACAAAGCGACAGTGCTACCTGCAGCAGTTTCCAATTTTTAAAAAGCAGGTTGCCCATCCAGCTTTCAGCCAGGCTTGATCCAGTTTAGTTTCACACTCCAAAGTGGCATGAATATAGATGCAACATAGATTCTTTGTGAGCTATGATTCACTCCCACTCCCCATATTAAAAATCAAGCACATCAGACTTAACTATGGTGTAGATGTCACATGTGACAAGTCTTTCCAAGTATTTAAATGAGTTTCCATTTAACCCAGATCCACTACACTTCGTTGGGACTTTCACTTAACCTCTTTCATTCTCCTCTTCACTGTGACATGCTATAATAATAATAATAAAATAATAATAATAATCTGCAGAGAATAGCTCTTCTCTTCAAGCTCCACTTTCCACCGCACGTTCTGGGGAAGTCTCTGACCTAAGAGTTCACTGGATTCAAATCTAATCATTTAAGTCTCTTGAAAACTGATGGTAGCGACCCGGCTCTCATCCTTTTCCAGCTTTCCGTGTGAGAATTCCAGCCGGTGTAAACTGGTACAGTTCCACAGAAGGGAAGGAAGCCTTTCTGATTTTTAACAGCTGAATATTTGGCTCTCTGGCTTGTTTATAATTATACCAAACAGACTGCTATGTCCAGCAAACTCTCATCAGGTGCATAACACACCTATCTGTGTAAAGGAAATTGATCAACAAAACTCCAACGATAAGGAGAAGCACAAACACTTCCCAAGCCACCAGTCAAATAGGAGCAGTGCCTTTGCGATAATAAAGGCTGATTTAAAACATCACAACCAATTCATAGCTGCAGACTTCAGAGTTGTTTATCTGGACAAACAATTATGAAATGTTCTTTTGTCCCTGTGTGTACTGTGTGGGCAAAAGTCATTATGACTCTGAGTACTTGAAAGGGCTATTGTTCAACACCTATTCATGGGTAGGACAACATGCAGTGCACAGAGCAGAATCTATCCAAGATCCATGGTCCCATTTACCCAGATGCAGGCAGGTCCATGGCTAACTTCTTGAAGAATATTCTAAGCAGCTTAGTTGGAGTGACTTTTGTCTGTTAAGGTTTGGGTTAAAAATTTCAAAAGCAAAGTGGTTTAGGAGCCTAAGTCCCATTTTCAAAAGTGACATAGGGCCAGATTTTCAATGGTATTTAGGCACCTAAAGATGGAGCTAATCGCCTAGTGGGATTTTCACAAGCACCTCAGTGCCTAAGTCCCATTGCCTTTCAATAAATGCCTAAGTCTGTTTTGAGAATGGGACTTTTGGAACCTAAGGACTGGTCTACACCGGGGGGCAGGGGGCGGAAATCGATCTAAGTTATGCAACTTCAGCTACATGAATAACGTAATTGAAGTCGACGTACTTAGAGCTACTCACCATGGTATCTTCATGGCGGTGAGTCGACTGCTGACGCTCCCCCGTCGACTCCGCCTGCGCCTCTCAGCCTGGTGGAGTACAGGAGAGCGCTCGGGGGTTGATTTATCACGTCTAGACTAGATTCGATAAATCGATCCCCACCGGATTGATCGCTGCCTGCCGATCTGGCAGGTAGTATAGACATACCCCTGAGCTACTTAATCACTTGAAAATACTCCCCTAATCTTGCATATCACATTGGGTGTGTTACATGATCTCTTCCTGTTATTTTAGCATGGTTTAAAAGATTTAATATGCTTATGCATAGATTTGGTTGTATCTAGGTACTTATATGGCCTCTGTTACAGTAACTTCTTACAGTCATTACTGTATTTATCACCACACCCCTTAGAGCAGGGGTGGCCAACCTGTGGCTCCTGAGCCACATTCAGCTCTTCAGAAGTTAATATGTGGGTCCTTGTATAGGCACCAACTCTGGGGTTGGAGCTACAGGCGCCAATTTTCCAATGTGCCGGGGGGTGCTCACTGCTCAACCCCTGGCTCTGCCACAGGGCCTGCCCCCACTCCACCCCTTCCAGCCCCCTCCCTTCAGCCGCCATGCCCTCCCTCCTCCCCTCCAGAGCCTCCTGCATGCCACAAAACAGCTGATCGGGAGGTGCGGGGAGGGAGGGGGAGGCGCTGATCAGCAAGGCTGCCGGTGGGCGGGAGGCGCTGGGAGCGGGAAGGGGGGAGAGCTATTGATAAATTCTGGCTCCTTCTCAGGCTCAGGTTGGCCACCCCTGCCTTAGAGGTAGGAAGTATTATTGCCCCCTTTTTTCCAGGAAGACTAAATGACTTGCCTGATGATGTCTGTGGCACATCTGGGAATTGAACCCAGGTCTCCTAAATCACAGGCCTAGTGGCAAAAAAAAGGGCCATCAAGAAACAATGAATTGGACCCTCAGGGTCTTCCAATGCACCTCAACTGTGACCTAAAGCACTTTCTACTGTTCTAGTCCTGGGCTTCCCACAGAGCTCTGACAATGCCCTGTAGCACCCCAGCTATTCCAGTTCTGGGACCCCACACACAGCCCTGCCAACGAACCCCAGTCTTGACCCATATTTTGCAGTTCCATATACTTTGTTCCCAAGTTTGTTCCGGTGCAATTGGAGATCTCTGTCCCTCTCTTTCATTGATAAGACAGAGCCCTTTACAATCTATTGTGCGGGTAGGGAATTGTGTTCTTAAGTAAACACAGTAGGTCAATACAGCACTAATTCATAAATCCCATGCAATCTGTGTGTAGGGAAAAGGCTTATCAGGAAGTACAGTACTGCTCTATGGTAGCCACATTTTCAGGCTAATCAATTCACTGGCTAACATTAGGAAGCTCACATTTGGCTAGCAGAGAAAAGGAGAGGAATGCTGGGTTAGTGGTTAAGGTGCTGCTGCCCTTTGTGTTTGATTCCCAGCTCTGGTCACAGGTTGTGCTCTTGGATCCGAATGACTGTAGCTACCAGCTATGTAGCTAGTGCCAGAGAGATACTCTCCCAGCATGGGCAGCTGTGCACTGGGACACTGCTCAGTCCACCCACCCTGAACTCTCTGGAAGAGGTACAGAGAACACACAGTAGGGAACAAAAGCTGCACACCACTGGGCCTGCAATTATAACTGGTCCTTGCTCAGGCCATTCCAGTGTGTGCATGTGGGCAGGTTTTTGCAAACTCATCTCCCACCCTATTCATCCACACAAGGATCTAGCTCTCTGTGAAATGGAAACACTAGTATTTTTCCACAGTGCTCCCCTTAGCTCAGTAGGGTTCCCCTCCTTCGGGGCTTTGGGGAGACAACACATTAAAACCATTCTGGAATAGTGTCAAGATGATACATCCCCACTTGACCTTTTCTGATATGCTAATCTTGTATCACAGGCCAGATCCACAACTGGTGTAAATTGGCATAGCTCTCTTGTACTTCAAGAGAGCTACATCAATTTATACCCACTGAGGAGCTGAACCCACATCTTTCAATAGCTGAACTATTCTTATGCCAATGTGGATCTGGGACCTTGTGGAATGTCTTTGGATCAGATTGAGAAAAGCCAAGGGGAGCAATTTAATCAATCAAATATAAAGTCAATTGCAGTAAACTTATGGGGATTTCCTTTGTCACGCCAAGATCTAGAGGTTTGCGGAATTTCACACAAATCAGGCAATTTACCATGATATCGGCTTCTTCAGTAATGAGGTTGACATCTCTCCAGAAGCATGTCACCTAACTGAAATGACTGTGGGATACTACAGAGATTAATCCTGCACATAAAAAACAGGCCATTAGGATTAAAGTTCTAGCAGTTGGTATTGTCAAGACAACGCACCATGTTTCCCACCCAGTTTGGTCCTTTATGCAATAGATAGTGACATTAAAGCTCTATCTCTAACATGATTCTAAACAGGGCCAATGGCATTAGTCAGCCAATGACTATCTTTATTACTGTACAGATTGCAGCTGCATAATCTTGGTGATTCATTAAAATAATAAACTCTGCACAATAAAATGGGCAAAATACCCATTATATTTGTACAAAAGTGCAATGGTTTAATTTTCCTGTTAGGCACGGTCTAGAATAAACCCAGCCTCATGTGCACAATTAGCAGCAGAACCACCACGAACGAGGTGACTGCCCTGAAGGTTTTTCATCAGTGTAATCTAGCTTTGAGAAGGAAATGCTGCTGCAGTGCGAAGAGTGAGCAATTAACCCCGTTCAAGGTGTTGTTAATGCCGATAAGGAGTTTGGTGATAGCATGCCCTGCACAGGGATAAGCAAAACGAGTGACTACATGGAGGGGTAGTGCCCCACTCCCTGAGCTGCATTAGGCCTTATCTTCACTTCTAAAAAAAAAATGCAGTTTTTGCCTGGTGGAAACTACCATGTATGGGCTACCCTGAAGTAAAAACCCAGCGAAAACCAGACCCTTTAGTTTTCAAATGAGGTATCATCACCAAGATCAGCTCTATACTCCCACTTAGGGTTGACCTCGCCTAGTTTACTTCATGGTAAAATTAAAGCCCCTTGTCTTCACTGTATTTTAACCTCAGAATAGCTCATGTGTGGTAGCTCCGTGAAGTAAAAAAAAAAAAAAATGCAGCTTTTTTAGCAGTGAAGACAAGACCTCAAGAATTCCAGCGCTACCTCCCGTTTGGCGCCTCTGGCCATGGGCCTACAAGAGCAGGCCATTTGTAGCTCCAGTACCTTGGCATTCCATACATGGACAGACGAGTGTGTGTATTAGCCACACATTTTAAGGCCAACTCTGATTCCCTAGCCATTTTTAAAGCCCACTTCCTCTACTCTGCCGGTAACCAATGAATTGTTCATCAATTTGCCACTCCATGCTTACTTTTACTAGTCCCTTTCTGAGTCCCCTAGGCCTCAATTCAGGAAAACATTTAGGCATATGATTAAGCCCCACTGAAGTCAGAGTAATTAAGTACCATTAAAATTAATGAGATGTAAGCACATGTTTAAAGTTATGCACACGCCTAACTGCTTTACTGAATTGGGGCCTCAGTCTACGGTTTCTACCTACTTCTTGAGCTGCCTACTGTTTCCTTTCTTTCGCTGTAACTTCTCTGCACTCAGTAACAGTGGTGTGAATGCTGTTACCAAATTAGCCCCCAGTCCAGCAAATGGATCCACATGGATTCCCTTCAGCTAGTTCTCATTTCATGGTTCATCCTTACTTGACTCCCAACATTAATCACATTCCACAAAAATTTGCTTTTCCCTCATTTTTATTGTTGAACATTGTTTAGGTCAGAAATAAGTAATCACCAACCAGGCAAAAAATCATTAAACCACTACACTAAAGGGAATGAATCCCACAGCATTTTTAACTTGCCTGCATCAACATGGGGTTGATTTTGTGTGTGCATGTGTCCCTCATTTTGGTCTGTGTCACACATAGCACACCCACATTTGAAGCCATGCAAGTAGAGAGGCATACTTGCAGTGCAAGGTTTGCAGAGCCTGTGAAACCAAAAGATAGCTGGGAAGGCCGACAGAACCTCCCACTCAATGAATTATAACCCATCTCTAGCTGTGTGATACTGTAAAAGTTCTGCTAGCCATTTTAAATGAAAGAATGTACAATTTAGTTTAAATTTAAAGAGAAAGAGAGAATGATCTGAACTGAGGCTAAAGATCAAGTCTAACCAAGGCCCTGATTCTGAAAACATGTATTTCCATGCATAGAGCTTACTTCTTTCAGTAGTCCCATTGTAGTTAATGAGTTATAAAATAATAATACCACCCAACTCTTATATAGCTCTTTTCATCAGAAGATCTCAAAGCACTTTACAAAGGAGGTAAGTATAATTTTACAGATGGGGAAACTGAGGCACTGAAACGTGAAGTGACTTGCCCAAGTCACCCAGCAGGGCAATGTCAGAGCCAGGCATATAATCCAGTTCTCCTGATTCCCAGTCCAAGGAAGCGTCATCAGGATTAGGCCCCAAATCAGAACCTTCTCAAAGCTTTGAAAAAAGCCTCTCTTTGAATTGTCTAGCACCTTTGTCATTACTGGAGGTTGTCTGGCACCAAATAGGACATCTCAGAAGCACCACATGGAAGGCTATTCTTGCAGTATGCCTGAATCCACTATGAAGATTTGCGTTAGCATGTTACAAGAAGCCTTAGATTTACTGCTACGGTTACAGCACAGGACATAGCTCTGCTCTGTAACTACAGACTCTCTGTAGCTCTTGTTAAACAACAAGAAATTATTCACTTGATTGGCAGCTTACTTAGGCAGGAAGTTCTTAAAGGTATAGTACTAATATGTCTTCATGGTTACTTAGAACACTGCACAAGACAGATGTGAGGAAATACCACGAATCTGGTAGGAAAAAAAATCTTTTCCATAAAGATACCAACCTGACTCCCAGATCAGAGAGGTTTGAACTTTGCAAGAGCATCTGGCACTTTTGGGTGCTTATCCTAAACCATCCTATGAATCTTTTAAATCTGTGATGGAATAAGCTTAAAAAGGACAGACATTAGAAGATATGGACAGCTATACTGGATCAAATCCCATAGCCACGAATACATGATGCTTCTCGGGACAGCAAAAATAACAGTCGAGGGACTGATTCTGATACTACTGGAAGTGAGTAAGGGTATCCCACTTCATGGCTAGTCCCACTGGGGGGAAAAAAAAAAAAAAAAAAAGTCCATCAAAATCTGGCCCTCGGCCAATTTCACAATGCTGTATACAGAGGAAAATTCCTTCCTGACCCCAACAAAGATCATTTCACACCCCAAAGCGTGAGATTTGATTACTCTTATCTGATCTCCCCTGTTATGTATAGTGACAAAGTTGCCTAGATGTAGAACTCAACTCCTGGATCACTGCATTCCACAGGACTCTACAGTTTGCAAAGTAACCTTTTGTTTATTTGTTTTACGTCAACTAGCAATACTAGCAGGCTTATTACCAGCATGAATCACAAATAGAGGGCTCCAATATATTAAGGTTTCACTTTTCCACACTAAAGATATTTGTGAATGACAGTGTTTCCAACTTTCACGATTTTATTGTGAACCGTGCAATATTTGTTGGGTTTCTTAACCCCTCCCCCGATGACGTGAGAATCTCAGCTTTTGGGTAAAAAAAAAAAAAAGTAGTCCTCATGGCCGTGGAGAAAACGTGAGCCCTAAAGGCCAGGCACCAGAAGGCAAATAAAAGACTCCACATCTACTTACTTATTGATTTAAATCATGATTTTTAAAAAGCAACAGAGGGTCCTGTGGCACCTTTAAGACTAACAGAGGTATTGGAGCATAAGCTTTCGTGGGTGAATGCCCACTTCATCAGACGCAAGTAATGGAAATTTCCAGAGGCAGGTATAAATCAGTATGGAAATAACGAGGTTAGTTCAATCAGGGAGGGTGAGGTGCTCTGCTAGCAGTTGAGGTGTGAACACCAAGGGAGGAGAAACTGTTTCTGTAGTTGGATAGCCATTCACAGTCTTTGTTTAATCCTGATCTGATGGTGTCAAATTTGCAAATGAACTGGAGCTCAGCAGTTTCTCTTTGGAGTCTGGTCCTGAAGTTTTTTTGCTGTAAGATGGCTACCTTTACATCTGCTATTGTGTGGCCAGAGAGGTTGAAGTGTTCTCCTACAGGTTTTTGTATATTGCCATTCCTGATATCTGACTTGTGTCCATTTATCCTCTTGCGTAGTGACTGTCCAGTTTGGCCAAAGTACATAGCAGAGGGGCATTGCTGGCACATGATGGCATATATAACATTGGTGGACGTGCAGGTGAATAAGCCGGTGATGTTGTAGCTGATCTGGTTAGGTCCTGTGATGGTGTTGCTGGTGTAGATATGTGGGCAGAGTTGGCATCGAGGTTTGTTGCATGGGTTGGTTCCTGAGTTAGAGTTGTTATGGTGCAGTGCGTGGTTGCTGGTGAGTAGGGTTACCATTCGTCCGGATTTACCCGGACATGTCCTCCTTTTTGTGCTAAAAATAGCGTCCGGGGGGAATTTGTAAAGCACTCACAATGTCCGGGATTTCCCCCCGGCAGAGCAGAGCGAGCGGCTGGGAGGGCTGCAGGGAAGTCCCGGGCTGGACTCAGGAGCAGCTGTAGAGGAGCCGGATCCGCCCTGCATTCTGAGCCGGCAGCTCCCTTGCAGCCCAGTCCGGCAGCACTGTGCAGGGCCAGGGACCGGGTTTTGTTGTGCAGGGCCAGGGACCGGGTTTTGTTGTGCTGGGGAGCTCAGCCACGTGTCCGGCTCGGCTGCACAGAGCCCAACACCCTGTTCTGAGCAGCAGGGTAAGGAGGTCAGGGGGCAGGAAGGTTCTGGAGGTGGCAGTCAAGAAACGGGGGGGGGCTTTTTGGGGGGAGTGGAGAAAGTTTTGGGCAGTCAGGGTACAGGTAGGGGGTAGGGTCCTGGGGGGCAGTTAGGGGGGGGGTCTTAGGAGGGGGCAGTTAGGGGACAAGGAACAGGGGGGGAGTGTTTGGGAGTTCTGGGGGGGGCTGTCAGGTGGCAGGGGTGGGGAGATGGATCGGAGCAGTCAGGGGACAGGGAGCAGAGGGGTTTAGATGGGTCGGGAGTTCTGGGGGGGGCTGTCAGGGGGTGGGGAGTGGTTGGATGGGGCGTGGGAGTCCCAGGGGTCTGTCTGGGGGTGGGGGTGTGGATAAGGGTTGGGGCAGTCAGGGGACAAGAGGCAGGGAGGCTTAGATAGGGAGTGGAGTCCTGGGGGGCAGTTAGGGGCAGGGGTCCCAGGAGGGGGCAGTCAGGGGACAAGGAACGGGGGGAGGGTTGGGGGTTCTGGGGGGGCGGGAAGTGGGAGGGGCAGGGGCGGGGCTAGGGCGGGGCTCCTCCCGTCCTCTTTTTTTCTTGCTGAAATATGGTAACCCTACTGGTGAGAATATGCTTAAGGTTGGCGGGTTGTCTGTGGGTGAGGACTGGCCTGCCTCCCAAGGTCTGTGAAAGTGAGGGATCATTGTCCAGGATGGGTTGTAGATCACTGATGATGCGTTGGAGAGGTTTAAGCTGAGGACTGTAGGTGATGGCCAGTGGAGTTCTGTTGCTTCACCAAGCATTCTCAAAACTACAATACCCACACAAGGAAATAAAGAAACAAATCAACAGAGCCAGACATGTACCCAGAAGCCTCCTGCTACAAGACAGGCCCAAAAAAGAAACCAACAGAACTCCACTGATTTTGGAGAGAGTTGACTCATGATTTTTGAACACAGGGGGTGGGCAATACTAGAACAACAAGGATCTGAGTTAAACAAAGCAAGAAGCACTTATCCCCATCAGATCAAGCCATAGCATCTAAAGTGAACAGGCCTTTCTTTGGTTTAAGAGTGACCTAACTAGAGAGGGAAAGTTCAGGTCGTTATGAATGGGAGGCACTTGCTCCAAGCTGGGTAGATTGAGATGGTCAAATGTTCCCAGCTACCCACGAAAGCTTATGTTCCAATACGTCTGTTAGTCTATAAGGGGCCACAGGACTCTTTGTCGCTTTTTCCAGCTACCATGCGAGCAGCAGGTGGGTGACTGTAGATTAAATATACACGACTCAAAGCTTACAAATTTTTCTGTTGATGTCAAATTTCCTTAAGTGGGCGTGACTTAGGTGAGACCAGCAAATCTTTCACTCCTACCCCCGCTAGACATCCATCAGGCCCCCTGGGTTGCTTCACAAACCCTTGTTTTGAGAGACACCTTGGAGCCCCATTCTGCAACCCATACTCATGCTGAGAACCAATTAACCATGGAATCATTGACTTCAATGGAGCTGCTCACCTAAGTAGGTGCTACTCAGCATAGTTGAAGGTTGGAGAATCAGGCTGTTTATAAATATATATTTAGAGCCTATTCTGCTCATCTTACTCCTGTTGAGTTGTCCTTTACTCTAGGAGTATAGGCCTATTGAAATCAATGGAACTATTGATAGAGTAAAGTGCTACTTGCCATAAAGGTGGCAAAATCTGGCTCTTGGTGAGCTGCTTGCTGAAGACACAGCTGATTCAGAAGACTATGTACGGCTATTCACTCGGTAAGCTCTTTGACAACACGCCCAACAAATATACACATAAGATTGCAAATAGTGGAGCTAGCAAAGCCCTCTGAGATCATCTACCCTGCCACACGTGCACAGGAGCATACACGCATCCAAGGTGTTTCCCAACCAGGGACAGCAGGGATAAATACCAGTCTTTGCAAGCATTGCTTTTCTGCCAAGCAGCAACTTCCTCCTGGCCGAACACATGGAGATTGCAAATTAATTTCCAGTTTATTGTCTCAGATTTAATGGATAACAGGAGAGGGAGTTTTAAGACTAAAAAGCCAAGTTTATTCCCTACGGTCGCTATTCCTCTCTTTGCCGATTGCTCCTCCGATTCTGGCAGACACAGAGTTCCCTTGTACAACCCACCACTTTTAATATTCTCGTAACCCTATGCTCGAAAACAGTTTGATGACATATCGCCATCATAAATTCAGCATGGTAACAGCTGGGACAGATTTAAAGAGGATACGTGGGTTGGTTTTTTTTGGCTATCTATTATTCATGGTGTGTTAGCCCTTCCAATCCGTTTAGCCAGCAAGGAGATAAGCTATCCTCTGGTAGATTATTGACAGACACTTGGCAGCCTGCATCTCTGCGGCTGCTTCGTCAGAGAAAGTGAATTCAACCTTTAAAAGCAATGATTTGATAACGTGACTGTGTCTGTCTGGGAAATAACGTGTAGTGAAGGGGACAAGGACAAGCCAATTATAAAGTGGGAGAGGGGTTAAATCAATGCAGGTGAAAACCCAGGAGACTCAATCGTGTTCCTCCACAGGCCAGGTAAAGCAAGGTCAGCTGGGAACGCAAGTGTCGCTTGCAGTGCTCTACCAAGGCATCTCACCTCCGTGGGAGAGGGACCGCCACTAGGTGTAGAGAGCAGTGCAGTGTCCCCAGCCATTTGCCCGATGTCCTCTCTGCTGAGCCTGCAAACAAGGAGGCCACTTAGATTCTCTCCACACTGAAAATTTTAGCCCCACAGCCCAAGCCCCAGGAGCCTGATGTTCCTGGGCTCTGAGACTCAGTGACGTGGGTCTTTGATCCCAGAGTTTCAGGACCCAGGTCAGCTGACTAGGGCTCATGGGGTGCAGGCTGCGGGGCTAAAGAATGCAGTGTAAATGTCGGGCTGGAGCTCTGAGACCTTCCGCCCCCCACCACTTTGAGTCTGAGTCTGGATGTCTACACTGCAGTTTTATAGCCCCACAGCCCGAGCCAATAAGAGCTGCAGGGGAGGTGCCTGTGGATGGGGACAGCACATGGAGACCCCTTGCTGCCCCTGTGCCTAGGAGCCAGAGGGATATGTGGCTGCTTCCTGGGAGCTGCCTGAGGTAAGCGCCACCCAGAGCCCACACCCCTTACCCCCTCTTGCACCCTAACCCCCTGCTGCAGCCCTGAGCCCCCTCCCATACTCTGCACCCCTCGGCCCCAGCCCAGAGCTCCAGGCTAGGGCAGGAAGTTGGAGTGTGGGAGGGGGTGAGGGCTCCGCTGGGGGTATGGGCTCTGGGCTGGGGTGGAGGATTGGGGTGTGGGAGTGGGTACAGGCTCTGGGATGGGACTGTGGATTACGGGTCTGGGGTGCAGGAGTGGGGATTTTATCTGGTCACAGCCAGGCAAAGGTACTAGTCAATTACCAGAGCTGACCATGCTGGTGAGAGATTTGTACCCCGCAGAGGGCTGCGGAGGGGCTGGAGAACTGTGTTAAGGGAGGGGTCCAGTGTGACCTGTACTGGTAGCATAACCTTCTGGCTGGTGACCCAGCCAACACATTCTCTAGCCCAGTACCAGCAGTGCAGCTTGGGTCATTGCCACGCTGCCATCTGGCCCCAAACAAGGGAAACACACTTCTGAACTTCCAGTCTCATAGTCCTTGCCTGTCCCAAGCCCTCTCTCTACTCCTCCCAATCCTTCCTCACACTGTACTTCTTCCAGAAATAATTTTTTTTGCCTTCCTTTCACCAATATTCCCCTCCCTCCTCCTCCTCATCTCTGCCACCTCTTGTGAACGTTCTCGCGTTCAGTTTGCAAAGCGCCACCGACGTTACAGCTGCATGTATGCAGTTGTTGTTATTAATACAGATTAACTTAGCTAACATACCCTCCCTTCGTTGGATTGCCTGCACTGGCTGAGCGCGGCTAGCCATCAAACTAACGCTGCCACAGACCAGCATGCGGCAGAGTCTAGCAGGGACTTTTACTATTAAACCATCAGAGACCTGCCTTTATGGATTCTAATGAAACCTCAGAGAGATCGAACAGGGCTCAGCCCAAGCCAGCTGGAGCAGCCAGGTGGGTTTTAAACAGTCTAGGAGACCTAAAAATAACACAGACACAACACAATACAGGATTCGAACTTGGATTACTTTTCTCATTATGAGCCTCTCTTCTGAGCCTTCCTGGCTAGTGGATGGAAGGAGTGCTTTATGAGGCATAAGGAGCTGCCTAGGGCATTCCTGGCAGCAGACTGCACCACTGCTACCTTCCTCCTTCTGCAGAGCTGGGGCTTCAGGCTTAGAAATTGGGAATCCAGCCAGATGTTTTCCCCCTCCTGCTTAATATTAACAGTTTTCCGTGTATATTGTCTAGCCATGCCTCCATTCTTGGGAGCTCAAGTTCTGCCTGAGAACAACACAGGGACAAAGCCTTGGACTCCTTTATGGGCTAAGCCTTTTATACCTATGCTCACCTCCTAGGGCACTGTGGTGGTGGACCTCATGCCTGGAATACTCCCAGGCGGCCTGGTATAGCATCACAAGTTTGTCTCTACCTCGGTTTCCTCGGCTAGGCATATAATTCCTGCAGCTTCTGAAGGTGGAGTCCTTAAATGGGGTCAGGTTTCACTGGCATTCATCGCTCCTCCCTTTTGGAGCCTCTCCCATCTGGGAACATTCTTCCTTGGTTTCCTTTCTAGGTGAGCCCCCTACCCAGGTTCCTCTGGGAAGCCCTGGTCTTGGGAGATCTTGCTTCCAGTGTTCTGGAGACTGTTCCTCTCCCCCAGAGCCTCTGTTCTCTAGCCCATCACTAGTGCGAATAGCTTCCTTCATGCCTGGATGCGTCCCTATCTAATTAACTGCCCCCCAGTTGCCCAGTAAGTTAATTAGTCCCAGGTGAACCTCAGTTGCCTCATTCCCCTTTGTGGAGCCTGTCAGAAGTAGGCTGAGCCCATGACTCCTTCCGAGGGTCAGCTATTCTCTGACAGGCATGCTCAACATCCTTTAGGCATAGTGAATTAAGGTGAGATGGAGGTGTTGGGAACCTCTCAGGAATTGGCCTGTGAGGCCTGATCCAAAGCCTGTTGAACTGAATGAGAGCCTTGCTGTTGATTTATTTATACTTGTGCTTGGGTAGCAACTGAGATTGAGGCCCCACTGCGTCATGTGCTGTACAAATACATATGAGGACAGTCCCTGCCCAGAGGAGCTTGTAATCTAACTACTAGATAGACAAGGGGAGGGAAAAAATTATGATTGGGTGGGATTTTCAAAAAACTCTAAGTGACGTAGGAGCACAAGTCCCACTGACTTGCAATGGGCCTGGATCTCCTGATTCTCTTTGTGCTTTAGAAAACTCCATCCGTCATCTCCATCTTACAGATGGGGAACTGAGATATCAAGCGATTAAGTGATTTACCTCAGGTCAGTCAGGAAACCTGTGACAGATCCTGGAATTAAACCAGACCTCCTAAATCACAGTCCAGTGCCTCAATCAGAAGGCCTCTTTCACTGGTATTAATAGAAGACAGGTGTTTGCATCCCCAAGACTGCTTTGTAAATCTTGGCTGTGATTTCTATCTGCACAATAACCCCTTTGATGCATTTTTGAGTCTCCTGCCAGCAAAGTAACATCAATCGTCCCCCACTCTTGTGAAGTTTTGTCATATGAAGTGAGGACACCTCTTACACTACAGATTCTGAAGTCCCGTGGCATTGTGCCATGCAAAACTTTAGTGGAAATCAAGGACACATTCAACTTAAACTGTGTTTTTAGGGCCAAATGGGTCACACTTGGGTTTGCTAAGTGGTTAGTGTGCAAAAACTCTTCCTGCTTCCATTCTGCCCTCTGACTCTAGGCACAATACAACAGCATTCTTTGCAGCATGCACTTCAAAGGTGGAGTATCTGTACACAGGACGGCACTGGAGGTTCATTTTGCCTCGTGCATTAGGCAGCACTGAAGAAATTAAGCTTAATGAGAGCTATAAGTACACACTGAGTGGCGCTTCAGTCCTTAAGCATTTCTTCTGCCATTGACAGCATGAACATACTGGGTCACTCGTTTGAATGCAGCACAGGCAGGCAGGGAATTCAGCTGGTTATCCCAGCACAGATCCTAATGAAGAGCTCACCCCATCACAACACAGCTGGAATGCTTGCTGGTAGGCTCACCAGAGACTGAACATTCATGACAACTAAAATCCCTTCTCATTCCCTAATGATGGGCTTCTCTGGAGCAAGTTAGGCAGAAGCTGTTTGAAAGGAGTTGGGAACCTCCCATCAATTCCCTGCTCTCCCAATCCAGCAGTTCTATAGGCCGGGTCATAGTTCCCTAGCCTGCTCCCACTGTAGATCTATTGCTTCATAGGGACCAGAATTTCATAGTTAGACGGCGGGTCTGGCTGGAAATCTTGCATGTGCCCTTTCTTGATGGATTGTTTAAATATATCTGCTTCCAATTGGTCTGTCACTGTGGATATTTAATAGGAGACCAAATAAACTGTTAAAGAAACTAACTTCTTTGTACCTAGGCATTTAGAGTGTGTGCAGCACACTGGTGTCTTCCAGCAATGCAGACAAAACAATACCCTATCCAGGGCTGGCAGCATGGTCTAGCTAGTGGATAGGGGTTTTACAGTGGGAGTCCAGGGTTCAAATCCTGGCTCTGCCACTGATCTATTTTATGACCTTGGGCAAAACATTTCACCTGTCTGTGTCTCTGTTTCCCCTCCCACCTGGGCAGGGCTGTTCCCTCGCTCTGTGTTTGTCAGGTGCCTAGGGGGATGGGGCCTCGAGGCGCTACACAAAGGGGAGCGGTCAGGCTTTTTTACCAGTCCAGCCAGCCATAAAAGCAAAGAAGAGGGATTATGGCACTTCAGGGCCACAGCAATAAACGTCACCCCATGACACATCAGTGTGGGTAGAACACTGTGTCAGACGTTCTTTGATGGGAGCTGTGCCCCCAAGCTATGGTTATTTAGAGACACGCTAGCTGTCTCTGTTTTATCTCTAAATGGGATACCAGGTGGATAGAACACAAAAAGGTCTTGTGCTCTGTGACCACAGCACTGACGCATATCAAACAGAAAACTTCAAAAGCCCTTATCCAGCGCAGGCCAGGGTGCTGACGGGACTCCTCGAAACATGCCAGCGCCCTTGAGAGACAAAGGGAACTGATGAGAGGCTGGAATGCACAGAGCCATCGGAGGCGCTGCTTCATTAAAGTCTTTGGGCTTGTTCCCAAGAGCATGGCTCAAAGCAACATGGAAATATACCTATCTCCTAGAACTGGAAGGGACCCTGAAAGGTGATCGAGTCCAGCCCCCTGCCTTCACTAGCAGGACCAAGTACTGATTTTGCCTCAGATCCCTAAGTGGCCCCCTCAAGGGTTGAAATCTCAACCCTGGGTTTAGCAGGTCAATGCTTAAACCACTGAGCTATCCCTCCCCTGCCAAATCCAGGGCTGGGGCCAGGGCCAGATAGGGAAAAAGTGGTGCCTGCCAGCCCCTTTCCCCAAATGCCTATCTCCCTGTATTGGTGTGGAATGGGGTTGGCCACCATCTGAGCACCCCCTCACAGCCAGAGGTCGCTTTGCTGCACTATGCCTCTGCTTTCTTCTTCTTTGGGGCTCTTTAAACAAGGCCCAAAGAGTCTCATTCCGTCACAGCCCATCTTGGACTCTGGTTCCTTTATTCACCAAGTTCCAAAAACACATCTTCCACCCAGCCTTCATCTGGGCCTGGCCCCTCCTCCCTGAAGAACCGTTTCAGCTGGGTCTTCTTCCTCACTTTACTGCCAGGCCTCCTGCCTCTGGCTATTTCAGCTACACTCTCAATCACAATCCCTTTCCTGCAGCTTCCTGCTGCCTTTATTTTGGACTCCCCGATTTCTCCTAGGGGGGCTCACCTTGTAATCAGAGTTGCCTTAGGCCCAGGCTCTCCAACCCAAAGACAAGCCAACCTGTTACAAGCCCCTTAAGCCTTTTCATTTCCTGCCATTCATTTCCTCTCCTTGTGTAAGGACTTCGCAATTTCTAAAGCTACCCAGGTACCACCTGCTCACAGACCAGACAGACCACTCTAGTTTCCCAGGCCTTGGAGCCATTTACAAAGCAATGCTTCTGTAGGTTGTCCTTGGCTAATCCAACATATTCAAAGTAACAGTGACAATGATTGACAGTTACTGAGCGCCTTCTATCTGGCTGGATCCCAAACTGATATACAGACTATTAAGCAATCCCTTTACACACCACTGACATGCAGACAGATTTCAGGTGGAGGCCAGCAGCTGTTTGACAAATGACACCAAAACCATACAACAGTTTAGGACAGGAAGTGAAGAGAGATATCGTATCAGTTGGAGCTTCAGAGGGAATTTAGGAAGTCAGAATGCAATTATCCCTATTGGTATTCAGCCATGAGACAGATTCCGTTAATTCCCATTCAATAATAATTAGTTGTCCTTACTTTTGCAAAATGACCTTACATGGAATCCCGTACTTTTCTCAAAAAAAGTATTTATAACTGGGTGTGAATTATAAGAAGTGATTAAATGGATGATTAATCACCCTATAATCCAGTGTGAACTCTCATAACACCCGTGTCATCCAGGGATGCTATTTTGTATAGTCCCACATCCCCAGGGAGTACTAATTCAGAGCCTCGTTCTGTAACCCTCACATTATTTACTTATACCTAATCCCCCTCCCTCCCCTCCAGTGAGTTCATTGGAACATCTCATGTAAGCACAACTCAACAATTAAGGGTTGAAGATTTGGGCTCTCCCAGGAAGTGGGTGAGTGCTGCTGGCCCAATTTGCAACGTCTGCCTTTTGCTTCACACAACAACATGAAGAAGGGCCAAAACTTAGGCACCATTCCATGCTGTGATGTTTTACTTGCAAGTATGGTGACCAGACAGCAAATGTGAAAAATCGGGACGGGGGTGGGGGGCAATACGAGCCTATATTTAAAAAAAAAGACCCCAATATTGGGACTGTCCCTATAAAATCGGGACATCCGGTCACCCTACTTGCAAGCAGCTGAGCAAAACATTCTCACATATTTGTCCTACAGGAAAACAATAATGAAGTAAGGCACATAAGGTGGACAATTTCTGTGAAAAAATTAAAAAACAAACAAACAAAATAACTATTTTTTCCCACATTTAGAAAATATTTACCATTTTCCAACCAGGGTGTTTCTGTTTAAAGTCCCCTCTTAGTCCAAGGCAAAGAGGTGAGCAAAATTTTTAGAAACATTGATCTCGGTTTGTGTAAGCTAAGGAAAGATTTGCGATTATGCAGGTTATTTTATCCAAAACAGTTTGTCCTTCCATAATCATGGCATTGACAAAGCATCCTGTTTGCACAGCATTGCAGCAAACAGCGAACAACCAGGGCAAATTCAGAACTCCGGTACTCCCCCAGCTGCCATCAGACAACATGTGACCCCCGATTTAAAATGTCACACAGGGTTCTTTCCATCCATTTGCAGACAATCTCCATTCTAGCCCTATAATCCTCAAACCACAGCATCCAGCTGACACTGCACTTATTGCAATCAATTGATAAAGCTCCATTCCAGCCCCTGGATGACAACTTCCTTTTTAAACACAGCTCTGAGTTGCTCTCAAATCACTTAAATAAATCCCTTGGTGATACTCTGACACCTTGCAGAATGCAGTAACTTTGTGACTTGTGCCTTCCTACATAGGAGGCCAAACCGGGACACCAATATACTCTGGGCAGCTCTGGATTCGGATCTGGAGTCATAAGGATGGGGGAAATAGTAAGAGTATTGTAGCGGGTAAGGCACTCCTGCCTTGAAGGGCTTGAAATCTAGGGTTACCATATTTAAAAAATAAAAAAAGAGGACACTCCACGGGCCATGGCCCTGCCCCTTTTCCACCCCCGGCCCCACCCCAACTCCGCCCCTTCCCAAAGTCCCCACCCTAACTCCCCCTCCTCCCTCCCAGCCAGGCGAAAAGGGCTGCCCGAGCGCTACCAGCTTCACGGTTTGCCGGGCAGCCTCCAGACCCTGCGCCCCCGCCAGCGCTTCCCCAGCGCAGCTGGAGCCCAGGAGGGGAAGCGCCCAGCTGGGGGTGCAGGGTCTGGAGGCTGCCCGGCAAACCGTGAAGCCGGTAGCGCTCGGGCTTCAGGCAGCCCCCATGCCTCCAGACCCTGCGCCCCTGGCCGGGCACTTCCCCTCCCGGGCTCCAGCTGCTCTGTTCCTCCCCTGACTCTTTGGCTCTGTTTAAGAGCCAAGCTGCCCGAGCCAGCGCTACCGGCTTCGGGCAGCCCCCATGCCTCCGGACCCTGCACCGCCAGAGCAGAGCAGCTGGAGCCCGGGAAGGGAAGTGTCCGGCCGGCGGCTTGGGGTCTGGAGGCACGGGGGCTGCCCGAAGCCGGTAGCGCTGGCTCGGGCAGCTTGGCTCTTAAACAGAGCCGAAGTCTGAGTCAGGGGAGGAGCAGAGCAGCCGCGGGAAAGGAAGTGCCTGGCCAGTATTTTTCCCGGACATGTTCGGCTTTTTGGCAACTCCCCCCGGACGGGGTTTGATTGCCGAAAAGCCGGACATGTCCGGGAAAAACCGGACATATGGTAACCCTATGAAATCAGCCCTGAAAGAGGGCTGCAGTGGTAAAAGCAGCCCTGGAGAGGGCTGCAGCTCTGAAAGCTGGGCTGATTGGGAAGCAGCCACAGCTGTAGCTGGCTTAATAAGGGCCCAGCTGGCCTTATAAGAGGGCAGTGGGCCAGGAGCACAGACACACCCTCTCTGTTTGTAGAGGGAGAAGGGCCTGGCTGCTAGGAAGCTGAGAAGGTACCTGAACTGGAGCAGGGCTGGGGGAAGGCCCAGGGAGCTGGGGAGCTCTGGCCTGGAAACCCCCCAGGCTGTGGCCTAGTGGAAGGCCATTAGGTACTAGGGTTGCAGGGGGCAGCCCACGGGTAGGCAGAGGCAGCATGTCCAAGCCCCCTTTGCCAGTGATGAGTGGCTTATACTGCAGTCTTCCCCAGGGAACAGGGGCTAGTTGGTGACTGGCAATAGCCCACAACTGAGGCAAGGTGGGGATAGAGGGTTGGAGGTTCCCTGGGGAAGGAAGTCCCTGAGAGTGAGGGGTTACTGCCAGGGGGCAGCACCCCAGATAATGGGGCACTGGGTCTGGGAAGGACATGGGGGCCAAGTGGCAGTGGGACACCAGCCTGCAGAGGGTGCTCCGGAGGCTGGACGAGCTAATTCCCAGAGACAACCAGCAGGAGGCACCGCAGGGGTGAGTCCTGCACCGTTACAGTATTAATAAAGACTTTTCAGAGCATATCACACCAGTGCTCTGCAAACTCCACAATGACTTCTGCGTGGACCTGGTTCTAACTGACAGTGCACTGACTCAGTTAGACCCTAGGTATCTCAGAAACCACCTCATCAGCTGCACAGAGACAAGGATATTGTAGCCAAAGGGCCCAGGATAAAATGCTTAGGTTCTGGGGCCGACATACTCAATGGCAGGACTCCGGCCATGGAACCAGTTACCAAACAAGGTCAGCCTGACCCCAAGATTCATGAAATGTAGGCTGAAATGTAAGATCCACCTTTTCAACAAAGCCTTCCTCTAGCAAAGGCTGACTTTAAAAAGAGGGCAGACAGAACACACAACATTCGTTTGAGACCCAGGAAGGTAGAGAAATAAGAGCTTGTTAATTATACTCAGTGCTTAGATTTTTAGTGCTTGTTAATTATAGTCAGTGCTTAGATGCCGAGGTGACAGGCATATTAGAAATACCATAGATTAGAGTGATTTAAGTCCATTAAAGCTGATGGCTACCACTGGGTCCCTTATTCTGTATGTTAATGACACTCAACATGGCTAGAATGGCCCCTTCTGAGCTTTGACTCAACTGTCTCTGAATTCAGATCCTCTTCAGCTGCTTGGGTTCAGTCCTTATCCTGTAAGCTGAACGGATTCAGGGCCCAGCAGGTGTTTTGGTTCCCTGATAAGTGATGGCTGATGTGGAGTACTGAATGTTGTTGCAAGCCGACTCTACCAAAATTATCTTTCTGCCGTTGGTGTGACCAGCAATGACTATTCTCCCATCTATACTGTGACTCATGGAGCATCTTTAAATCTTGCCCATTCCCCATTCTGGCTGCAGCACACACACCAACGTAGCTAGGAGTGACTTGCATGCTGGAGGCTGTTTGCGAGCAGTCCAGGCTGGAGATGCAATGCATTGTAAAGGGCACCCCAGGTTACAGGGCAGGGGTGACCCAGCTACTCATTAGTCTGGATTGTACCCTCGTATATCACAGTAGCAAAGTGCTCCCTTTTCCAGGGTGACAGTGAGACAATCTGGGTCAGAAACAGGCCCTAGATAAGGTTCCACAAGTTCAATTTAACCGCAGTGGCCAATCACTGGAGTCAGAATGTAATCTGAAAAGCCAGAGATATATGATTAGAACTCGAGAGAATCCAGGTGCATCCTCCGAGCATAGTACTTGCTAAACCAATAAGCCATTAGTATTTGGTTATATCCTCTTTCTGTAATGGTGAATCTTTGTCCCTTGCCTCTCTGTTCACCATTCTGGAAGGCTTATCTGCACAGAGACAATACACCCAATAGAGATACCTCTGCTTCAGAGCACTGAACAGTTTTCTGACATTTAACTGTTATTTCCTAAACTGTCATTTTTTGAAGACAAGATTTCTAGGAAGGCCAGTTCAATCCAGTGAACCAGACAACTCCTTAGCAAAAAAAACCTACTCTCTAGCAGATCCTGGTAGTTATATCACTGAAGCAGCATTGGTGCCCCATCTAGACAATGTGGTTATTAGTATTATTGTATGAATCACACATCCTTAGCATTTTGGAACAACGGGCAGAAAAAAAATACCCCCAGTTCTACTCAAGTGTTTTGCTGCACTAATCCACCTTCAACGTGCACCTTGCATAGCCACCAGAAAGGAAGAAGAGATCTCTGTTTGACATTTTATCTATAAGGACAGATGAAAAACGATGCTTAAAAAAGTAACCATGTTGGCTGTTTGCAGGTGCCTTCCATTAATTGCACGTCTTCACTGGCAATGTTAAAGTGCTGCTGTGGCTTGTGGGTGCACTGTTTACACTGGCACTTTTCAGTGCTGAAACTTTTTTTTCACACCCCTGAGTGAGAAAGCTGCAGCGCTGTAAAGTGCAAGTGGAGACAAGCCTTGTGAACATCTTGAAGCAAGAATTCTGTACACCAGAGTAGCGAGAGCTGAGCACCCATCCTCCTGACTGGTGAAATTGAAACCTGGAATCTCTTTCCCTTTGCTTTTGCTTTTGCTTTCAAGCATGGGTCTATACCCCAAGGAAATCATAAACCAAGACTTCTCTGGAGAGAATTTAGAATGGGGGGAATAGAATGACCAGACCGCAAATGTGAAAAATTGGAACGGGATTGAGGGGTAATAGGAGCCTACATAAGAAAAAGACCCCAAAATTGGGACTGTCCCTATAAAATCAGGACATCTGGTCACCCTAGGGGGGAAAGAAAAGTGGGTTTTCTTTGCTTACTTCCACACCCCAAATTTATGAATGCCTAGAAAAAGAAAGGATAGTTTTTGTCTATGTAAGTGCTGTATGTAGAAGTGGGTATGGAGAATATGATATGCAATAAATCCATTGAGAAGAGAGTCAGGAAAAACTTCCAAGGCTCATAAAATTCATAAGAAAAATTATTTCCTGACCATAAATATATTTAAAACACGTAAATATAATCAAGATCCTGGGTAGACTAGACAGTTCAGATTATTGTTAATAGACTATGACACTTTTCATTTCTAGGTCAACAGTTCAATTACTGCACTGGTCAGTATCAGTCCTACAAAATCAAAGCAGTGAAACTCTTTGCCTTAGGTTTAATTCAAAACTCAGACCAGTTTCACTGATGGGTTAGCAAACTAATTTTATGGTCTCACATCGAAACCCAAAGAAGCGTGTGGTTTTGAAGTGAAACCAGGGGAAAACTGATGGTTTTGAGCAAGTTTCGCTTTGAGTTAATGAGTTTGTTTGAACCCAAAATATAAATGTAAAACTTGGGGGCTGTGAAACCACATAGAATGAAATTTTTTTTAAATGGTTTTCAGGGACTCTTGTGAGCAAAAACCACCAGGTTTTGCATGGCTCCAAAAGCAATTGCCTTCTGCTGACTGTCGAGAAGCCCCTATGTGAAATCATTTGGCAGCCTCATTCCAGTTCCTGTTGTGTTGGTGTTCAGAACCCAAAGATCAGTGCCACAGCTGACACCTGTTCTAGCCATCTCAGTGGAGAAGCCAATTACTGAAAGGGCCATGGAGACCAAACAATCCTCACTAACAAGGGCCCTATCTCCCTAGGGAAATTTTCAAAACATTTCCCCCCATTGCTAACTCTGGTTCAGTTCCACCTGTGTCAGGAACAAGACCTAGTATTGTTAGGCCCCAGCCCCTTGGCAGTGCCACCACTGCGACCAGCATCTTGATTAGATGAGCGCTGACAGAGTTAAAAGCTAGGGTTACCATTCGTCCGGATTCCCCCGGACATGTCCGGCTTTTTAAACTAAAAATAGCGTCCGGGGGGAATTTGTAAATGTCCGGACTTCCCCCCCATGCAGAGCACGCGTGGCTAACAGTGCTGCCGGCCGGACGGTGTCACTTACATGGGGCTCCAACACTCAGCCAGAGAGGGCTCCTCCTCCTCCCTCCCTCCCTCCCTGCATCGCAGATTGGCTCCGGCAGTTTGGAGCTCCTCCCCCGCTGCTGCCCAGCAGCTCAGGCAGTTCCTGAGCAAGTTCACCAGACATTAGGCGAAGAAAGGCCAACAACAAGGGGGCCAGGGGGTCGGAGAAGGGGCAGGGAGGTTCTGGAGGGGGCAGTCAAGAGACGGGGGGGGTCGGGAGTTCGGGGGGGCTTTCTGGGGGTGGGGGTGTGGATAAGGTTTTGGGCAGTCAGGGTACAGGTAGGGGGTAGAGTCCTAGGGGGCCAGTTAGGATGGGGGGAGGGTCTCAAGAGGGGGCAGTCAGGGGACAAGGAGCAGGGAGGCTTAGATAGGGGGTGGGGTCCTGGGGGGCAGTTAGGAGCAGGGGTCCCAGGAGGGGGCAGTCAGGGGACAAGGGGGGGGTTGGGAGTTCTGGGGGGGGCTGTCAGGGGGCAGGAGTGGGGAGAGGGATCGGAGCAGTCAGGGGACAGGGAGCAGAGAGGTTTAGATGGGTCGGGAGTTCTGGGGGGGCTGTCAGGGGGTGGGGAGTGGTTGGATGGGGCGTGGGAGTCCCAGGGGTCTGTCTGGGGGTGGGGGTGTGGATAAGGGTTGGGGTAATCAGGGTACACGTAGGGGGTAGAGTCCTAGGGGGCCAGTTAGGATGGGGGGAGGGTCTCAGGAGGGGGCAGTCAGGGGACAAGAGGCAGGGAGGCTTAGGTAGGGGGTGGAGTCCTGGGGGGCAGTTAGGGGAAGGGGTCCCAGGAGGGGGCAGTCAGGGGACAAGAGGCAGGGAGGCTTAGGTAGGGGGTGGAGTCCTGGGGGGCAGTTAGGGGAAGGGGTCCCAGGAGGGGGCAGTCAGGGGACAAGGAGTGGGGGGAGGGTTGGGGGTTCTGAGGGGGGGAAGTGGGAGGGGCAGGGGCGGGGCTAGGGCAGGATGGGGCGGGGCTAGGGCAGGACAGGGGTGGGGCTCCTCCCGTCCTCTTTTTTGCTTGCTGGATTATGGTAACCCTATAAAAGCACCAGGAGACCATCTACACTTAGGCCTGGACCCTGCTCTCATACATGTCAATTGCAGAACTGCTTGACATCAGTGGTGCAGGATTAGATCCCAAGGTTCCAGAGGCTGCAGACACTGATGAAGCTAAAAAATTTGCCTAGTGCAGATGGGGCCTAGATGGGGCTCGTCTCGGACAGAATGGTGGCGCATTGTCGAGGGCGAGGATGCAGGGAAGCCAGCACGGTTGATGCGTGAACTCTGCCTCTTCTGTGGATAAATAGGGGGCTCTGCTTTTTTAGGCTGACAACCTGGCCTCTTTTCCCGGCCCCAAACTCACCATACTTAATGGAGCGCTCTCCTTATGTCGCTGCATATAGAGCAGCACAAAGCAAAGATGAAATTAAAACCCACATGGTGGAGAACAAAGCAATAAAAAGGCATAGAAGAACAGGGAGGGATAATAAATTCAGGGACAGTCCCATTCATTTAAATGGGACTGCTCAGGAAAGTAAGGGCTACTCACAGAAGTAAAGTTTCCAGTTTCGGCCCCTCTCATAGGGCTATTTTGAAATACATAAAAATGCATAAGCAGAAAACAGTATTACTTATGTTCTGCTCCAAGTACCAAGCATTCAGCAGAAGGAGAATTCAAGCACAGTGAATGGCTAATAAGGCATAAATTACCAGGGTACCTGCAATGAGAATTCTAAGATAGGCATTTTCAAAAGGCAGACCTAATATCTTTGAATACATTAAGCTGTTGAAACCATTTCAAGACAGGCCAGTTCACTGTAGATACAAAATTATCAGTTTGCCATATTTCCGTAAAATAAGAAAATGGCCTGAATTCAGCACTGGCATCATTCTAATGATCTCATTGGAATTACACCAGGGATGAATTTGGCTTAAGATCACCAAGAAATTGAATATTCTCGTCTCTAATCCTTTCCCTTTTATCTTTACATTGTAATTGTATCCATGGGAATGTGGTATAATGTACATACGACCCTTTGTGTCCTTTTATTTTTTAAACATTCTGCATACAGCCGATTGCTTGGCTGAGCAATTAAAATGCTCATTGACACCAATGGAAAAAGGATGATTTTGTGTTTAAGGCACTGGAGTGACATTCAGGAGATGCTGGTCCAATACCTGACCCCATAACCTTGGGCAAATCACTTTGGGTGTGATTTTCAAAAGCACTCAATATTGGTCTCTCTGTTCCCATTTAAGTCAATGGTAAAACTCTTATCAACTTTAATCACAGACAAGTTAGGCCAACACTGAGTCTCTTAACATCACTGTACTTCAGTGCCCAAACTTTGCTTGTATGTTGTGTACCCATCTCTCCCACTCTATTGTTTTAGATTGCAAGCTCTTTGGGTCAGGGACTGCCTTTCACTGGGTACATGTACTGCAATAAAAGACCCGCAGCACCAAGTCTCAGAGCCCGGGTCAATTGACTCAGGCTCAAAGGGTTCAATGTAGATGTTCTGGCTCAGGCTGGAGCCCACGCTTTGAAACCTGGACAGGGGGTAGGGTGTCAGAGCCCGGGCTCCAGCCAGAGAGGGAACATCTACATTGCTATTTTTAGCCCCAAAGACCAAACCCTATGAGCCCAAGTCAGTTGATTTGGGCTCTAAGATTCAGTTCCATGGGTTTTTCTTTGCATTGTAGATATACCCCCTAGGTACAACACCTAGTACGATGGGACCCTGATCTTGGTTGGAGCCTCTAGGGGCTTCCATGATATGACTAATAATAATTACGAATGCAGGATTGTGTCATTGGTGTTCTAGCTAAGCACACAGCCATTCTTTTCACATCATTATTTAACTGAAGGCTGTAGCTTTTCTTTGCTAACTTGTCATAATAATTGTTCATTCTGGAATCTTCCACCTATCTTGAATGATTGCATTTTCACTCTCATTTCATGAACTACCTTGGAAGATCTAAGGCCAAACCCTATAGTCCTTGATCAGGCCAAATTCCAATTAAATCAATAGGAGTTGTGATTGAGAGTTGAATCCTAGCCCCATCGCAAATTGATGGCAAAACTCCCATTTTGATTCAATAGGACCAGGATTTCCCTCCGAGTGGATATACTTCAGGAATTGGCCTATCCTGCATAGGAAAACCATCCTGCATTGACAGAGAACGATAGCCTAGAGCCATTCCTGTTTCTTCGATTCTTTACAGAGTATCAGGACTGGAACATGTGGAGGTAAGAGGGAATTGCTCATCAGTATTGAAACTAACAAGCTTCTGGAGGGTCAGGTACAAAATCAAGGGCAGAGGGAGGTACATTGATTCTCTTTGTCTCAAACCAAGATCGTGGCAGTGGACTCAGTCACCAAAGGTAAGTGACAGCAGCACCTTTGGAATCACTCCCAACAAAAACACTATTCAGCTCGAACTTTTACATTTCAAGAGAGAGCTGCTGCACGGGTACTCTTTGCCCAGTATGCCCATCACCCCAGATAATTAGATCTGGGTTTCCTAAGAGACCAACAAAAGCTACAGATAGGAGGGGGACATGGTGTTTATAATCTCTCTCCCTTACTGAGATATTGAATGCCACTACCTGAACAAGCCTCCCAAGTACCATGCTGCTACAGGCAACCAAATGAATGCTTGCAACAAGTAGGACAGTTTGCTTTGCTACCACCTGTGCAGCTTAAGGCAAACAGATGTGGGGCTGAATGAATTTAGCAAAGAAACTGAGAAGGCAGGTTCTCTCGCAGCCTCCCCCGCCCCCCATCCCTGTTTTTTCAACCTAACTCCAAAACTGATATATGCAAATGTCATTTATATGCAATATTTTCTCTGCTGCTTTGCAAGGCAGCCCCGACAGAGAGAATCATGGTGCTGGGTTGCAGCAACCCAGAGACAGTGATTTAAAAAACCAAACCCAAACAGCCTTGCCTTATTTTATCTGTTATTCATGTCTCTGACCCAATGAGCTTTGTTTGCTTAGTTAGGTTTTAAGAAGCCCCCTACTGTGTAGCCCTATTTACTTTTTATTCCATGTGTTTATACGCAAATCCCAGCTCCTGACATGTTCGAACAAACAGCTCCTATTTACTGTGGCACATTTAATAACGATCAGTTCATGCTTCCCTAGTTTGTTAGTTTAGCAAACATGGTGTATTTGTCACCTAGCCACAGTACCAGTGCAAATATCACATTAAGCCGCTTACACTTTTTCTCTAGCTGGGCTCTGAGAGATACCAGACTTGCTCAGAAATTCACAGATGGGTTTGTGCTGAATAGATCACTATTGTTAGGGTGTACAGGGGGCTCAGTGGAGAGTATATTGCACTTTCACCTCTAGATCTTTGAATAAAGCTTCAGGAGGGTCTCATCTTAGTACCCACTTGTTCACGTTACAATCCCACATTAATAATGGGAAATATCTATTTAGGAGGGGCTCAGGGCTACAATAACAGTGATTGCAATAAAGAGGATGGGTAGCGGAGCTGAGTGGGAAACATTTTTCTCATTCCAGAGAGAGTTTTCAACATGTGTCTGAATCAGGAAGTTGATATATCATAATCTTTTGTGAATCTGTAAAAAAAACTTGGATTTTTATTGCTTCATTAAAGTAACCTAAACTTCAAAACAGTCATCAGTTTGAACCAAAAGATTACACTTTTTCATTTTGAAAAATGTCAAAATGGGACATTTCAAAACTTTTTTTTTCCCCAAAAATTTTCAAAATAGGAAATTCATGGAAACCGCCCGTTTCCCGCAAACAGTTTTGGTTTGGACAAATCAACCTTTTCTGATTAAAAACATTTTATCAAAAAATTCCTGACCAGTTCTAATGAATAGTCTTGTGTCTAAAACACAGGACAGGGCGTCAGGAGAGGTTGGTTCTTTCTTGGCTCTGCCAGTGAGTTACTCTCTCGCCTTTAGCAAGTCACTCAGGGCCAGATTTGCAAAGGTATTTAGGTGCCTGGTGAGATTTGCAAAAAAAGAGTTAAGGTGCCAGATTTCCTTTGAAGGCCAATCTGCTTCTTTAGGCACCTACATTCCTTTGCAAGATGATAGCTTGGAGATTCTCACAGGGAATACAGGATTTCTCTACTTGCAGTCCCCTCTTTCCCTGAGTTGTCTCAAACTACCACCCACTTGCCTGGGGGTGAAGAATTAATCTACTAATGGTGAAGAATCAGTACAAGGAATTCCATGCACACCAGCATGGGAGCCAAACATGCCAGGCTTTAATAAAGCATGTTAGCAGCAGAATACTGCTAATAATGTAATAAATCCCTAGGCAACTCAGAAGTCCATCGTTATTCCTCACGTCATAGCCACTTGGAACTTCATGGTGACAGTGAGAATAGAACGCCAATCCTCCATCCCCAAAAAGCACAGGCTCCTGCCACTTAAGCTAAAAGAGGAGTCCCCACTAGCTGTGAGCATAGCAGTACAGAGTCCCTGACACACAGTTCTGATTCCATTCCAGATGTGTCTGAGTCAAAAAGTGACTCCTGGGGCTATTCCTGGAATAGTGCAACTTATTTAACCAGAATACAGTTTCCAGCAGTGATAGAGGAACCAGTTCAACTAAAAGAGGAACAAACTAAACCTTCACCTGCAACTTCTTGGAGTCCAAAGCCTCTGGTTAATAATTTGTTGTTACTCCATTAATGTGCATCTGCACTGCTGGTTTTAGCTGCCAGTTGAAACAGAAATACCACAGAACAGTGACTCCAACAAACCCAGAATGAACTGGAAATCAGCCTCCCCCCTACCCACCGAAAGATCCCCATTGGCTTTCATAACAAAAAAGATCTGTATGGAAACTGCAGGTCCAGGAGTTCATTCAAATCATGCCAGTAAACTATTAACAAAATCTGTGGTTGTAAATTAACTCCATAATGTTCTGTTCTGTCTCCTGCATGCTTCTTCAAAAGGCCTTTGCAAACATAGCACATCATGAAGCCATGTCCAGGGATGGTAAGTCTGACCTCTAATGAGCTATAGAGTCATCTTCTGTTCACCAATACACAAACCAGTGAGTAAAGCTTCAGTTTTCCAGCTCTGGAGTTTTCTAGCAGAGCATCTTCGAGCAGTTTTACCAGTCTGAGGCTTGTATACATTCCGTCACCACAGCATCTAGGTGCAAAATGCTGGGCAATGAAGGTTTTCAAAAAGGTCATACTTCCAGTAAACCCCGCCATCCCATAGACTGATGGAGGGATCTTCCCACAGACAAAATACTGGAATCTATGCAGAACCACTCCCAGAGATCAATCTTTTGCATCAGATCCTAAAATATTACCAAGCACAATGATGCAAAGCAAAACCCACCACCATTTCAGGAAAATGCCAGGAGTTGCAATACGCAGATTTGGGACTCATAATGAAAATGCCAGTGTTTTTCCCATGCATGATTTTTTTGTTCCTTCTGTCATTGAGAACCTACTTTTTCAAGATTACTCATTTTCCCTACAGGTATTTGGGTATTTCAGGAAGCACCCAGCCATTTCTAATGAAGGAAATGGACCTCAGGTCAGGAGAAATAAACACTGGGAAGCTCAAAAGATGAGCAGGTTGAAATCTTTGCTGACACACCTTCTCTTTTCAATTCACTGCCTGTTTTAGCCTGTGGAGTTGAGTTCTCCCCTGCCAGACAAATGAAAGAGGAAGAGTGTGTCTGATGCCCAGAGTGTGAAATGTTCAGGATATTAAAGCCAGCGTGGGGCAGACTCATTGAGGGTGGCCAAAAAGCCAATCAGATAAGCAGAGTGTTAACGAGGAGGCATGGCACAAGAACATGCATTGACTCTTGGAGCTCCCTCCTCCCTGTGTTACACAACTGAACAGACTGGTAGGAAGCAGTTAAATGATGAAAGGGGTGGATGGCACAGGGGTGGCCTGAGGAGATGGGAAGGGAATTAAAACAAAAACAATTAACCTGTTTCAGGTTCTGAGGGCCTGTTTCACAGCCAATTATGTGTTGTTTATACATAAAGCAGCTACTGTGAACCACCGCCTTTCACCAGCTCAATGGGTACGTGCTGTTTCTATGTCTTTCCCCATTCCCTGAGCAAACAGGAGGCAGGACATGTGCCGTCACTCACTGGATGGGTTTCAGCTCATTTCCTCACAAGCCTATTGAGGCCATGTTTCCATTTCACTCCTCATGCCCAAACTAAACAGAGCATGTTAGAACAACCATCGTCACCACCCTTCCATAGGTCCTTGCATCTCACCACATCCAAACTCTAAGTTAATGGTCATCATTTCTGGGCAACTGCATTGGTATTTCCCCTCTATGGTCCAGCAAGGGCACCTCTTTTAGGTTCCCAGTTTCCAGCAGTCGTCTCTCTTGGGCGAAGACCCACATCTCTCTCCCTCTTGACTGGGGTTTTTCCAGGCTGCGCAGTTCCCTGCCTACATTATGAATTCCCCAGCAAGCCAGATTGCCTGAAAAGCCAGTGTCCACACAATGCTCACTCTCTCCAGAGATTATAAACGGTGTAACTGCCCACCGCTATAAGTTACCACATAGCCCGCTATGAGCAAGCACATTTATTCTTAAAGTGAAAGCAATACAGAATAAACATTAAAAACAATTAAAAAAACCTCACAGATGCTAATAAGTTTACCAGAGATCACCCCAACTCTAGCAAGAAGTCAGTCCTTCAAACCCCACCAAGGGGGTTTTCTATGGTTTATAACAGCTTTAGCTCAGAACAAGCGCCTACATGCATAGATTAGTCTTTCCTTTATACAGGTAATCAGCAGACAATGGTCCCCTCCTTAGGGCATCATTTCAGAAGGCTGGGTTTTTGCATAACAGGGAGGGGGGGGAGGAATTTGCATTCACCTCCCCCTAGATATTTCCCAGGAAATCCACTTCACACATCTTGTCCCGGAAGACCATTCTTGTCTGCCACTTTGTTCAGTATAGTCCCTTGATCATCCAGGCCCATAGTAATACAGAACATTTGTGTTTCATGCAATGGAATCCAAAGATACTTAAAGGTTTTAGAAGAATATGTAAGAAATTGCTACATCAGTATCATAAATCATTGCAATATTCCCAAGAAGGCAGGTCAGCAGCATCCCTATTTTACAGGGGATGAAAATGAGGCAACAGGGAAGTTAAATGACTTGCCCAAGGCCAACCAGGTTGTCTGAGGCAGGATCCCAGCTCTCCTGCTTCCCTGTCCACTGGTATGATCACAAAGCCATCTCCCCTTCATTTGATAGAAAGGACACTGACCACTTCTTGTCAGACCTTCTACCTCCAGTGGTAGAAGCATCACCAACTCCACCAGAGAAGGAGAAAGGCCTTTAGGATTGGCTGGGATTCCCAAAAGCTAACTCAGTTCCCATGGAAGTCAATTGGAAAGTTTCCCACTGACTTCAATGGAGCTCTAGACCAACACTGCTTTTGAAAACCCCACCGTTTAAGGTTCCCAAGCCTCTGTTACAGGGGTACCAAGGATTCAGACCCTCCTTTTCCACTCACCCTGGAACACATTGGTTGTGTGGAAGTTTTCTAATAAACCTTCCACAACCATAAAATGGTGGAGCTTCCTCAACCCACCCCAAATTTTCTGAAATGAAAAACAATATGCACGGACTCACCCTTTAAAAAAAACAACACACATACAAACACACACAGAGAGTTAGTCATCCCCAACAGCTGCACCACACATGCAAAACATTCCCTCTGTTTGTTATTAGTTAATAGCAACACCAAAAAGCGTGTGAGGCACCTCACAGAAAACCCAGAGAAGATGGATCCCAAGCAGCTTATAGTCTAAATGATGGACTTGACAGGCTAGCGAGGAAAGCATATAGCAGGAAGAAGAGGCGCAGTAGACACTGCCTATGGATCACACAGTTAGGCAAATCTATGTCTAGGTGGGTGCACCAGGAAGTGTTTTGACAATGTGATCTGTGGCTAGAAGACTGCTCTGGGATTCAAGGGGCCTGGCTCTACTCCTGGCTCTGTTGCTGGTGCTGGGTGGCTGTGAGTTAGTCATCTTAACCGTTCGTGCCTCAGTTTCTGTGAAATAGGGATGTATGTCTCACGTCCTTGGCAGAGCACTTTGAGATCTGCAGATAAAGACATGCGCAATAAGAAGTATTGTTTGAAGGTGGTCAGGGCAGCTTGACAAGCAAAGTGTGGAGGGGCATAAGGAGTGGCATGGAAAAGTCACCTAGTAAGAAAACAGCTACAACTACGTCACTGGCATGTGTACTGGTGCAGAGTGATTAGGCAATCCACTCTTGAGGTCACCCATTGTCCTCATGCAAACAGGAATGGGGTGACATTCATTTGCTGAATGACCCCAGTGCACACAACAGCCATGTGTCATTCACAGGCTGGGTCCTTCAGCAGCCATTCCTTCCAGTGGCAGTACTACACCAGACTCCCTGGCACACTTTCCAATTCTCTGTGGTTGGCTCTAGGAGAAAATTTACACTTCTGCATTCAGAGCAAGCTAAACCAATGTGTAAACGCTCCAGGAATGTAAATCATCCCTGCTGGAAGAGAACATGGTGATAAACCAGACACTGACATTCAACATAGAAAGCCTTATTGCTTCCAAAGTGACTAAGCACTGGGACAACAGAAGTGAAACAGAGATCGGGGAAGAAGGTTGGGTACAGGCAAGCACTGCTTTCACCCACTGTATTCTGCAATGCCATTTCCCCCTGCCCCATTTTAATTTTTGCCCTGTCCCTCGACACTAATCCTCCTCCTCACACACTTCTATCTTAGGTCACTATCTGCCCCCCATTACCATAGACGTGAAGACCTCACAATCCGTACTGTGTTTACCCTACACCTGAAGCACTATCATCCCCACCAGTGCAGAACTGCCCAAGATCACACAGGAAGTCTGTGGGCGAACAGGGAATTGGACCCAGATGTCCCAAGTCTCTGAGCACTGAACTATCCTCCCTCTTGCATACTTCCTGGAGATGTCCAAAGGGTGACCGAAGCTTATGTTCTTCTTGGAGTCAGAAAACATGCCCTCTGCCTGCAAAAATCACTGGCTGACAGTTGCCATCTGTTTGGCTCTCTAGAGCATCCTGTAAGCACTGCAGAGCGCCGTTCAGAGAGGCGCCTGTGCGGGGTCCCGGCTGCCTTATGTGTGACAGGCTTTCAAGTCCTGGGCCACTTTACAAGTTAGGCTGGACCAGGTTTAGATCACCTGTTTCTCCTCTGCCTGGAAAGCGATCAAGACCACCTCAGAGCAACATGCATCTGAGGCAACTAAGCAGCACAGTGCCAAGTACGATCACTCCATTTAAAAGCAGCAGTGTGCACTTGTCCCAGGGCTGCCTACTGCCCCATCTTTGTGGGTTTTTTGTTTATTAGGTTACAAATCTGAGTGAATTTAGTGCTGCTCATAGCCCCAGCTAGAGCCGGGCAGCGTCTGAGTCTCCCCTCACACCAGTTTCACGTTTTCTTGCAGTGGAGCTACTCGCAACGTACACCAGTGTAAATGACAGGAGTCAGGCCTGCAGTGTTCACACTCCCTCTACCCCCTCTGCCCAGTTTATCAGTTCACCTCCATCCAGCCCTGCAACACGCCCTGCTAGCCCAATCTGTGCACACCTCTCAGAAATGCTTCCTCCCGCCTGCTTAGGGTTACCATATCCAGCAAATAAAAAAAGAGGACCCTCCACGGGCCCTGGCCCCGCCCATTTCCCCACCCCCAGACCCACCCCAACTCCGCCCCTTCTCCGCCCTACTTCTGCCCCCTCCTCCCTCCCACTCCCAGCCATGAGGAAAGGGCTGCCTGAGCGCTACCGGCTTCACGGTTTGCCAGGCAGCCCCCAGACCCTGCGCCCCCGGCCGGCGCTTCCCCAGCGCAGCTGGAGCCCGGGAGGGGAAGCGCCCAGCTGGGGACGCAGGGTCTGGAGGCTGCCTGGCAAACCGTGACCCAGCAGCGCTTGGGCTTCGGGCAGCCCCCTTGCCTCCGGACCCTGTGCCCCCAGCCGGGCACTTCCCCTCCCGGGCTCCGGCGGCGCAGGGTCCGGAAGCACGGGGGGCTGCCCGAAGCCGGTAGCGCTCGGGCAGCCCGGCTCTTAAACAGAGCCGAAGAGTCGGGGAGGAGCAGAGCCGCCGCGGCTGAAGGCTCTGCTCCTCTTCGGCTCTGTTTAAGAGCCAGGCTGCCCGAGCGCTACCGGCTTCGGGCAGCCCCCATGCCTCCGGACCCTGCACCACCGGAGCCCGGGAGGGGAAGTGCCCGGCAGGCGGCTGGGGTCCGGAGGCAAGGGGGCTGCCTGAAGCCGGTAGCGCTCGGGTAGCCTTGCTCTTAAACAGCGTCAGGGAGGAGCAGAGCCGCTGCGGCCGGAGGCTCTGCTCCTCCCCTGACTTTTCGGCTCTGTTTAAGAGCCAAGCTGCCCCAGCGCTACCGGCTTCAGGCAGCCCCCATGCCTCTGGACCCTGCGCCACCGGAGCCCAGGAGGGGAAGTGCTCGGCTGGGGGCGCAGGGTCCGGAGGCATGGGGGCTGCCCGAAGCCGGTAGCGCTGGGGCAGCTTGGCTCTTAAACAGAGCCGAAAAGTCAGGGGAGGAGCAGAGCCGCCATTTTCCCGGACATGTTCGGCTTTTTGGCAATTCCCCCCGGACGGGGGTTTGAGTGCCGAAAAGCCGGACATGTCCGGGAAAAAGAGGATGTATGGCAACCCTACGCCTGCTAGACTAAAAGGCAGACTTGACTAATCCTCTACTGAGAAGAATGGCACCTAGGAAGGCAAGCCCACTGCACCATCCAGAGTTAGCCTCCTGGGGATTAGCCACATATAGCGCTCAGTGCTCACGGTAAATAGCCCGCCTGCACCAGAATACCTCCCTGGACACAGCCATCACATGACATCACACTCGCTTCATCTGTTTAACTAAATGCATGTAGATTACCAGTCTCAGCTCTCCAATTCTAGCCGTACTCAGTCATTCTATTAGAGATACACAAAGCAGGTCACCCCTATTACAGATAGTAACTCTTAGGAGGCACCATTATTGGACTTGGAGTCAGAGGCTGCATCAGGATCGAAGGAGAGCTTTAATCCACCTTGGGGCCTTTCCACACCAGACTTGTGCCCTGTGTAGATCAGGGGTGTTCCAGCCATGCCTCTTTTATCCTGTTATACCATCAACAGTGGGGAATGGTGGAATAACCCCTATCTGGGGGTGATTTGCCCTGGGCTGGTAACACCAGCTTTAAAGATTAGATATTGCAGGAGGTACAATGCAAGGTGGCCACAGAGCATGGGAGCAGCTGGTCCTTATGCCTGGAATGGTTAGAAGTGCTCAGCATCCACCAATGGCGACAGATTTTCACAGAGCTCAATATGTTGGGTACTGAGCTCTTTTGAAAATTTGGCCCAGTGGTAGTAAGAAAAAGAAAGGACAGAGTAGATTTAGCTCTAAGAATAAAAGGTTACACTTAAGAGTAGCAGCAAGAGAGAAAAAAATACTCCAACAGCAGGAAGGAAAACAAGACCAGATGGGAAGAAGTGCTTTCAAAGCAGCAAGCTAAGGCCTAGGACTGTGTGTCACAAGATCTGAGTTCTGTTTCTATGCCACAGATTTCCTGTGCTCCTTTGGGCAAGGTACTTGGTCTCCATGCCTGAGTTTCCCCAACAGTAAACCAGAGATGATACTTCCTTATGTCACGGAGGTCTTGTGAAGACACATTAAATTAACATCTGTACAGCATGCTAGTGTCTTGGATGGAAGATGCTGTGGGAGCACAGTGTCATTCTGATTATTACCTTTAGCCATCTGCTCTGTGATGAACAGGGCCCTCAAGGTAAACTCTGCTTTGTTTCCTTCTGCACCCTCGTGTCTGAAACTGTAAGGTGTGGAGCACCCAGTGAAGTCGACGGGAGCTGCAGGTGTTGAATGCTTTGCAGGCTTGGGCCCTGAGTAGGCATTTTTCCCATTGATTAATAATTTGACTGTTAGCATCTTTTAAAAGGTTTCTCCGAAAGCACCTGGAAAAGCAACACCCAGATAGCTTTTATATCCCCATTTTAGGAAGAGAGGGCCAGATTCTCAGCTGGTAGAAGTCAGCACCGTCCAGGGAGCTCTGGTAATGGACACAGGCTGAGGAGCCGGCCCCAAGTGTTTTAATGATAAAGGAGGAAGGAACATGAATTTCTGCTTTTGAGATGAAAATTCATATGCAAAGTTTTGGACTTGAAAGAATTTTCAGCCCGAATTCTAACGGGTTACCATACGTCCGGTTTCTCCCGGACATGTCCGGCTTTTTGGTCCTCAAATCCCCGTCCGGGGGGAATTGCCAAAAAGCCGAACATGTCTGGGAAAATACTCCCCCCCCAGTCTCCTGCTTACCTTGGCTCCGGCAGGCTGCAGGCAGATTCCCCCGCGGTAGCGGCTGCTGCTGCTCCCCCCAGACACCTCAGCTTTGTGTAGCTGAAGAGCCGAGCTGCCCCAGCGCTACCGGCTTCACGGTTTGCCGAACAGCCCCCAGACCTCCAGACCCTGCGCCCCCGGCTGGGCGCTTCCCCTCCCGGGCTCTGGCTGCGCTGGGGAAGCACCCACCCGGGGGCGCAGGGTCTGGAGATCTGAGGGCTGCCTGGCAAACCATGAAGCCAGTAGCGCTCAGGCAGCTTCGCGTGGCTGCGAGGGAGGAGGGGGAATGCGGGGCGCTCAGGGGAGGAGTCGGAGTTGTTGGGGAAGGGGCGGGGCCGGGGCGGGGGTGGGGCAGGGGCGGGGAAGAGGCGGGGCCAGGGCCCTGTGGAGTGTCCTCCTTTTTTAAGGTTTAAATATGGTAACCCTACTAACAACCACCAGAAAGGGGAGTTTCATTTCATGCTAGGAGATTTCTCTCACTTCAGGGTACATCTACACTGCAGTTGGGAGTGTGCTTCTCAGCTTGGGTAGACAGACATGCTAGGCTCTGGTAGAGCTACGGCGCTGAACATAGCAATGCAGCTGGGGATAGCATGGGTCGTGTCTTGGGCTAGCCATCTGAGTACAAACCTGTCCAGACCCCCAAAGTATGTACTTACATGGCAAGCCTGAGCCACCTCCTTCGCTCCCCCCAGCTACACTGCTATCTTTAGCACACTAGTTTGAGCAGAGCTAGCACATGTCTATGGAAGCACCCTCCCAGCTGCAGTGTAGAAGTACCTGTTGTGAAAACATGAAAAGTCACTTACCTGTGGAAGAATTAACAGATACCGCTGGGTGGGAAAAAAACAAATTCAGCACATAGTGCTTAAAGAGCAGGAGATGAGAAAGAGAGAGATATTACTGCCACAAAAATAAATACACCAGGAAATAAACTGAGCCCTGTTCCTTCAATTGGGCATTAAATTGCAAGAAGATAATTAAGTGATATCATTTGTTATTCAACAATGCAAACACCAAAGGGAGGAAATAATGAGCTTTCTACATATGAAGAAGACAAGAAACAGCTCAGATGTTATTTGTCTAATATCATAAGAAATTCATTAACTAGCCTGTTAGTAGACATGATTCTAATGCAATCCTCTGAACTGATAATGAAACAGATTAAGCTGTCAATTTAATAAAAACCAATTCACAGAAATGGCTGATGCTCATTTGTGCTAAGGCAAATAAAATATGCCTCTGTTTTACAGCTTGGCTGAAGAGCTGTAGGAGAGTTTACTTTTGAAACACAAAGAAAACTTTATAATTAACTGGCCACATAACCAGTCTGTGGAAAAATCTATACAGACACTAAGGGAATCACACTACTTTTCTTAAGGAAAAAAATGAACAACCGAGAATTAAATGAGATTTGCATATGGTTCTGGGAGAGCTAGCTTCCACAGCCCGACTCTCAGTCGTGCCAGAAGGATTTGAGACACAGTGAAGGAAGATGGAAATAACAAAACTAATACTTGGCAAGTCTGTTCGTCTGACTATTTCAAAGCACTCTATGAACACTATTAAGCCACACAGAACTCCTGGCACATCGGATGAGAGATGGTGTGGTCCAAAGCATGGGGAACTGAGGTCTCCTTGCGCTATTCTCGGCTCTGTTAGGTGACCTTAGGCAAGTCACTTCCCCTCTCTGTCCCTCTGTTTTCATAACTGCCCTTGTGCCTGTAAGTTATTGGTGGCAGGAATGGTCTCTTATGTATGTATAGTGTACAATGTAGCCCAGAATTTTATTGGGGTCTCTGGGTGCTACTGTAATCCAAATAAGTATTAATGGTAATGGGATATGCCCACTACTGACATGCAGTCATAGTTGGCATGGAACACAACAGCTGTTTAACATTATATATATAATGTATGTTACCATAGTGCTCATTGGCCCTAACTGAGATCAGGGCCCCGCTGTGCTCAGTGTACATACCCATGAGAGAAGACAGTCCCTATCCCTATAAATTGGCAAACTGACAAAGGATGGGAGAAAGGGACTATTACTCTCATCTCACAGGTGGGGATTTGAGGCACAAAGAGATTAAGTGGTTTGCCCAGGGTCACACTGGGAGTCTGTAGCAGAGTGGAGAACTCAACCAAGATTCTCCTGAGTCTAAGCTCAGTGTCTTCACCACCAATTTGCTATACAGTAATATATGTTTGTAATATGATGATGATGATTATTATTATTACTCATATTCATTACAAATAATTGAACAAAAAGTTTCAACTACATGTATTAATAATGGAAATTGGAGTTTGACTAAGACATCACAATCCTTTTAGAAATGACAGGTGGATCATTGGTGACTGTAAGCCATCGAAGTCTCTGTTTTACCTCTCTCCTAAAAGAGCATCCCTTTGGCAACACACTGCATACCAAAACCTGGGTTTGCCACCACCTCAGAAGAGCATCACCTACTAAACCACCATGGCCACTTCTTTCTTGCATCGATCCTTCGTTCAAGTATGACCTGGCCTGATGCTGCAGAGTATGCAAGAGCTGACGAGTTCATAGCCTGAAGAGACAGGGCTCCAGGCTACAGCATAAGCATTCCAAAAAAGCACCTGGAAGATGATTATCTAAACTGAACCTCCAAGGCTCACTCCAGCATAGTTCCTATCAGAATGTGAAGTCATTTATCACTGAAACAAGGCAGCTGAACAAGTTATACAAAGCTAAAGAACTAAAATTAAAAGCAGGCCAACCCCGCCTATCGCCTACGGGATGAAAACACATAGCCAGGGGTCTCTGGATACGTGACAGATGAATCATCCTTTGTTTGAATTAGTTGTTTTAGCCATTTTCTTTGTCAACCAAATGCTCCTTTTCCAATATCAGACCTTCCATACCAACAGCATCATGGTCATAATTTTCCACAGCCATGCAAAGCATCTCACACAGGTTAATGTAGAGGTCTCGCTAATGCCAAGTAGTCCCAGTACTAGGCTTCCGTCTCGTACCACTGCCCTTTGTAGTCAGCACTTTACAAGAGGAGAGGAACATTTTCATCACATAAGTCACCCCCAGAACTAACATGCTTCAGATTACCCGTGGAAATGCTGCTGCCTTCCTACAGTATTCCTTCTGTCTCCCATCTTACCCATGTCTCAAAGGGTCTTAGACTTTCTTGAGACACATGAAGATAGATGATCCAGTTCTCTGTGGTTTGTCAGGGCCTTTCAAAATCCATAATAATTATGAAACGATAAGCTGTTTGGGACAAGGCTACTACATGTACTGTGCACAACGGGGTCTCCATCTCAGTTGGTGTCTCTAGGCTCTACTGCAATACAATATTAACTATAAACGCCAGAGCAATATCATGTAACATGACTAAGGCTGTTACAAATTACATTCTCAGATGGAAATATTGTTTCTCAAGAGGTGCTCATGCTACAGATTTCAGATCCACATTTCAAACAGCCCAAAACTCAGAGGTTTTGATCTGGGACCCAGTTCATCTTGAAATAGAAGGAAAATAAAGGATTTGGAATTAGCCAGGTAAGTCAGAAAGCAGGTGCATTTTATGCAAGCCACCAAAGCATGGGATACAGCTATATCAACAGCCCCTGGAAAAAATGGATCTGACACCTGCCGTGTGACAGGGGGATAACCTGTTGGGATCAGAACAGAAAGTTGAGTTGTCTGTTGCCACCACTATCATGCCTCGATTACAGATACTGGGTATGGCCTATATTTACATCCACTCTGTTCTGTGCAAGAACAGAACCATCCAGTCATTAGCATGGGTGGCCAACCTGACCTGAGAAGGAGCCAGAATTTACCAATGTACATTGCCAAAGAGCCACAGTCATACATCAGCAGCCCCGCATCCGCTCCCCAGCCCCCAGCGACTTCCATCTTCCAGCAGCCCCCACCAATCAGCGCCTACTCTCCCCTCTCCCTGCCCACCGCAATCAGTGGTTTCACATGCGCAGGATGCTATGGGGAGGAGAGGGGAGGAGTGAGGGCATGGCAGGCTCAGGGGAAGGGGTGGGGGCCTTGGGGGAAGGGGTGGAGTGGGGGCAGGGCTTGGGGCAGAGCAGGGGGTTGAGCAGTGAGCACCCCGCAGCACATTAGAAAGTTAGAATCCAGGGGCGGCTCCAGACACCAGCACGCCAAGTGCGTGCCTGGGGCGGCAAGCTGTGGGGAGCGGCATGCCGGTCACTGTGAGGGCGGCAGGCAGGCGGCTTTTGGCGGCATGCCTGCGGGAGGTCCGCCGGTCCCGCGGCTTCGGTGACAATTCAGGAGCAGGGACACTGAAGGCACGGCACTGGCGGACCTCCCGCAGGCATGCCGCTGAATCCGCGTTACCAGCGGACCTCCCGCAGGCACGCCACCGAAAGTCGCCTACCTCCCATGCTTGGGGCGGCAAAAAACATAGAGCTGCCCCTGTTAGCATCTATAGCTCCAGCCCCGGAGTCAGTGCCTATGCAAGGAGCTGCGTATTAACCTCTGAAGAGCCGCATGCAGCTCAGGAGCCACAGGTTGGCCACCCCTGCATTAAGGAGACACAATAAGTTATAATTTACAATGCTGCTGACTGAGAAGATTTTAATGCTGAGTTTTGAAAAGCTGAGTTGCTACGTCCGTTCGACTCAGAAACAAAAACAAAAAAGTCAGGAGCTGGGTGCCAAACCTACATGGATCAAAAGAAAGCAACACGTCTGCATGAACCCTTGTGAAGTGGCACTTCTTCTGTCTGCCCAACCCCTTTACATCCCTCTTCACTACAGGTTCATTCCCTGGGGGTCCCAGGCTGAAAAAGCCAGGTTAGCTTGTGGCTAGAGCACAGCAGTTCCTTCTTTTCAATGCTTTTGTTCCCTCTTCGATCTAAGCCCTTTGCTGCAGTAACAGTGGTGTCCTGTGCCAACTGATGGCTAGAGAATAGGGTAAACAAACAAGTAGGGGAGTTCCCTACACAGCTATTGGTCTCCCTCCCCAAGCACTGCAGCAGCCAAAAATCAGACAACAGGCATCTATGCGGTTTATAGTTAGTTGCTGTACCGGGGAGCAGAAACAGCCATGGTGGTAGGAGCTCTTCTCCCCCAGAACTCAACCTTGGCCTTTCTTGAAACTGAGGTCCTGGAGGGACCATGGCCTCTGGTTAAAACCAGCATCTTCTAACAGCAGCAGGCAAGAGCATAATTTTCCAGCCATCAGTAAATTACAGGGAAGATATCCTGGCCATAGTCCGATGCATCGACAGAGCTCCTGATCTCGTTGTCCATCCATGTTAATTAATCAAACTTAATTTGTGTTAACACAATTAAACATTGATTGAAGAAGACTTGTTCCTCTATCTCTTCATTCAACCTTCTTGTGGTTTTGTTTGCTTGGGTGTTTTCTTCTCCCTCATAATATAACTGCTGTCTTTCACTGGGAACGTAAGGATGGCAGAGTGAGGCCTTTGCTGGCTGCCTGTTCAGCTGAGCTGTTGCTGCAGTCTCTTTTAGGGGTGGGGTGATGACTGGGTTCATTCATTGGATTTGTGACCCACTCATCCTCTGAGGAGGAGATCACAGGTCTAATGAGGATCCAGGGATCAAAGACTAGTTCTGGAGACAAGCAGGCATGCAGAGCCATCACCCCTAACTTGGGCAGGCACATTCTGAAGGAGTCTCTCCTGCTGCAAAATACACAGACTGTCAATATAATTAACCCATGCAAGTTTTAATTAACCAGTTAGACAGCCCCAAACCTTTGCTTTATCTACTCCAGGTGATCTTTATAGATGTTAAGTGCACTCGTGATTATTTGGTGGCACTAAAGCTTTCTACCCAAGAAAGACTATCTAGCAAATAAATTCTCAGTTGCTGGGGGCAGAGGATACAGAAGTCCCATATGTAAGAAAATATATATATATACACACACACAATGCTCCTCATCCTGTATAAAACCAGCTCTGGAATGAATGTAACTATTTTTTTTTTCCACATGTACCAGCATTATAACACTAATTTAGGAATAGAAACAGAAAGAAATATTGTAGCCACTTGAGATTGCTGGGATAGCTTTTGTGGGCAGAATACCAGAGAGAAACATTCCTACTCTTCCAAAAAAGACCCCCGGATATTTAGGGACCATGAGAGTTCAGGACCTCCATTTGATCTGTCATCCAAATGCCCCCACCTCCAGAAGGCCTCTAACATATTGCTGGGACATTTGTTCAGTGGTGACTCAGCAAAAAGAAGAAAGTCACCTCCTGATCAAAAGCTCCTGGGCCAGGTGTATGCCTCCCGCATTTCCACTGACAGGATTCTGGTGGAGTTGCACCAGGGATGAATTTGGCCCCGTGTGTTGAAAGCAGGCTTAGTTCTCAGCAGAACTGCCTCTTTGGAAAAGACATTTACCACACTGCCATACGCTTGCAGTGGCAATGTTACCTGAGCTATCGTATGAGGGGTGGGATAATCACGCAGTTGTGGGGGAGAGGTCCTGACATAGAACATCTAGGTATGGAAGAAAAACACAATGGAAAATCACGGAGACATATAGGAATACACAAAAGCATTCCCATTTTGTTGCAAAATTGATAGAGAAAATTGATCCAAAGGATTTTAAAACAAGTACACAAATTATCACTCCTACATAAAGGTTAACAGCTCAAGATCTTCTCCAAGAATGCTGGAAATAGCCGAAGGGGACACAGTCTCTTGTATAAAGTTCTGGGTACCAACCTACCACAGTTTTGGCTAGAAGCAGATTACTTTCTGTAGTCATGAATTTGATCCAGGGCAAAAATCAAAACAGCCAACATAGCTATGGGAGATGAAAACAGCAACATTTGGCTTCCTGAGAACCCTGGGACAGGGAGTGGGTGGGAAAAAAGAATGTGGGGATTTTTGCTGTGGCAGAAATTGACCTTTTATTTTTAAAGGCAGCTTCGTGCTAATGAAATTGCCTTTCATTTTCACAATTACAAAACAAAACACTCTTTGGCCTTCTCCATAAAACCTCAGAAGCAGGGTCCCTCACCAGAGAGAAGTTGTGTGTCATTTTCTAGTGGTTTGTCTGGTTTTGTTTTACACATCCCAGTGGTTGGGTTTCCAGTACTCCTCGTAGGAGACTATTCCACAGGCTACTTATGAAAAGGCACTAATCACACACACACACACACACCCCACACGCTGAAGGCTGAAGCTAGAATATCTAATACACAGGAGATTTCCTTGTCTCAGAATTTCATCCTATTACCCCTAGATAACCTCCTCCCAATGTCATCAACACATCATCTGCATGAACGAGGGGATATTTACAAGCACTAGTAGCAGAATACTTTTTATTTTTCTTACAAACTTAATCCGCCTTCCCCTCTGCCACCACGGAAGCACTATATTGAGTTCAGTGACTTTGCTGCCATCTCTATTTTAAAAGGTGTGACTTCCTTTCCTTTGCAATACCTATTTATGTGCAATTGTCCTAGTAACTGGTTACAACATTTTTAAAAAGTGCTGTAACACATTGGCAATGTGTGTTTGTTTTACTCTCTGTGGCTGACACACTGCCTGTTACTGCTCTTACCTAATGCACGTAATCTTTTACATCAAGTGGTAGAGGTCTGGTGCTTTGCACCTAAAGGTGCCAGGTTAAATCCCTGTTGATTGATGCACCCAAGGGATTGTTACAACACATTGGATATTTAGATAGAGGAAGCTGAGGCCCAGAACTATTTGTCCAAGGTCGCAGAGTCAGGAATAGAAAGCAGGATTCCTGCCTCCCATTACTCTAATTATAGGCAAGTGGTTATCCCAGGGATAGGCAGGCAACAATGCTAATAGCATTAGAACTTATTCAAGATCAGATAAGGAACAAAATAAATGGTGGTGGCTGTAGCAAACCAGCTGTTAATTCTCTAGTCTATCTCCCAAGAGACAGCTGCTATTATACATTTATGATGTGTGCTAGGATTGGAGCCATCCATCATAACAAATATATTGAGAAATCAATTAGCTGAACTCCGTGATATGTTTGAATTGAAGATGGCTGGATAAGCTGAACATTAAATGTTATTTACTCTTTGACACTCTAATAAGGAATTATATCCCAAAGCCGTTAATATTAAACACGATAGCCATAGGAATGTAAACTTCACCACAAAGGATTAGACATTTTCTATCTAGTCCGATCTCCTGACTTTTGTATAAAAGCCTATATCATAGATGGCAAAAGCCAGAAGGGACCATTATGGTCATCTATTCTGATGTCCTTTATAAAATAGGCTATATAGACCTTCCCCAAAATCATTCCTAAATCAGATCTATCAGAAAAACATCCAATAATGATTTAAGAATTGTCAGTAATAGAGAATCCCTTCGTAAATTGTTCCCATAGTTCAGGGGTCGGCAACCTTTCAGATGTGGTGTGCCGAGTCTTCATTTATTCACTTTAATTTAAGGTTTCGCGTGCCAGTCGTACATTTTAACGTTTTTAGAAGGTCTCTTTCTATAAGTCTTTAATATATAACTAAACTATTGTTGTATGTAAAGTAAATAAGGTTTGTAAAATGTTTAAGAAGCTTCATTTCAAATTAAATTAAAATGCAGAGCCCCCCCAGACCAGTGGCCAGGACTGAGGCAGTGTGAGTGCCACTGAAAGTCAGCTCGCGTGCCGCCTTCAGCACACATGTGATCAAGTCACCCTTTCACCTTCCTTTTGTTAAACTAAGCAGATTGAGTTCCCTGAGTCTATCACTATAAGGCAGGTTTTCTATTCCTGTGGCTCTTCTCTGAGCCCTCTCCAGTTTATCAACCTCCTTCTTGAATTGTGCCCAAACCCAAATGTCTACTGTAGCCTGAGCCCTGCGAGCCCAAGTCAGCTGACACAGGCCAGCTGCGGGTGTTTAATTGCAGTGCAGACATACCATAAGAGATAAATGAATTCTCTCTCTTTGGTGTCAGTGTTTTGATTTTAATAAATTCTCATTCACCAGGAACATAACACTAAAGCTTTGCCTTCAGCAATGTATTCTGCACTTGAGCAGCTGTCTTGAAAATAGTTGAGCCCACATTATCTTTTAAACCTTTGTTAACACCCACATATCTACACCCATTCCTGACAATCGGGACAGAGTGTGCTGGAGGAGATAAGACATCCATTATCTAGTCCCATCAACAATCGCACCAGCATGTGCTGCTTTTTAAAGTGACTCTGTTTAAACTGCACTCCAAATTTGATTTACTCTCTCCAAACTGTGACATGTCATTCCATATTCTTTATGAAAATATGCTTATGATTTGAATATGTCATAACTGAGATATACTTTATGCAAGATGGCTCATGTGATATATCATTGAAATATTATGATTTACTGAATGTGATTATCCAATTTGTATGCCTGTATCCTTTCTGTATCTGAAGTTAGGAATATTGACTATGTATCTGTATTTCAGCTAGGCTACTTTGGGTGATGCCCACTGCTAATACTTCAGGTACAACAATGGTAAAGCCAGACAGGGTGGATGGCCCATCAGTGAGGACAATGAGTTGTGAAAAGCTTGGCCTTCCTGTGGATGCTCCATACTGCCACTGACTCATGGACGCTGTGATACTACAGGGTCAAGTGGTCTTGTCACATGCTACTAAAACATTACCTGGGACTTCTTGTAACTTTCCACTGTGAGGGAAGGGGGGTCAAGTTTGGGAAACAAAGGATTCTCGCCGTATGTAAATCCTATTTAAGGGTGGGGAGGAAGGCAAACAGGACTCCTCCTCTCCATGGCCTGACTGCCCAAGAAGAAAAACTGAAGGCAAGGGGGGAGTCCAGACTGAGACGGGGTCCAGTCTGAAAAGGAATATAACTGGAACTCTGAACCACAGAAGGTTTGCAGACTGCCTGCAACAATATCTAGGGTGAGAAGTACTATTTGTAACCAATTTCTTTAGTGAAACCAGCTTGGTTTGCCTGTTTGATTTTATTTGCTTAGTAATCTGCTTTGTTCTGTTTGTTACCCCTTTTACCACTTAATATCTGCCTTTTATAGTTAATAAAATGTGTTTTATTATTAAATCCAGTTTCTGTAATTTCTAACGGCGGGGGGTGGGATAAGAACTGTGCACACCTCTCTCCACACTGAGGGAGGGGGCAAATTTCATAATATCTCTTTGGGTCTGTATTCCAAGGGAGGTGAACATCTGAGTGCTGGTGCAAGTCCCTTAAACTGAGTCTTCCCAGAGCTGATCTGCAACTGGTGTGGCCCTGCCTGTGTGTGTGTGTTAGAGGAGGTTTTAAGAGCCTGGCTCAGCAAGACAGGTTAAAGGGGGCCCATGCTGGCAAAACAGGTAGACTCAGTGGTATCTCAGCACATCAGGTGACTTCCCAAGGGATCGAACCATCACACAAACCCGTTTAGAACATGAACAAGCCATGGCCATTTTATTAGCATGGGTTAGAGCAGAGTTAAGTACTATTTAACCCCTATGAAGAGATCAAAGCAATGGTATGGGCAGGGCTTAAATAGCTTAACAATGTGTCAGAAAAAGGCAAGCTAAGTGGAGGTGAAAGAACAAGTCACAATTTACCAGTGCTAACACCCACGCGACACCTGTAGCCAGCTGAGCACATTTACAGTGAGTTACATTTCACAAGGGGTCATGTGAGCTTTGATCCATGTTGCTCCCACACACCAAACTTTGCTTTCACTGTCTGGGTTCAAACAACCCCCAAATCTGAAGGTAAAATGACCAGTGTACCTCCAGGATTTGGCTTCAAAAGTGCAACTGTCATTTTGATGGAAAGGTAAAGAAGAGTATCCTAGGTTTGAACCCAGAATTATGAACATGTTTCTCTGGTTATAGGTGCGCTGCAGTCACTTCCTTGCAAATTGATAATTAGCACTCTGCAATTGGCACTGAAATCTCACATGCCATGTGGTACTCTGGCAGAGCCTCAGGGTTCAGGAATCAGGGGGTAGCCGTGTTAGTCTGTATCTACAAAAACAACAAGGAGTCTGGTGGCACCTTAAAGACTAACAGATTTATAGAGTGGCAGCCTTGGGACCTAGCAGAGAGAGAGACCACCATACCTGATAAACCCACAGAGCCTTTAAGGGTAGCAGGGCCTGTGAGAACAGGCAGGAGGAGTTGTAGGGAGGAAGGGGGAAGCCAGTGGGTGGGTTTATAGCGAGAGAGCCATGTTGGGGAGAGGCCTAAGAGCACGTGGAGGGAAATCAAAATATTTTGAAAAGGGCAGGTAAGGACGAAGTTTTTCCATTGCTGAAGTCCCAGCTATCCCCTTTTTAGAATTGGCTTCATCATCACTACACATACAGTCCTAACCATGGAAGACTCCATCCACTCCATATCGAGATGCCATCAGTCAAGGCTATCGCATCCATCGCTGGCTGAGGTGAGCTGCCTGTGGCCCTCTTTGGAAGGCACCAGCACCTCTCCTCAGCCCCAGGGCATGCTGCACAGTGCTCTCACTGTGGGAGCTGGCCCAGAGTGAGAGAGACCAGGCGTTGTCAAGCAAACACGGATCTCCTCTGTGTCACATCTAGACCTTATCAGTCCAGAGTCCTCACTTTGCGCTGCTTCCCCATGCTGGATTGTTCTGGGTATTCCCTCACCAGCACCCTTTTCCTGATTCATTTGATCCTGCCCCACGACTCCTGTTTATTTGGCATTTGCTTCCTTTTCTGTCTCACTTCTCAGAAAACTTGCTTATCTCATCAAACATTTTTCTTCCCTTAGTCTGGCTCCCATTCCTAGAAGACCCATTTCTGCTTCTCTATTGTAGCCCCCTCTCTCCATTTTCCTGTAACTGCATCTGTCATGATCCACAGTTCCAAAAACAATGAGTCACGTGAGCTACTCTTTAGGGAACCTACTTAAGAAAGAGTCTGCATATGTTTTTCCAGGAGGCTGTGTCCCCAATGCCCCAGCAACACAGTGAGCAGACTGCTGACAAGTCTATGACTTGAGCAGAGATCAGCACTAGCTGGTAATTAGTTAATTGTTCAATACAAAGTACTAATTTTGCCAGCCTGCTAGATTTAGGAAGTACATTGCATTTGACTGGCAAATGACTAGTGAATTTTAAAACTAATAATTAAAATTTCAACTAAGTCCCACTGAAATGCATAATCCAGTAGCATATTTCTACCCTAGCCAGAGGGCAGTGAGACAGAAGAAATTGGCTGGGCTATTTGGGTTGTGTGCTTGGTCACTTTAAGTCATATGGTATTGTTTCTTCTCCCTGATTGGATGAAACATTTTAAACAAGCAAATAGATAATGGCAGCGTTTGAATTTATAGGCAAAGCATCATCATGATCAAATCTGTCAAACTTTCAGGATTTGCAGTCCCCTCCCTCCCAAGACACGGGGGCTGGCCAAGTATCTGTGAATAACAAAAATTGTGCCTCGTGGATTGTAGTGACAATTTTTTGTGAATCAGCTTTTTTTACTTCTTGAGCAGGTATTGTCTGCCATCATAAAAAAGGGGTCCTATGGCCACCCCCCCATAACTCAAATGCTCATACTATTAAATTGTAAACCTCTTGGGGTAGGGACTGTCTTTTCGTTCTGTGTTTGTACTGTGCCTAGCACAATGGGCTCCTGGATGCTATAGGACAGGGGTCAGCAACCTTTCAGAAGTGGTGTGCCGAGTCTTCATTTATTCACTCTAATTTAAGGTTTTGAGTGCCAGTAATACATTTTAACATTTTTAGACGGTCTCTTTCTATAAGTCTATAATATATAACTAACCCATTGTTGTATGTAAAGTAAATAAGGGTTTTAAAATGTTTAAGAAGCTTCATTTAAAATTAAATTAAAATGCAGAGCCCCCCAGACCAGTGGCCAGGACTGAGGCAGTGTGAATGCCACTGAAAGTCAGCTTGCGTGCCGCCTTCAGCACACATGCCATAGGTTGCCTACCCCTGCTATAGGAATACAAATAATAAATACATAAATAACAAGGGGGCCATATGAAGATTCATGACCCATGGTGAGCACCAAGCATGGGCTTCCACGGGTTAATCTGTCTTTTGCTGCTCTTCCTGTTTAGCTGCAAACTCCACAGTGCTGGAGTAAGAAGAAGTCTACATGGAGATAACTCTGTGGGCATGAACTTCCTCCTCTGTAATAAGAGCAGAAATGACAGTTCCCTTCAGATAAGAGCCTGAATCCCAATGAAACTTCACAAACAAGATACAAACACAGGCAGGAATTACTTCGCTTTCCCCAGCACTGGAATGCAAGCCACCTTTCGGCTGGAACATGGCAGCTGTTGAACAGCGCACAGCATTGCTGTGTTCCAATAGTAGACCAGCACAGGGGAGAAAGGCAACAGCAATTCAGGAAATTATTATACATTCAGTTATCTTAGCTGCAGTGCTGAGTAAGCAGTTGGTTGTTTGTGCTCTTGTCTCTAAGTTCATTGTCTTCATAAAAAGCAACACAATGATGATAGTTTAGGTCAGGGAGGGAAGCTGAATAACTTTGTCAGCTGAAACTGCCAATGGGCTGGGAGTCAGGATGGAATTAACCAAGGCCACAGAGGCAAACACCCTTCACTGGAAGGAAAGAGCCAGGGGAAATTTAAAGCTTCCAGGAGAGGAGGACAATTGCTTTCATCTTGTTTGAAAGAAGCCACCTCTAGCAGCAGAGCGTCCCACTAGAATCATGGAGCATTCTTTTCTGGGTGATGTTTAACTTAATCTTCAAATACCAGCCAAGAATGCATTTGGCAATAATCTGAGATGTCCAATAATGAAAACCAGACAATGGTTGCCACTCTGTTGTTGAGCTTTATCCTTGCCATGGTACCCTTTGACCCAGCGGTGGAACATAAAAGCCCACATCAGAAAGATTTAATGAAGGCTATGCTATGCTATGCCCAGCCATCCTGCTGCCGAAGGGCAGAGGAAGAGGGGGTGGGGGGGAAGAGCAGGAATAAAACAAAATAGACTAACTCCCCCCCACTCCCCATGCATTTCCAGCAGAGAATGTGGATGGAATCTTCTAAACGGTCCCATTTGGAGGAATTACCACCACCACTTACTTGCAGGCAAAACAGAACATGAATCTAAGAGCGTGGGGCCAGAAAAAGGGCTATGCTTTGCAGCTGTATTAGTCTCTCCAAAAGTCCCATTTGTATTGCCTTGGCTTGTTCTTCTAGCTAAGGAGGAAGGTTAAATTGATGTCACTTCCTCTCCAATTCCCTGAACATGCAACATTGCCAGAAAAAGCACTCTGAGTTCACTGCAAACACAGACCCAGGCCCTGTCAGCTACAGATTGAGTGGAATTAGTCTTATAGAAGTATAAAAATATAAAGGGCCTTGGGCATTGATCTCAACAAACTGATTCTGGGAAGATGCATTTCCTTAAGAAAAAGCCAATCACAAGATCTGCCTTCAAAAGCACCTTGATGATTGTATCAGTCTGACATAGGGATGTGATCTGCCAGGAGTAGGGATCAGGTCTTGTCATCAGTGACTGGGGAAAGTAGCCAGCATCATTGCTTTTGGCATGTTATGTTTGAGATTGCTAGATTTGCTGGCTGAATAGAATTAGACACATCTGCAGTCACCCATGCATTTAAACCCAGACCTTTTCCTTCATCGCCACTTCATACACAGGCTCATTCAACCTTGGGTTGAAACTTGTTCAGTTCTCCCAAGCGAAATATTGCTCAGTATTCAGATAGGAGATCTCTAAAGGGGGCTTAAGGGGGGGAAACCAAAGTGCTGCTGGAAGCGGTGCTGCCAAATCAGTAGATGGAGCTCTTCTCTCATCGACAGTCCCAAGCATTGTGCCAGGGTCAGGGGGATAATGGTGATGCCATCTTCAGATAAGACATTCAATCAAGGTCCTGAGCACATGGCACATTTTGCAATAGTGGAATGTTAACTTCAGTGTCCTCTGCAGCTTCTAAATAGAGTTTCAGCTGGGAAAAGGATTCTTTATTTCCCCTCATATAAAATCCTGTGTATTATTATCTGTGATGTGTATTATGGTCGCACCTACAGGCCTTGACTGCGATCAGGGCCCTGTTTTGCTATGCACAGTAAAAAGCCTGTCTCAAACCCTGTGTCTGTATTATAAATCCTAATTTTACAGATAGGAAACTGGGACACAGAGAAATAAAGTAACTCACCCGAGGCTGCACTGGGAGTTTGGGAATTGGACCCAGACCTCCAGACTCCCAGTGCAGTGCCTTAATTACAAACTGTCATTCCTGTCATAGTTCTGCTGCCTCATTTCACCCCACAAGCTCCTGCGTTTCAGTGGTCTGTAAAGTGCTTGGGGATCCTTCCGAATGAAAGAGTCTGTGGGTGTATTACGACCCTCTCGTTTAGTTTTTACATTGACAGCAGGAATAAGAGGCTAAAGGAATCAATTACTATGTTTGCAAGAGATGAAATTGCCTGGAGCTCATTCCTGAATGAACTGCCCTTGGGATTCTTTGGAAAGCATCACCTGTGTTTCTGATTGCTTCTGAAGGCAGAAGGGGTTAATAGAATTCTCCGTCTCTCCCATCTTAATTGGCTCAGAACTCCTGGCGCACCATGTGCCAGTCAGTTGTTCTGGGCTAACAAGCTCATTGCCAACAGCATAGGTTCTATAACAAGTTATACGGCCACTCACTGATCCTGGGCCAAACTCATTGCTGGCGTAAGAGGGGACACAAGTCCATTAAGTTCAGCTGAGTCCAGAAGTGAGTTTGACTCAAGCCTTCACACCACACATTTTACCATTACAGAAAGAGAAAGAAAAACACCAAAGACATTTACAAAAATTCCTCTCATTGGTCCTGCTGGAATCAATGGGAGTTTTGGATAGCACCCTGAGAAAACAAAACAGAACAATTCTTCTAAATGCAAAAGGGTCCTTTCTCAGAAAAGCAAAACCAAAGAACATGACTCAGTTAATTGGGCTAACACTTCCCCATCGCACAGTTTAAGCCAGGCCTGCACAACTCGTAAAGCGGCGAGGGCCATATTACTCCAAAGAAAACAGCTGAGGGCCGAACCCCCTGGCCCTGCCGAAACCCCCCCCCCCAGCGCCACCCAGCCCCCCCAAAACACAACACCCTGCCCCACAGAAACAAACCCTCCTTCCCCAGAAGTGGAGGAGGGATAGCTCAGTGGTTTGAGCATTGGTCTGCTAAACACAGGGTTGTGAGTTCAATCCTTGAGGGGGCCACTTAGGGATCTGGGGCAAAAATCAGTCCTTGGTCCTGCTAGTGAAGGCAGGGGGCTGGACTCGATGACCTTTCAAGGTTCTTTCCAGTTCTAGGAGATAGGATGTCTCCATTAATTTAAAAAACAGCAGTATTGAACCTTTGTAATATGTTATAGTGGGTTCCTAAGATAGTATAATTAAGGTAAAAGAAAAATGTCTTTTTGCTAGAAATAGAATAAGATCTTTCCCCCACTTTGTAATCAATTGCCCTGTTGAATGAATGAGGTGTGAATGAGGAAGGCATGGAAGGCAGCACCTACAGACAGCTGCAACCCTTGGAGAGGGGATGGGAGCCAGACCAGATCAGTAGACCAGGTCAGCCATCAAGTCACCACTTGCCTCCTCAGCCCCGCTTCCCCACCACCGGCTCACCTGCACCCCCGCCACTGCCTGCCCGCTCGCCTTCTCAGCCCCCCACCCCTCTGCTGCCGGCTCGCCTGCCCCCCCGCCACTGCCTGCCCGCTCGCCTCCTCAGCCCCCACCACCCCCGGCTCGCCTACTCACCCCCCTGCCACTGCCAACTCGCCTCCTCAGCCCCCCTCTCTCACCCGCTGCTTGCCTACTCAGCCCCCGCGGGCCGCACAGTGAGCCTACGCGGGCCGCATGCGGCCCCCGGGCCGCATGTTGTGCAGGCCTGGTTTAAGCCTTCCACTGCCAGCGTCTCGCTGACATGGGATTACAGATCTGTCTGCTCTAATGAAGAGTGAGACATAGGGTCTGCAGTGAAAATTAAAGATCCTGAACACACACTTAAAATACAACTTGGGCAACTTAGTTGCACTGACATCTTAATTAGAAATTGTCTAACTTTTGAGTGCTTGACTTTTCAACCTTCACGTTAACAGGTTTGTTGTATGTAATAATACTACATTTTAAAAACATCTTTCATTCCAGAGGATGCCAAACTTTTATAGATTCAGAGCTTTAAGGGCAGCAGAGACCATTATGGTCACCTAGTCTGACCGCCTGCAAACCGGAGACTATAGAATTTCATGGAGTAATTCCTCCATCAGGCCCACATCTTGTAGTTGAACTAGAACTTTTAGAAAGACATCCAGGCTTGATTTAAGGACTCTGAGCGATGGAGTATCCACCATATCCCTTGGCAATTTGTTCCAATGCTCAAGAACGGTCACTGTTAGATGTACACTTGATTTCTAGCCTGAATTTGTCAAGCTTCAGTGTCCAGCCCTTTGTTCTGACTCTGTCTGCCTTGATCCATATGCAGGAATCATTCCACCCACTAAAGAAATGCAGCCACTTCTGTTCACTGGGTCACACAACAATGCTACACAAGCATGTAGGGCAGGAAGAAAAGAATCCTGCAGCCCATTGGAAATGTGGTGAAGAGGCAGAATGCAGGTACACAAACAGGAGTTTGACTAGGAGCATTAAAGGCACCATTTGCTTTGTAATTAAGATTTGCACACAGAGATAAAGACTGGCTTGGTGCAGCCCCCACATGCCCAAGGCACCGTGAAAGATGGTGGCCAGAAGCACATAGGCAAACATGATAGCAGACAATCACCCATTTCATGGTCTGTTGTGACCGACAGCACGGGATCAGACAAGGTACCAAAAAGAAATGTGGTAAGTTGGCGAGGGCCAGGGGATTTTTGCAGTCATTCTTCCTTTCTGCATATGTCTTCACCTTGCATAGGATCGTGTCCTGGAGGCAGAGACACCAGCAATAACTTAGTGTTATCAGGCTGACAAACCACAGAGGTAAAGGGGTCACCGGTAGGAAAGATTTCTCATCTGATATTAATAGCATCCCATGTCAAAGCCTAAAACCTCATTGTACACTCCATCCTGGCCCCGCTCTGCAAGAAGTCTGTGTGCAGTGCATGGAAACTGTTCTCCCACTCCTTGCAATCACCACTGAGAAAAGTGATGTGCTCTGGAAGAAGCAAACACTGCATACAAACCTCCCCCAAACACACACACAGACTGAAAATATTTATGATCCAAAGAACTCAAAGGGGAGTTTGCCTTGGAATAAAACACCAGCTGCAGATGGGGCCTGGGTTTGGATTTTAGTGCTTTATGAGGACTCTGACCAAACCGCGCTGCTCTGAAATTCCTCCTGATCTAGAGATTAAGAGGATGAAGACACAAGCCTGGAAGAGCTCACCTACGGGAAGTTTATTGCACTCATTGTGCCAGATCCCAGGGACCGGCTCCTCTGTGCCAGGCACAGCTCCAGGAATGAGGGTACCATAAAGGTCGTTCTGTGATCTTGAGCTGCCAAGCATCAGTCTGCTCCTGAGAAGCAACTTAAAGCAGCCTCAGGACTCCCAAAGGGCCTGATTCAAAGCTCTCAAAGTCTCTTAAGTGGCTCCAGCTCCAAAGCTTCCAAGAGGCCCTTCTGACAGCCCTACATGAGTGCTCCAGCCAAGCCTCATCTTTCAACTGACCCTCACGCCCAAAACACATCCTGAGGCTGGGAAATGAGAGCTAACAGAGAGCTCGGGTAGCCAGTTGTATGCCGGTCGGGGATCCCCCTATGCCATACCAATCTGTGGGAGCAGGGCAGAGCAGGCAGAATAGTTAGCCCACTACATTTTTTTGCTTGTTTCGCTGTATTAATGGAACAAACCTTGAACTCCTGAGTTTCCTTCCCTGATCATAATCGGTCCGGCTCTCTCTCACATCCTGGGTGTGACTGTGAGAGAGAAAATGTTTATAAGAGTATGGCTCTTTGATCTCTTGTATGTGACCCTTTTACAACTCAGGAGCAGGACCCTCCTAAGGAGGGAAGCACGATGGTCTATAGTGGAATCAGCTCAGAGGACTGGGTGCCCCATAACTGTACAATATTGTTATCAGATTACTGTGCTGGGACCTACCACTGCCATGGGATTAGCCCAGACTATGAGCAGTAGCCCATACTCAACCCAATTAATCATTGCTATTAGGCTCCTGGAAAAACACTCCCATCCTATCCTTAATCTGTCTCTCAGACATTTCTTTACCACTGTTTACCAGAGTACCTGAGGAGTGAATGGAAAAGTCTTATACATCTGAATGGCAAACTCCTATTCAACCGTACAAAGAGTGATAGCATTCGTTTTAAAGCAATCCATAGAACTCCATAGAAAATGTTATATCCTCTACTACAGAATTCCACACATTGTTTTTAAAAGACTGCAGAAAGGCTGTAATTCAGCATTCTGTTCTATAGGTGTTTGGAATAATTTCTACAGAAGCCAGTTGGTTTCACCCATATTCAAGTCTAGCAGATTTTTCAGTAAGAGAATAGATAAAGGGACCTCCTGCATGATAAAGGTTAGTCTCAGAAAACATCTCATTCTCTGCAAGTCACCATGCCCTAAGAGCAGCTTCCACTCACTTGGCACCTCCGATCAGCCTGGCCAGAGTAAGGCATGCTGGGAGACCTTTCTCTTATAGACTAGGGTTGTGTCTTTGCTCTCTACACGCTATGGGGTAACCACACTGGCACAGCTGGATAACCATGTTTATTACCTGTGTACAAGTACACAAGGCCTAGCTACTTGTCTATGCTGCTGCTCTGGCATGGTCCTCATGGCTTCTGCACTAGAGGAGACTGGGAAGCCCACTAGAGGGTTCCCAAAGTATATAAAGAAAGTTTACCCGATTCTATACACTACAACTGGGAGAATCCCTCCATCCGCCACAGCACCAACTGTGCCCTCTCCCCAAAGCCAGAAACACACACACAGAGCACGGAGTGAGCCCCTCAGAACCATCCACACACACAGCACTGACGGTGCCCACGGAGCATTCACTGTGCCATCTCTCCAGAACCAGTGCCCTGCTGCGCTGACTCACCCCCTTTGATCTCTAGCAACAGCTCCCCTCCAGGAACTCTCACACCATAGCACAGACTTCACCCATCTCCCTGAAGAATGCCTCTACCTCAGCACAGACATTAACTCCCCTGCAGCTGCATTTCCACCATCCCCAGGAGCAAAGTGCCCTATCTCCTGAACTGTGTATTCTTCAGCTCCCCAGGCTGCCCCCTAGGTCTGTAGACATTTATAGGCATTATATACCTCCTGCATCTTGGGTCCTGATAAACAGAGATGGCAGGAGGAGTTTAAATTTGCTGGTGGTTGCAAAATCAGAGAGGGCCTGGACTCAGTAGATCTTTCTTTCAGAGCCTCCAAAACGGTGCCAGTCAATTCCCCGCTCTCCTCCCCATTCTTGTTATAGCTCAAAGGTTTCCCATCCCTATTCTTTCTAACTACTTGAAACATCTGAGCTCTTATTTAATTACAGTTTTCACCACTGACTAACAAAACAGACACAGGCTGACTAAAAAGGGGATGTAGTTTGAATTTTTCTGGAAAAAATATATATTGAGGAATAATTTGGAAACTGTAAATGCTATTTCCCATTTAAATGTAAGTTCACATCTCTTCATTACAATAGTCAAATAATTATGTTTTTTCTGCATTAATAATATCTCCTATCTTAATCTAAAACACCTGGGGAAATTCATTTGACATGACTAAAACCTGGGATTTGGTGGATGAGGCGTCGTTATGTCTTTTTTAATTTTTATTTGAATAATGTGTAAATTCTATGATTGTATTGCACTGAATGGCTTAGTATTGTGGCGTGTATCATGACATGACTTGCATTAAGTGGCTCTATATCATGGTGTTTCTGTGGCAGCTATAGTAGGATTGTGGCAGCTCTGTATAGTGGTGTTTTGGGGCTGGGTATATTGAGTATTTTGCTATCTGGGAGCTGGAACTCAGCTTCTATCATCTCTGTGACAGAGAGCAGGGATCCCCTTGAATGTGAGGATTAGTTTATTACTATAGCACTCTCTGACCTGGGAGAGAGCCCTCTGCCACCCGAGTAGAGGCTGGCACCTGCACAGGCGATACCAACAGCAGGAGGACAAACATGAGCCATGCTAGGGCTGCCTCTCTTTCCTGTCTCCTTGCTCCTTGGTGGTTTCTCCTCAGTCTGAAGGGGAACTTGAGGACCCTGATTTGTATCTTGGCTGTGGCAACGCACAGAATTTGCACAAAACAACCTGAGTCCGCTGACAGCCAAGTGGGACTTGACTGATAAAGCAGGTTTGATCTAGTTGGAGCCTGGAACAGGCAGACACAGGAGAGAGAGCTCATGCAGGAAACTGGTTCCAAATTCAGTAAGGAGGTTTCAAAATCTCAGCTTTTATTTCTCTCAGCTGCTTTCCACTGCAGCGCTGGAGCAAGGCCTCCATCTTTTTTCTCCCTGGCTCACACCTACTTCCTCTTTCACTGTTATAGCTGAGGAATACACACTGCCCTCGTCTAAATAGGAGCCTCACGTTTCTTAGCCTAGTAGAAGAGAAAACCTGTCTGGCTGCCCGAATTCCTGCAGGAGGGACAGTGAGACACTAAGAAAACAATTCCACCTACAAAAGCTCTTCAGGCTGAAACAGCTGCTTTTGTGGCTGCTTGGGTTTTTTGGCTGGTGGTCAGCTCCCCAGGCCCTCTCTGCAAGATACTCCACTTACTTCCTGTTCTCTGAGCAAGTCCCCACAGGCCAGTCCCCACAGGCCACAAGGCCGTGATTAATGTGCACAAAGCAGCCAGGCCAAAACACACAGCCTGATTCCAGTACAGAGTACAAGGCAAATTCAAGTGTGACAGTGGAATAAACAGAATACAGGCTTGCATCTTGTGCAGCCCCATGCAGAATGTAACATGAACAGCAGTCGGCACAGCTCCAGCCTGACAGATTCCATAAAAGCAGTGTTTGCAACACAGCAGGTCTCAGTAAGAGGGACTAGAAGCTCAAGAGATTCATGAAAAGAGCTGGAGACTTCACCTCCAGGTCAATGGCTTGAATGGTCCCAGTCAGGAGCAACGTAGGGCTTGTCTACACTTCAAGCTGTGCTGCTGTAGCACTTAGTGAAGATGTTACTATGCTGATGGGAGAGCTTCTCCCATTGGCATAGGCACCCCTGAGACACATAATTATACCGACATATGTTTGTAGCAGAGATCAGGGCTAAGAGTTGTTACTTGATGGCTGTTTATTGGCCCATGTGAAATGAGCTGGATGCCTCAATCCTGTCCCTAATCACCACGTGACAAGCACTAATTGGGTTTCCTTCCTGGCAGTCTCAGGAAAAGAGCAAAGGTTGATCAGAATGGATCCTGAATAACCTTTACCTCATTAGTAATTTGTCTTACAGTCGCACCTAGAGGCATCAAACGAGATCAGACAGGGACCTATGGTGCTGCATGGGCCGTGCATCTAATTTCTGGAGAGACAGTCCCTGCCCCCAAAGAGCTTTACAATCTCAACACAGAAGAGAGACAGAGGGTGGGAAGGTACTGAAAGGAAACTTCGAAGAATTTCATTTCAAATTTGTCGATAAATGGGAATCTCAAAGAAAATAAAACTGTCTTCACAAAATTTAGATGATTTCTTCAAAGTAACACTTTTCGTCAAAAATGTGTTTTGAACTAAAAATAAATGTCAGCTGTCTCTGCTCCAAGGCTTTGCTGAACTGGTGTTTGAGGGACAGAATGCTACAGACCTCTGGGGCCAAAAAGAGAGCTGGCCTACGAGATGGAGAATTGAGACGTTCTTCCTCCTGCAACTCTGAATCACTTAGCAGATTGGAGAGGGCAGATCACAGCATCTCTCTGTCTGGCTAAAGCAGAGGCAGCAGCATGCAGTAAACAGACCAGCTCCTCCAGATGGATGAAGAAATCGACTAGCATCAGGGCAGGAGACCTGCAGTGGAGGTACTGTGTCACCAGTGTTTATATTTCAAACTGTGATCACACAGCTCAGCATCAGTCATACTGTGAAAAGGTCAAAAGGTGAGGGAGAGGGTAGCATTCACCTCTGCCTGAGGACCAGAACAGTAAAAGAAAGAAAAGTCAAATGGATTCACAGTTCAGAAGGAACCGGGGGCTGGAAAAAGAAACAATTCTGGATCAAATAGAACAGCTGGCCACTCGAGCATACACCCAAAGCATGTAATTCCTCTCTGTAGAAGAGGCAGGTATATTCTCTGCTCATACATTGCACAGATCCCATGAAGCATCTCAACTTTACTGCCTGTCTCCCTTGTAAAGACCTGTTTTCATTCCTCCAATTCTATCTTCTGATCCTTGGAGGCCCTCGCCCCTGGAGTTCTTAACATAGGATATTGGACAGGCACCACTAAAAAGCAAACATTCTCAATCCACCGAAAATGTTATACTCTTCTACTACCACCTTTCAAAGGCAAAGTTTGTTTCATGGAGGTGGAGGGAGAGGGGGAAGACTCAGTTTCTAAAGCTGGTCAAATATTTCACAACAAATGCATTGCAATTCCACAAAGTAGCAGGGCTTGGTTTGATTTGACCACAGCCGAATCCTTTAGAATTTGCAAACATTTGTCTGACTTTGTTGATGGCACACATTCAATCATGGATACAAGTATCTGATGAAGAACACAAGCAGCCGGTTTCAAGTGGAGTGCCCCAAGGGTGGGTCCTGGGGCCGGTTTTGTTTAATATCTTTATTAATGATCTGGAGGATGGTGTGGACTGCACTCTCAGCAAGTTTGCAGATGACACTAAACTGGGAGGCGTGGTAGATACACTGGAGGGTAGGGATCGGATACAGAGGGACCTAGACCAATTAGAGGACTGGGCCAAAAAAAACCTGATGAGGTTCAACAAGGACAAGTGCAGAGTCCTGCACTTAGGATGGAAGAATCCTATGCACTGCTACAGACTAGGGACCAAATGGCTAGATAGCAGTTCTGCAGAAAAGGACCTAGGGGTCACAGAGGACGAGAAGCTGGATATGAGTCAACAGTGTACTCTTGTTGCCAAGAAGGCTAACGGCATTTTGGGCTGTATAAGTAGGGGCATTGCCAGCAGATCGAGGAACGTGATTGTTCCCCTTTATTCGACATTGGTGAGGCCTCATCTGGAGTATTGTGTCCAGTTTTGGGTCCCACGCTACAAGAAGGATGTGGAAAAATTGGAAAGAGTCCAGTGGAGGGCAACAAAAATGATTAGGGATCTGGAGCACATGACTTATGAGGAGAGGCTGAGGGAACTGGGATTGTTTAGTCTCCAGAAGAGAAGAATGAGGGGGGATTTGAGAGCTGCTTTCAACTACCTGAAGGGGGGTTCCAAAGAGGATGGAGCTCGGCTGTTCTCAGTGGTGGCAGATGACAGAACAAGGAGCAATGGTCTCAAGTTGCAGTGGGGGAGGTCTAGGTTGGATATTAGGAAACACTATTTCACTAGGAAGGTGGTGAAGCACTGGAATGCATTACCTAGGGAGGTGGTGGAATCTCCTTCCTTGGAGGTTTTTAAGGCCCGGCTTGACAAAGCCCTGGCTGGGATGATGTAGTTGGGAATTGGTCCTGCTTTGAGTAGGGGGTTGGACTAGATGACCTCCTGAGGTCCCTTCCAACCCTGATATTCTATGATTCTATTCTACCCACTGGAACACTCTGGGTATTTTGAAGCTTAAACACTGATTACCATTATCAGATGTTTATGAATAATTCTTAGATGGCCACACATTCATTTGTGAGAGTCACTGAATATGTTAATACTGCCTAAATTAGCAAATATGGAGACTGGTTTGGAAATTCTTTGCCAAGCCAAAAGAGATCAAAGTTAGTTGGATGTTTTCGTTAGCAAATACTAACCCAGCTCTGATAATTTGCCTGATTGCAGGAAAAAACAAGCAATGTAAGAAAGATAAATAACCCGTTTTCAGGATAAAAAAAACTTGTGCAAATTTAATTCACATAACACAGCGAGACCAACACAAGGTGACTGTGGGAGAAATCTGAGCCGCATTGAAATCAGTGGGAGTTTTGCCATGGGCTGCAATGGAGTCATGAGTTCACTCTGAGTGTTTTGATCAGAGCGCCAAGGTAATCGGATCAGCAAGTGTTGAACAGCATGCATATTAAAATGTGCTCTTAGTGTGCTCTTAGTCTCTTCAAGACACTTCCTGTATGGGTTTTATAACCCTCAGTCCTCTTCCCAAGTAGTGAAGAGCTGGAGTGGGGGGTGCAAAAGAGAAGTTTAAATGAAATCTAGACAACATTGAACTAACATGCCACGTGACTAACCTCCCCACTCTGCCACCCTTTTCATTGCTTCCCCCATCTCACTGTTGTCTGTTTTGCTCTCTGAGCCTAGTACTGTTTCTGGGCTATAGAAATAATAATAGCACTGGGATTGTCAAAGGGGCCTCAGTTGATTCTCAACAGGAGCTGGCCACCTAACTTCTTTGTCCCAGCGTACGGACTATTCTGCTGGCCCGGTGTCACACGGATGGATGCCAACTAAAATAAAAGGGGGTCAGTGTGGATAAGAAGCTATTTATACTTAACTGAATTTCACAGGGAAATGATTCCATGGAGAAACACCTATTATTTGTTATTCTGTTGTATTTTTATTCTATATAGGTCTGTATATGACTAACTCAGAGAGCTCAAGGATAAAACACTGTATCTGAATCCAACATCAACTGATCCAGTGAGTCAGACTTTTTCCATGATCGCAGGGGCATGAGTGACTATTTCAATAGAGTTTCATCTAAGCTCTCTTTTTTGTGACTGACTTCAATGCTGGTGAAAGGCATCACAATGATAGCACTGAACAGCATGGTCTCTCTCTATCCACAGAATCGGCAAGGCTCTCATCAGCCTCCCCAAGACCCTGTGGTGAAGGGACACATCTCTGGAAGCGGTTTGCTAGTGCAGTCTCCATGGCCCATTTAATCCTTGACATTCAGCAGAGAAGCCCGTCAGCTGGCACTGAGTGACACGTTTTCTGTGGTGTGGGCATCTGTTAAGATTCAGAACTGAACAGAGACCAATTTAGATCAGAGAGGTCTCTACCAAGCTGTCAGATGCTATCTTTCAGGCATTGCACCCACCCCCAAACCCCTTTTTAAAACCTACGGCTTCTTCCAAAAAATAAGATACAATGATGTGCCAGGACCCTGGCCTTCGGATCTGGAGACTTGGGAATGTTCACACGCTTACTGCTCTAGGCTAACGACCAGGTAGAAATACAATTTGGCTCACCTAGTTTATTCTCTACCTCGCTTGGGATGTCCCTATTGCCAGGCATATCAAAGGCAGCACAGAGCAGTCAGGGAGAGAGCAGGTGGACAAACAGTGCGGTCCAGTGGATAGGGGACTGGACAAAGACATAGCCAATGGCTTGCTCTGAGATGAGGATCCCCACTGCTGAGTGCACTCATAAGCCAAACAATGTTTTCAGAATCCCACATTTAAATTATTTAAAGACATTTTCTGACTCTCACACAAAATACACAGTATGATCAAGTTGCCAGTCCTCTTTTCTAGCTGGAAATACACCTGCAGGTGAGGCAAAGATGATTTTCTCCTAAGCAAATGTCTACCAACCCTCTCTCACTGCAAGTAGCTGACAGCAACCATCCCCATGTGTTGGGTGGGGAAGAGGTAACATAGTAGGAAGAAGCACAAGAACTAACTTGATGGAAACAAGAAATAGATGTGTTAACTATATTGCCTCAGACCTAAATTCCTGGAAAAGATTTTTTTTTCTTTTGTCTGCAACAGCATGGAACATCATTCAGGTGAAATCAGCATACACACAATGTCCAATTTATGAAGTTGGGAGAAAGCTTGCAGACTGGACCTCATTACCAATTTGCATCTCTCTTCTATGAGGCCTCACTGGGATTCCAAGCTGCCGATCTTGTTGGTATGTCTGTCTGGCTGAGGAAGATGCAGAAGATCTGGAAAAAACATACTTTTATTTTAAATAGGAGGGTCGAGCTCTTGCTTTATCAGCTTCCAGTATACACAGCATTTTACCTGTCACGTGACGGGGTCTTTAGCAGCTTTCTTGCATCTATGCCGAGGGTGATAAGTCACCAAAGCCAATATTCTCCTACTCGCATCAAATAGCCAGATCTCAGCTGGTGTAGCTCCACTGACTTTAGACTGAGAGCCCTGTGGCACCTTATAGACTAACGGATGTGTTGGAGCATAAGCTTTTGTGGGTGAATACTCACTTCGTCAGATAACATGCATCTGACGAAGTGAGTATTCACCCACGAAAGCTTATGCTCCAACACGTCCGTTAGTCTATAAGGTGCCACAGGACTCTTTGTCGCTTTTTGCAGATCCGGACTAACACGGCTATCCTTCTGATACTTGACTTTAGACTGATTCTCTTTAAAGCAAGTCTAACATTCTCTGGTTGTGCAATCTTGGAAATAACTGCCCTTTGATATTTATCATCACAAACTTCTTGTTTTTAAAAATAATGCTCCTGATTCACCCAGTCTCTGCTTAAACTCCTGCCTCTCTCTTTAAAAAGGTCCTGATTAGGCTTTAAAAAAAAGTTAATCTCAACTCCAACCCAACTGCTTTTGTAACATGTTTGGCCTGAATTTCCTAATCTTTTTACAAAGAATTCCAGCTTCTGCCCTGAGCTACATGTGTGCAATTGATTCGAACGGGAGATATGCTTGCGTATCTAAGGGTAGAATTTGCCCCACAGAAGCTGATGTCCATTGACACAGAACAAGGAATTCCTTTGGAGAAGAATATTAAGGAAACAGAATTAAAGGAGATGTGGGGGGCAGGGAGGAAAAGTAGGTGATTAAATGGATTTTCTCCATGCTTCTATTCACCCATCTGTAAATGAATCTTCTGAAGGCCACACTGAAGTAGGTATTTATATTAATATTACAGTGACTGCATCATCAGGCCCCATTGTGCTAGGCGCTGTACAAACACATATCAAGATGCAGCCCCTGCCCCAAAGAGTTTACAATCCAAAGAGAGGGAAACAGGTTAAATGACTTCCCCACGGTGACAAAAAAGGAAACAGAAGCCAGGGCTCCTGGCTTGCAGGCCAGGACCCTGGGCATCAGACCACACTGCCTCTCACTCTAATCCGCTCACTTACAAAGCACTAAATAGGTGCAATAATAAAGTTGTTTCTAGGCCGCAAAGGTAGGTTTTGCTAAAAACAGGGAAGGAAGCACAAAAAACATTAAAATATAGTAGCATATCAATGACCTGAGCCACCACTGTGTTACTTCTCAGGTGTATGCGGGTGTGACTCCATTGAAGATTATGCTGGTGTGAAACTGAAGCAATGCAAATCTTATATGTTCTTCTGAAGATTTTCTAAAATCACGCTGAAAGCTGTGTGTGTGGTTTTGAAAATTAAAGGGACACAAATATCCTGAAAACTGGTCAATTTAAAACAAAAAAAGAATTTAAAAAAAAATCAAGTAATTTCCCCTTTCTCTGCCTCTATTTCCCTCTCCTGACAAGTCTTTATCTCATCAATTTCAATTGTAAGCTCTTTGGAGCAGGGATTGTCTCTTGCTATGTCTGTACAGCACCTGGCATAATGGGACCTCTAGGTGCTACTGAACAACAGATAATGGTTTCCAGTACTATACCCCACTTCTCCTGCTCACTTTTGTGGTTTTCCAATTATACATTATTTTCCCCTCCTTCCTTTTTAAAAAAAGAGCTTTCTCTGCCCTTTGCTATGGGAAAGATACACACAAATACAGGAAACCAGCTCAGGCCTCTGTCTTCAATTGGGCTTATTACAGGACCAGGGGTCCTCCATGCAGGGTCAGGACCTTAGTCATTGGCTTTACAAGGGAAATAGTGACTATTAGAGCTGGTCTGAAAATGGGTTCTCCGACCCGCCCCCTGCCAGAAATTTTCATTTTTTCATGGAACCGCAAAAACCCAAAATATTTTGGCCCAAAATGGGAGTGGCAGTGCCTCATGGGAGTAACTGTCTGCTTATGCCCCCATCCTCTGTGGACTGGGATCTCTGGCAGGACTGCATCCCCTATAATGCCTCAGTCTCCCCTCCCGGGAGACTGAGACATTATAGGAGATGTATCAGGAAGTCCCCAGGTGTGGGTTTTGGCAAAAATATTTTGACCAAAAAAAATTAAATTTTCTGTGGAAAGCGGACACTTTTCACAAAATATTTAATTTTGTCAAAAAAAAAATTCCACTGAAAAACCATTGTGACTGAAAATTTTCAACCAGCCCTAGTGACAATGGACAAAGGGCTAGACTGGGATACCTTCTGTTAGTACTGAGAAGAACCTTATCCCTTGAGTCTTCCCATTCACTTCATTCAAGGGTATCACAATGTAGCCCATTCCACATGTTAAACAAAGAGGAAAAAATAGACAACTGACGTGCGCCTCCATCACTTGCATTTACAGTTAAAGTTATTTGTAACAGGAGCTAAATAATTCAAGCTGAAGCTTTAATTTTTAGAAGTTAACGCCCCCTTAAACATTCTGCTGAAGTGGTAGAGTATGTCTACGCTAAAGAGACTCATAGGATAGACACAGCCTATGTCGACAGAGGGAGTTTGTTTGTCAGTGTAGGAACATCACCTCCCTGAATGACATTTAGCGATGTCAATGGAAGCCTTCCTCCAGCAACAATGTCAACATAGCTATGTCAATCAGAGGGGTCATTTTGTCACATCTCTGGCTGATGTAGCTAGGCCAATACAGCTTTTTGGTGTAGACCAAGCCTTAGGGCTGGTCTACACTAAAAAATTAGATAGAAGAGTCAATGTCACTCAGGAGTGTGAAAAATCAACATGCCAAGTGACATAGTTAAGCCAACCTAAGATCCCATGTAGACAGTGCTAGGTCAAGCGAAGAATTCTAGATCCTGCCTCTCAGGGAGGTGGATTTACTACCGCAGCAGAACCACCCCTCCCATTGCCGTAGTAAGCATCTAAACTGAAGCACTACCTCAGAGTAGCCTCAGCACTGCAACTGTACCGCTGTACAGTTTTAAGTCTAAACATAGCCTTAGAAACCCCCCAAGCAGTCTCGTGCTAGCACCTGGGGCCTCACAGCGAAACTGTTTCCAACTAGAAAGTTAAGCTGTCCAGGCACAAGATGAGGTGAATGCAAATACAAACAAACAGGATAAGAGGGGGTGAAAAGTAAATGAGATTGTTTAAATTCTTTCCATTTTAATAGTCTAATGTACCAGTAACAGAGGTAAGGAAACAGGTTCTCTTTTAAATATAGGGGCCAGATCCTCAGAGGGTGTAAATAAAAGCTCTATTGAAAATCAATGCCAATTAACACCTGTTGAGGATCTGGCTTGTGGTTTCTCTCAACAGTATCTCTGCAATTTCATGTTTAAAATTAAAATCATGTGGAGGCTGTGGTTTTAATAATATACTCTTTGATGCCAAAAGAGTAAAGGAAACGCCTCTCCACTGTAGCTTGCATTCAAGGCCAGAAAAGAACCACAGAATAATTGTATAAAATCCCTTACAGGAGTCGCACTGGATAATTAGTCTCTTCTTTCTGGAAGGAGCCCATTGCTGGGATGACAGCTTTAGAGTTTTACACATTTCCTCACACTCAGCCAACAGTCTAGTGTACATTATTGAAGGAGAAGTCCTGAGAACACAAAAGGACAGCCAGACGATACAGCCTGACAGGTAACCCATGGCACCACTTCCCTTCCACTGTACTAACACAAAACATTAGGTGCAGAGGCCTTGGTCAATGAAGAATGAACGGCATGTGGCCAGCCACAAATACTTGCCCTGAAAGCCTGAAATGTCATAAAAGAATGTCCTGTGAGCATCATCAATCCACTCTCCCCAGCAGTGCTTTAGAATGTGGGTACCTGCAGCTATCTTAGAGCTTGGCTGTAGACAATGGATCGTGTGGTGTGTCCTGGATGGAAGCTGGAGGCATGTAGGTAAGTGTAGCGGTCAGTAGGTTTCCGGTATAGGGTGGTATTTATGTGACCATCGCTTATTAGCACAGTAGTGTCCAGGAAATGGACTGCTTGTGTGGATTGATCTAGGCTGAGGTTGATGGTGGGATGGAAATTATTGAAATCATGGTGAAATTCCTCAAGGGCTTCTTTTCCATGGGTCCAGATGATGAAGATGTCATCAATGTAGCGCAAGTAGAGTAGGGGCGTTAGGGGACGAGAGCTAAGGAAGCGTTGTTCTAAGTCAGCCATAAAAATGTTGGCATATTGTGGGGCCATGTGGGTACCCATAGCAGTGCCGCTGACTTGAAGGTATATATTGTCCCCAAATGTGAAATAGTTGTGGGTGAGGACAAAATCACAAAGTTCAGTCACCAGGTTAGCTGTGACATTATCAGGGATACTGTTCCTGATAGCTTGTAGTCCATCTTTGTGTGGAATATTGGTGTAGAGGGCTTCTACGTCCATAGTGGCCAGGATGGTGTTTTCTGGAAGATCACCGATGGATTGTAGTTTCCTCAGGAAGTCAGTGGTGTCTCGAAGATAGCTGGTAGTGCTGGTAGTGTAGGGTCTGAGGAGAGAGTCCACATAACCAGACAAGCCTGATGTTAGGGTGCCAATGCCTGAGATGATGGGGTGTCCAGGATATCCAGGTTTATGGATCTTGGGTAGCAAATAGAATACCCCTGGTTACATGCCTCCAGCTTCCATCCAGGACACACCACATGATCCATTGTCTACAGCCAAGCTCTAAGATATAACCGCATTTGCTCCAATCCCTCAGATAGAGACAAGCACCTACAAGATCTCTATCAAGCATTCTTAAAACTACAATACCCACCTGCTGAAGTGAAAAAACAGATTGACAGAGCCAGACGAGTACCCAGAAGTCACCTCCTACAAGACAGGCCCAACAAAGAAAATAACAGAACACCACTAGCTGTCACCTTCAGCCCCCAACTAAAACCTCTCCAGCGCATCATCAGAGATCTACAACCTATCCTGAAAGATGATCCTTTACTCTCACAGATCTTGGGAGACAGACCTGTCCTCGCTTACAGACAACCCCCCAACCTAAAGCAAATACTCACCAGCAACCACACATCACTGAACAAAACCACTGACCCAGGAACCTATCCTTGTAACAAACCCCGATGCCAACTCTGTCCACATATCTATTCAAGTGACATCATCATAGGACCTAATCACATCAGCCATACCATCAGGGGCTTGTTCACCTGCACATCTACCAATGTGATATATGCCATCATGTGCCAGCAATGCCCCTCTGCCATGTACATTGGCCAAACCGGTCAGTCTCTACGCAAAAGAATTAATGGACACAAATCTGACATCAGGAATCATAATACTCAAAAACCAGTGGGAGAACACTTTAACCTGTCTGGTCATTCAATGACAGACCTGCGGGTGGCTATATTACAACAGAAAAACTTCAAAAACAGACTCCAACGAGAGACTGCTGAGCTGGAATTGATATGCAAACTAGACACAATCAACTCAGGATTAAATAAGGACTGGGAATGGCTGAGCCATTACAAACATTGAATCTATCTCCCCTTGTCACACTTCTTATCAAACTGTCTGTACTGGGCTATCTTGATTATCACTTCAAAAGTTTTTTTTCTCTTACTTAATTGGCCTCTCAGAGTTGGTATGACAACTGCCACCTGTTTATGCTCTCTGTATGTGTGTATATATATCTCCTCAATATATGTTCCATTCTATATGCATCCGAAGAAGTGGGCTGTAATCCATGAAAGCTTATGCTCTAATAAATTTGTTAGTCTCTAAGGTGCCACAAGTACTCCTGTTCTTTTTGCAGAAACCCAAAGGATAGTCAGCCACAGGCCCTAGGATGAAAAGGACTTTGGAAATTACTCAATCATCAAGAAAAATCTATAGAAGGGCATGCCCAGGGCCGGCGCAACCCATTAGGCGACCTAGGCGGTCACCTAGGGTGCTAACATTTTGGGGGCGGTGACCGCGGCGACCGGACCTTCGGCCTCCCCGGTCGGCGGCAGCATTTCGGGGGCGGGACCTTCCACCGCCTCTGTCGGGGGCAGCATTTCGGGGGCAGGACCTTCCACTGCCTCTGTCGAGGGCGGCATTTCGGGGGCGGGACCTTCTGCCACCTCTGTTGGGGGCAGCATTTCGGGGGTGGGACCTTCCGCCGCTTAGGGCGGCAAAAAATCTGGCGGCACTCCTGGGCATGCCAGATTCCAGGTGCCTGCTCATCCCCTTGAAAGGAGATGTGACACCTCATCCTCCATCTGGTTATCCAGAGTAATCAAAGTGGACTGAGCAGGATTATTACAAATATATGTGCTGGTGATGGTAAAAAGTCATCGTGCTTATAAAAAGTGTATGGAAAAACATCAGTGATGGTCACAATTTCCTCCCTGCCCTCCAGGTCTGATCCTATCCTCCAGGTCATGCCTTGACTCACTGTGGAAACTTACTGATCCCAAGAGGCTCTGATTGCCCCAAACTCTCCTTGACTTCAATGGGTGGGTGCTCGGTCTCCCTCAGGATCAGGCCCATAAGACAACGAGGACATTGCTAATTCTGTGCTGAAATGGGTGGAAGTTTTTCTATTCCAGGTATGAGAAATTTCATCATTGCAACAGGCACAGGGAACCATGCAACTCTTCTATAATTACGGGGCCACGTGAAGCCATGTGGGCAGCCAGCTGTACCCTCGCCCCAAGCCTCATCAGCATTGCTCAATGAGCCCAAGTGGAAGTGATTAGCAAGTTGTTGCCATAACAGCCTCTTCCCTCACTTTGTACAAATAAGGCACCATGAACAAGCCACGGCGTGAGTTCTGTTGAATCATGTTCTTCCCTATTGCAACATGGGAAGTCGCATTTTACATTGATTGGGAAAGCCAGGAGCAGCAACGGCAGTGGCGGGTTGAAAAGAATAGGCTTAGAGATGAAAACATATATATATTTTTTTAAAGTACTGGGAGAGTCTCCAAGAATTGGGAGTCAGAGGGTTGGTATGCAGGAACTAGCTAATACTAAAGTCATCAGGGCAGGCTTCTGCCCCAAGGCTGAATGGGGCACTCAAGCTTATGCAAGCAGCCCTTAGAGATAACGAAAGCCAAGCAGACTCCAGAGCCAGTGGGGAATCTTGTTACAGCAACAGAGATGACCAGAAACGGCGGGGGGGGGAGGGACAAAAATGGGCCAATACTACTCATCAGGGACAGCTTTCTAGACTCAAATTAAATGCCCGAAGACTAGCAGTGCATTCGTTTATAAGCCTGTCAGGTCTCCTAGGAAAACGAAGGGACTGCCTTTTGTTTTTCAGTGCTAGATTCCAATTATTCCACATAGAAGACCAGAATCAGACAGTTACATTTATGGGCACCTATCCCATTCACCCACTTTAGGGCAAGCTACATGGCTGGTGTAAATCGATCTATAGCTGGATCTCTTGGTAAACCAAGTGCAAGCAAACAATGTGTGTTTTAATATAGCTAAATGTAAATGTATACATCTAAGAACAAAGAATGTAGGCCATATTTACAAGATGGGGGACTCCATCCTGGGAAGCAGTCAATCTGAAACAGATTTGGAGGTTGTGTGGATTATCAGATGAATGTGAGCTCCCATTGGAAAGAGCTAATGTGATCCTGTGATGCATAAACAGGGGAATCTCACATAGGAGTAGAGAGGTTATTTTACCTCTGTATTTGGCACAGGTGACACTGCTGCTGGAATCCTGTGTCCAGCTCTGGTTCCCACAATTCAAGAAGGATGTGGATAAATTGGAGAGGGTTCAAAGAGGACCCATGATAATGATTAAAGGATTAGAAATCTGGCTTTATAGTGATAGACTCAAAGAGCTCAATCTATTTAGCTTAACAAGGAGAAGGCTAAGAGATGACTTGATTACAGTCGATAAGTATCGACATGGATAACAAATATTTAATCATGGGTTCTTTGATTTAGTAGAGAAAGGTACAATACAGTCCAATGGCTGGAAGTTGAAGCTAGACAAATTCAGACTGTAAAAAGGGTGTACATTTTTGACATTGAGGGTAATTAACCATTGGAACAATTTACCAAGGGTCATGGTGGATTCTAGGAATTATTCTGGGGAAGTTCTATGCTGTATTATACAAGAAGTCGGACTAGATGATCACAGTGGTTCCTTCTGGCCTTGGGATCTATGATTCCATGAAATCAGCATTGCTCCCTGGATCTTGCCCTCAAACCCTTAGATGCCTGTCCATTCTAAATGGAACCTTTGGAATAGTGTGTCCACCACTCCATAAGAAATCAGGAGCCTACGTATATCATTTATGAAAAGCCCAGTGCATCTCTGTTGACGTTCAAGGAGTAGGATTCATCAGTTTACCTTTCACAAAGTAGACTTCCAGATTTTGCATTTCATTTATAAAGTCTGCCAGTAAATCTCAGCCACAAAGCTTTGATTTAGAGATGATTTAAAGCCTTCAACTGCTTCAGGAAATAGATTCACAAATCAGGTTAATAAATTCTAAATACAAAGCCTTGCCTTATGAGCCCACCCCCTCTCCAACCTCCGTTTTTTTTTTTTTTTTTAACTTTATACTTGGACTTTGACTAGCCAGTTTATAAATCTAACCTTCAAAGCCTTGCCAATCAGACAGGGAGAGCAATGTGAAATAGACTAATGTGGCTGTAGAGTTTGGGGGGGTGGGGAGGACGGTCAGTACCCCACAAATTGTGCTGGTTCCAGGAAAAGCAAAATATGTGGGTTGTTTTCTTGTTGATGCTGCTCTTTTAAACTAACTCCCCCACCCCAAGAGTCTCAGCTCCCAAATATAAAACTAGAGAGATTTCACCTGGGAGAGAGAGAGAGGCCTCATTATGAGAACTCACTGCACAGCAGGAGCTAGGATGACTTAGAACAGTGACTTTTCGCTCAAGGCTGTGAAAAATTTCACACCCTGTGCAGCATATTTAGGTTAACCAAACCCTCTGTGTAGACATGAGTAGGTCAATAGAAGAATTCTTCCGTCAACCTAGCCAGCGCCTCTAAGAGAGGTGGATTAACTCCATTGATAGAAAAACCCCTTCCATCAACCTAAAAAGCGTCTACAGTACGGCGCTACAGCAGCACAGCTGTAGTGTAGGTTTACCCAAGGACCTCTCTACTCTTGGGATTCAGAAAGGATGGCCTAACCAGAGTGGTAAGGAGCATCCCGGCTCATTGCAATTAGAAGTGATGAGTGCCCCCTAAAATCACTCAAGCCCTTGCATTTTTATAGGTGGATGGCCCAGAAACTTTTACAGTATATTTAAAGTACTTATATGGCCTTCGTCACTGTAGCATCTGAGCACCTCACAAGTCCCCCTTGTGAGGCCAGGCAGTGCTATTTCTCCATTTTACAGAAGGGAAACTGGAGCATGCAGAGACTAAGTGACTCTCCCAAGGTCACACTAGAAGTCTGTGATAGGGCCAGGAACTGAACTCCAGGTTCCACCAGCTCAGGCTGGAGTCTAACCACTGAACCATCCTTCCTCTCTGCACGTCAGAACAACCTGAGAACAGAGCTGCAGCTACACATGTACCTTTAACAACAGAGACAGTGTCAAATAACTTACATTTTAGGCCTAAACTATGAAAATTCTTATATGAAATGAAGAGTTTATTTCATATTTTAAGAGGATTCCTCCTTCAGTATTAGGAACGCAAACAGAACAGCTATGGGTGAGCACTTGAGAACCACAAAGCAGGGTTGACCAGGCTTCTGGCTAGGGGCCAAGCTGAGCGCAGTCTAATAGAAACAGAATGGGCCCAGTTTTTCCCACACCATTGCACACATTTTAATTACACTGGTTGTGCAAGCAATTGTGGCAGTTTCGCAGGAAGGAGATCAGTTACAAAATTTCATGTATAATTGACACAGGCGGTTATGGAAGTTTGGGCAGTAAATTGCCAAAAGGTAGAGCATGAAATGAAAGGATATTAAAACCTAAGATGTGATTAAAAAGACAAATCTACATGAAATATGCTTGGGGTCTGATTCTGCCCAGTCTTATGCCCTGTGTTGTCATTTACACTTCTGCAAAGATGTGGGGATGGGGGGGCGGTTCTGAGGGGGGCAGTCAGGGGGTGGCAAGTGGGAGGGAGTGGATGGGGGTGGGGCAGGGGCGGGGCTAGAGCGGGGCTCCTCCCCCCCCCGTGTCCTCTTTTTTGCTTGGGGAAATATGATAACCCTATCCGGCACCGTCACTGTTAAGTTGTGCTCTTTATCAAGCAAAATATACGAGGCCTGGATTCTCTATTCACCTACACCAGTCATAGCATTTTACACCCACCATGCCCAGGTGTTAATGCAATCCCAGGTGCAAGGCAATGGACAATCAGTCTCAGTCAGTCATGCCTATAACCTGCATTCAAGTTCTGACCCGAAAGGATTTGAGTTTAACCCTCTGAGGAATGAAATTCCACAGAGGAGGGATGTGGCGTGCAGAGACCTTTTCACAACAATCATCCCGGGGCAGGAGAAGTACAGCAAGGCCTTGGGGAGAATGAAAGCCTGCCTAGAGAAAGTGTGCAGGAGCAAGTCCCTGCAGAGCCTTATTTGGGAGTCTAATCTTAACATCGCTCCATCGCCTTACAGGACACCAGTGGAGTTCCCTGACCAGGACTGTATGGCTCAACTGATTTGTAATAAGATACTTTTCACCTCCAGGTCAGCAGTTCACTGGTATCTGTTGAATGATCTCCTTGGACTAGGTTGATTGTATCAGTTAGTTCCTAGTAGGCAACTGTCTACATCAAGACAGTCTCAGAAGGAAGGCAGGTGTGGAAACTACACCCCCTTCATGATCCCGAAGGATAATGCCCTTCCCCCCCCCAGATCAGAGTTGAAGCACATGTGGAGAGAGGCAATGGGAGGCAGTTTACGCTATGCTCATTCTGAAGGAACACAGAGACCTTCACTCTCAGAGCCATCTGCATGACACACCTGTGCTACGTTCACTCACTGCTGGAGACCATGCAACAGGAGGAGTGGAGATTAACATCATCCCTCCCTCACCCACCTCCCCCCCACCACACACACACAAAATGCTAATCAGCCTCCTGGAATAGCTAATTGGGACATTCCACCTGTGCTCTTCAGCCCTTGAGGTAATGAATTAACTACTGAGGCCTTCAGTGTTTCAGCCCCATCACAGTAGCGAACATTTTTTATAGCACTGGTCTTGTTGCACAGTTAAGGGCTGAGGGGAGGACTCTTAAAATGAACTGGTTTCTCGGAGGACTTTCCTATTTAACAAGTTTACCAAGATATTTGAGTGTTCAGTTCTGGAGGGTGCTGAAAGAGGTTTCCAAATACAGACCCAGACACATACAGCAGGGAGGAGGCAGGTGGAAGGGAAATTAACCCACATTAACTGCTGACCAATGGGGAGTTTTATATTTATGGTAAAGCCAAAGAAAGTTAGTACAAAATGCTCCTTTCCACTTCAGATGGGTAGGAGTAAAAAGTAGCAGACCTGGGCAGGGGCACACAGACTCTTCCATAATCCCCTAACTCTTTGGAATCCGCTCTGTGATTTTTCTTCCATGCTCCAAGTGTCAAAGCACAGGTCTCCACCACATTTTGGGAACATCCTACAGTCTGAACATTTATCCATTTGGTGAGTATCTATCATGTTTGAAGGAAGTTGGGAAAGGATCACAAAATGATCCACTAACCAAGAAGGCAAGTAGATTCATAAACACTGTCTACAATAACTAAGGCTCAGATTTGGTCATGGATATTTGTAGTAAAAATTATGCACAGGTCACAGGTAATAAATAAAAATTCACAGAAGCCCATGACCTGTCTGTGATTTTTACTACAAATATCCATGACAAAATGGGGAGGGAGGAGGGTCCAACACCCACAGTGGCTGGGGGCTCTGGGGTCCCCTCGCCACCCGCTACTGCTAAGCCGCTGTGGGGGCCCCCTCGCCATCCACTGCAGCTGGGCAGCTGTGAGGGACCCCCGGCTGCCTGCAGGGGTTGGGAGCTGTAGGGGATCCTCAGTTGCCCACAGGGGTTGGGAGCTGTGGGGGACCCCTACTGCCCCACAGATAGGAGCTGGTGGGGGCAGAAAATGTCACACAGGTCTCTGGAAGTCCATGACCTCCATGACATAATCGTAGCCTTAGCAATAACTATTAGTTCACTAAATACTATTGTGATCACAAAGTTGGAAAAAGACCTGATCAAAATAATGCCAATTATTGTTCGTAGACTGGGATTAATTGATTGACTGATGAAAAGCAAATTAGAGAATTTCCACATTTGATCAAAATTTTGGTTTTTGAAAAAACAAACAGAAAAAATTACCCGTAAAAGTTTACTGAAACCTTGTAAAGCTTACATTACCCCCCACCTCCCGCTATTGGAAAACTGAAAAGTTTTGACCAAAACAAAAAATGTCATTCGAAGTTTTCTTTTCAGTCCAAAAAAGCCATTTTTCATCCAAACCAAGCAACCACCTATTCTGACACAAATGTTCCAGCCAGTTCTAGCCAGAACACAGCTCAGCTAGGATATGCAGGGCCGGCTTTAGCAAGAGCGGGGCCCGATTCCTGGGGGCGGGGCTTGCTGCAAGCCCCGCCCCCAGGACCCAAGCCGCGCCGCGGGGGGACGGGGACGGGGGACCCGAGCCGCAGGGACTGGGCCGGAGCCAGGCCCCGGGGGCCCGGCTGGAGCCAAGCCGGGCCAGAGCCGCTGGGGCCTGCGGGAACGGGCCGCGCCTCCCCGGAGCCCCCTTCCCGCCCCCACCCCCACCCCAGCTTACCTCGTGCTGCTGGCCCGCCCCTGCTTCCTCTCAGACTTCTCGCGGGAAGCAGGGGAGGGGGCGGGGCGTGCAGGGTAGGGGAGGAGGGGGAAGTGAGCTGGGGGCGGGGCGGACAGCTGCAGCGCGGGGCCCTCTTGGCGCGGGGCCCAATTCAGCCGAATCGGCTGAATCGGCCTAAAGCCGGCCCTGAGGATATGGATACCTGGAGAAAAAGGGGTAAGAGCAAAGAGAACTGGACGCACTTTGGATGGGCTACTGAACTGACACTGCCAAACAGAAAACCTGAGGCAGACAAACTTTACTCTGAGACACAGAAGCTCTTCCCAGAGACCAGGCACATCAAGCTGCAACTTGAGTCTTCCTAGTAATTCACACACCCATGTCTCTACATGAAAGCAGCAGAGATGGAAAGGAAGCATAGTTAGGGCCTGAGCTATGCCAAACCCTGTGCAATTATAAGAGAGGTAAACATCTTATACAAGGATGAGCCATAGCACCTAAAGGGAAAAGGCTGAGGGATCCATCTCTCCTGAGAAGGTCATGACAAGATACAGGAAACAAGAAGAGACTTTTGCGCCTGGGAAACATTAACAATGGTGCAGACCAATGGAGGGACTGGCTGCACGTGCAAGAAGTAGCACTAAATTCAAAGTATTCAGAGCAAGTCAAAGGGGTACTGAGTGGGCCAGAGGGTGCAAACAATGGGATTATGGAACTTTTTACCTCATAAATATTAAGGCCAGAAGTGACCATTAGGATAATCTAGTCTGGCCTCCTAAAACAGGCCAGGGAAAGTCATACAGTCATCCCTGTCCGACGCCCATAACTTCTAGTTGAGACAGAGCATCTCTTTTAGAAAGAAATCACATCTTGATAGAAAGGCTTCAAGTGATGGAGAATCTATCACATCCCTAGGCAAGCTAATGGTTAAATACCCTCACTGTTACCAGCTCTAATGCAGGCAATAGGCTTTAAAGTTGCTGTTTGTTACTTGTTAAGCACCAGTGCTACCCTTGGCACAGTGCAAGGCATTCAGTGTCTGACCCAAGCAGTTTACAGTCTTAAAATAAATAAATAAATAACCACTCATCATCTGGTGGCAGTCTGGGGTCTGCTGTGTCTAGATAGGGTGGTTCTCGGTAGAGCTGCTGGAGTCCAGGTGTCCATAGTTCATGATGATCATAGCCAGCATCATTCCTGGCAGTCTTGGAGACTGGATGTTTCCCTGGAAGCTGCCCCTCCACAGCAGGGTTGCAGAGTGTTGTGGATAGGGTTGCCAATTTTGGTTGGATGGATTCCTGGAGGTTTCATCACAGGACATAATCTTTAATTAAGGATTAATCTTTAATTCCTGGCGACTCCAGTAGAATCCTGGAGGGTTGGCAACCCTAACTGTGGTGGCAGCATGGCAAACTTTGCCATGCTATCTGTTCCATAGATAAGCCAAGGGCCTCACATTCCAGCTGATCTGGCACAAGCTCTGAAAATTTACCCCAAAACCTTTAAAAGAATAAATAGATCCAATATAGCAGAGCCACTAAAATGGAACCCAAAGTGAGCAAGATGGGTGCATATCAAAATATACTGTGTGGATACACAGGGCGTGATCCAAGGCCTGTGTAAGTCTTTCCTTTGACTATAGACCTACAGTGACAGGACAATCTGAAAAAAGGCCCCATCACCACCACACCTAGGCCAGCTAATATCAGCTAGATCAATGGCTGTGTTAATGCTCCTATCCTCCTGCTATTTTTAACCCCGCAGCCTGAGCCCCGTGAGACAGAGTCAGTTGAGCCGGGCTCGGAGACTCAGTGTCACAGGCTTTTCATTGCTGTGTAGACGTCCCCTAAGTGCTGATGTATGACTAGGGAGAGGTTTTCAAAGGTGCAAACGGCAGTTAGATATCCAACCTCCCATGGACTTTCAAGAGGAGTTGGGGTCTTAACTGTCTTTTGTGCCTTTGAAAATCCCCCCCTCAACTAGTAACCCACAGCACCCCCTGCTGGTGCCATAAGCAGCAGAACTCAGCCTGCTGTTTGTGAAGCAAGGGCTGTCGCTCTGTCAGAGGTTCCCCTGGATATCTCCACAACACTAACTGGCTCACTGCACTGAACAGTGCTGAAGGAGCCTCCAGGAGACAAGAGACATATCTGCCAGTGCCAGCAGCTGTGTTTCTCTCCTCCCAGACGAATGACAGAGTGGCAGTGACAAAGGCGAAAACCAATCTTAAAATAAAGTAACTTGCAGAGCCCAAAACCCAAGCCCAAAGGCACAGAAATGAGTCTTCCATGGTGGCCCATCTGCCTGTGTGAAACTCCACCCATGGTGGTTTGTGACTGACGTGACCTTCCTCTGCATTGGAATCGGTTTGTCACAGAGCCCATAGCAGTGAGCTAGCAGTTTGTTCCTCTGGCTGCAAAACAAAGGGTCAGAGGTCCTAGGAAACCGCAACTGGGAACAAGCATTCTAAGGAGGCATTGGCTGTGCGTCGGCACATGGCACTGATCTGGCAGCGAGACGGGAGGTATGGAGAGGTTAGTCCAGCAGTCTCTCTCAATCCACCTCCTGCTGCTGATTCTGGTTCCTTAACGTCAATTCCTCTATCTCCTACAGTTTCCTCCCCTCTGCAGACCCCTCAGTGTTGGCACCAAATCAATTATAGCAGAACTAAGTACGGGGCCAAAGCTCACTCTTACAGCAGAGGAAGAATACTTTCCCTATTCCACCAAGCTATTCCAATTCCACTGCAACATACGGAATCTTTCACGACCTTAAACTGCCCTCTGCAAATCCTTTGACCCTTTGCACAAACACGACCCAGCCCATTGCAGAATGATTGCCTCTGACCCTTTGGCCTTTCTCCATTGTTACAGATTAGGGAGCAATGATATGATTAGGCTTGGAAGGTTCACATTTGAAATGGTAAATACCGGTAATCATTGACTTCTCCTCCTCATCCGAGACCTTCTCAACCACCCCCATCATTATTAATTATTAACGTTTATGAAGGGGAAATGGTACAAACAAAGGGCCTTTCTGGAGATGGTCCCCATTGGATCCACAAGTTTCAGGGGTATTTGGACCTGGGGGTTATGGGATTAATCACTGTTTCTGATGGATTGTCAGAAATCTTATTCTCTTCTTTATAATGCCTAGTAAACACAGTAGAACCTCAGAGTTATGAACGCCAGAGTTACGAACTGACCAGTCAACCACACACATCAGTTGGAAGCAGAAGTATACAATCAAGCAGCAGCAGAGACCCAAAAAAAGCAAATACAGTACAGTGCTGTGTTAACATAAACTACTAAAAAAATAAAGAGAAAGTTTAAAAAAAATTGACTAGGTAAGGAAACTGTTTCTGTGCTTTTTTCTTTTAAATTAAGATGGTTAAAAGCAGCATTTTTCTTCTGCATAGTAAAGTTTCAAAGCTGTATTAGTCCAATGTTCAGCTGTAAACTTTTGAAAGAACAAACCTAACATTTTGTTTAGAGTTATGAACATTTCACAGTTATGAACAACTGCCATTCCTGAGGTGTTCGTAACTCTGAGGTTCTACTTACAATCACCTGACAGTTTTACATACAGTATTTGCAGGTATGAAATGCATGTCATAATAGCCATGAGACCTCCACAGATCACATCAAGCAGATCAGTTATTGAACTTCCTGGCTAGTTAATAAAATGGCCTTCAGCCTCAAACGTTAGACCTACCCAGGGAGGCTCTGCCTATTGAGTCTTACTGCTTAATGAAACATAATACATTGTCACGACTGGGGGGCTGTACACAGCCAGCAGCAATAACATAGGCCATGGTTTGGAAACAAGAACACCCTCACAGCTGGGGACTTGCAGACACGCTGTCGCATGAGTTTGCTTGCCCAAGCACCATTTATCGTAGCCTCATGTCTCAGTTAAGCAAAGTGGATTTTATCACAGGCAGAGGGACATAAAAGACCACCTCCGGATCTTTACAATGACTGCATCAGTTTGGTTTCCTTAGTGCATACTGGAGAAAAAATAAGTTCCATTAAAAAAAAAAGGGCAATGCAGCCTCTCTTAAAACACATCTTGGTTGCTTGCTCTGTGTGGCTTGAGTGCATGATCAAAAAAAGCTTTTCAGCTAATTAGGAGTATTCAAACCTGTTAAGGAAGTAGGGCAGAAAGGATGGCAGCTTCAGATCTTGTTGCATTTCCCCCTCTGACAGCAAATCAAGAGTGGTTATTTGCTAAGTGACTTTTAACCTTCTGTTAAAAGAGGAAAGCAGGACTCCAGTTCTCAAATGACCTCTCTGCAGAGTGGAAGTTAGGGTTACCATATTTCAGCAAGCAAAAAAGAGGACGGGAGGAGTCCCGCCCCTGCCCCTCCCACTTCCCGCCCCCCCAGAACCCCCAACCCTCCCCCCGTTCCTTGTCCCCTGACTGCCCCCTCCTGGGACCCCTGCCCCTAACTGCCCCCCAGGACTCCACTCCCTATCTAAGCCTCCCTGCCTCTTGTCCCCTGACTGCCCCAACCCTTATCCACACCCCCACCCCCAGACAGACCCCTGGGACTCCCACGCCCCATCCAACCACTCCCCACCCCCTGACAGCCCCCCCCAGAACTCCCAACCCGTCTAAACCCCTCTGCTCCCTGACCCCTGACTGCTCCGATCCCTCTCCCCACTCCTGCCCCCTGACAGACCCCCCAGAACTCCCAACCCATCTAAACCCCTCTGCTCCCTGTCCCCTGACTGCTCCGATCCCTCTCCCCACTCCTGCCCCCTGACAGCTCCCCCCCAGAACTCTCAGCCCCCCACCCCGCTCCTTGTCCCCTGACTGCCCCCTCCTGGGACCCCTGCTCCTAACTGCCCTCCAGAACCCCACCCTCTACCTAAGACTCCCTGTTCCTTGTCCCCTAACTGCCCCCTCCTAAGACCCCCCCAACTGCTCCCCAGGACCCTACCCACTACCTGTACCCTGACTGCCCAAAACTTTCTCCACTCCCCCCAAAAAGCCCCCCCCCCCCGTTTCTTGACTGCCACCTCCAGAACCTTCCTGCCCCCTGGCCCCCTTACCCTGCTGCTCAGAACAGGGTGTTGGGCTCTGTGCGAGCCGGACACGTGGCTGCGCTCCCCAGCACAACAAAACCCGGTCCCTGGCCCTGCACAACAAAACCCGGTCCCTGGCCTGGACCGGGCTGCAGGGGAGAGCTGCCCTTGTATCAGCACAAAGTGCTCTCGCTCCCGTTTTGCTACCCTGCATGGCAGAAACCGCTCCCAGTTGCAAAAGGGGAGGGCTGCACTTTGTGCTGAGACACTTGCTCAGAATGCAGGGAGGGGGGGGAGGCGGAGGTCCTCTCCAGCTGCTCCGGAGTCCAGCCCGGGACTTTCCTGCAGCCCTCCCAGCCGCTCGGTCTGCTCTGCCGGGGGAGGGGGGAAATCCCGGACATTGTGAGTGCTTTACTAATTCCCCCCGGGCGCTATTTTTAGTACAAAAAGGAGGACATGTCCGGGTAAATCCGGACGAATGGTAACCCTAGTTGAAGTCCACTTCCCTCCTACCATTGCAAAGGTTGTAGGTAGGGCCAGTCTTCTCTGCCTGGCCGTTGGAAAAGAGGAGTGAAGTGGGATGTCTTGCTGGAGGACAGGGAGAAAGAGAGGCCTGGATTAGGGTGACAAGATGTCCTGATAAAATCAGGACTGTCCCGATATTTAACCCTTTGTTCTGCGTCCCGATCAATGTACGATTGGGAAGCCATTTGTCCTGATATTCAGGTAAGGAGGCAAGCGGGAGGGGCTGGAGCACCCACAGGGAAAAATTGCAGCCAAGCTCCCCCCTCTTCGCCTCCTTCTCCCTCCCTCCCCCCAGCGCGCCGCGTCCCCGCTTCTCCCCCCCCCCAGCGCTTCCCACCACCTAACAGCTGTTCGGTGGTGCTTAGCGCTTTCCAGGAGGGAGGAGGGAGGAGCGGGGACGTGGCGCGCTCAGGGGAGGAGGTGGAGAAGAGGCAAGGCAGGGGCAGGGACCTGGGGAAAGGGGGTGGAATGGGGGCAGAGCGAGGGCAGATGCTTGGGTGGGAAGAGGCGGGGGGTGGGCGAGCACCCACCCAGCAGAGGGGAAGTCGATGCCATAGAGATGAGTGGGAGGCGGGGGGGTGAAGAGGCGAGCGGGGGGCAGGCGGGCAGGGAGGTGAGTGGTGGGTGGGGAACTGAGGAGGGACGCAGCAAGCCAGCAGAGGGCCGGGGGATAAGGAAGGATGTGGTGGGGGGGCGGAGCGGAGAGGGGGCGGGACCTGTGCCAGAGTGGGGGCAGAGCCTGGGAGGAGCGGGGGTGGACTGCGGGCGGGGCTGATGGCACACCAATGTGTCCCGATATTTTAGTGTGGTGATCTGGTCACCCTAGCTGGATTCACAAAGGGACTTCGGCATTACAAACACTGAATGTCACATGCCTAACTTTTAGGTGCCTAGAAAATCACAGGAACAATCCTGTGAGTCATGAAGCCACGCTAGGCACCAAGGCTGCTTATACAATACAGTAACTCCTCACTTAAAGACATCCCGATTAACGTTGCTTCATTGTTATGTTGCTGATCAATTAAAGAACACGCTTGTTTAAAGTTGCCCAATGCTCCCTTATAACGTTGTTTGGCAGCCGCCTGCTTTGTTCACTGCTTGCAGAAAGAGCAGCCCATTGCAGCTGGCTGGTGGGGGCTTGGAGCCAGGGTGGACTTGCAGCCCCCCTATCAGCTCCATGCTCCCCTAAATTCCCGTGCTGCAGCTGCCCAGCAGGCTATCAATTGCTGGGCAGTTCAGCTATGCCTCCCCCCACTGCCTTGGGGCTACACCCAGGAGTCTCCTGCTTGCTGTACAGGGGGAGGTAGGAGGGGGGTTAATGTCAGGGTGTCCCTCTCCCCCCGCTCCTGCCCTCAGTCAGAAATTAAGTGTTTTACTTGAAATACTGAGCAGATTGGATTGGATTGGGAATAAATGAGAGACAAGCACGGAATCGCACAATGCCATTTTTACAGAGTCCCTCTCCATCACAGAACTGCACTTTAAATGGGGTTGATTCTCAGATGCTGCAAATTGTCCTAATTCCATTAACTTCAATGGAACTAGGACAGCTCACACCAGCCAAAGATCTACCCCAAAATCTCTGCCTCAGTTTATCCACCTGCAAAATGGGACAGCTGCCAATTACCTACAGCACATCATACGTGTGTTGTAATTCTTAATTACTTAACATTTGTAAAGGATGTAGAGAGTCTTGGTTGAAATCATCATAGAAGTGCTCAGATACCAAAGTGATGGGTGCAACATAAGAACCTGAAGAGAAAAGACCACAAGGGCAGATCACCACTGTAAAATAAACTCCTGCCAGAAGAGGGAAGAGTTAAGGTCATGTCTCTCAGAAGCATGGCAATGTAAAACAATCACATTGCTGTGGAGATCACCGTATTGGCAGCAGACCAGAATGAGCCATTGATGGGAAATTGGACACAGGGTTCCCTCGCATCTGCTTATTACATCTGCACTCTGAGCATTAGCATGGCCAGCTGATCCCTGCTCCCCACTCCATCTCATTGCAGTTTCCTACAGGGCTCCTTTGTTGATTAAGCAGTGTTCAGTGCTACCTAATCAGGCTGTATTTTTAGCACAGGTTGGCAGGGGAATCTGAACCTTTTAACAATCCCTCCTTGACACTGTAACAAGGACATTATTGCTGAGAAAAAATAAATAAATAAATGAAAGACTCGGCATTTCTCTGGGTCACTATGAATTTTCTCCACGTCACCTGTAGCCCGTTTTTATGGGAAGTGTGAGGGTAATAAATGGCCATTATGGAAATGGGAGGGAAAGAGAAGATCCTGAGAAATTAATAGACAGGAGAGATATCACATTAATGGGAGGTAACACAGAGCTTCAAAACTGTTATAAAAAAGGCATTAGAAAAGCTCAGTAATTGGGGCTATTAAACATGATCGCTCCAGCCTTTTTTATGTGTGCACGTGCCTATGATGGATGTCAATTTCAATAGTGATAATAACAGTAAAATATCTATGTTAAGGCAGAGTACATTAACTTTTATATTGGCATAATTTACTGCACAATGAGTTCTGATCACTGATGAGCTAAAGACGGAGCAATCTTCTCTAGGAAGCCAAAGATAATTGATAGGCTTCTTTACGGGGGAAAAGGGTTTCATTAAATATATATATTATGCATGAAATAATTCTTTCACATGTCCATTACTCTTGTCCACAGGGAAGGAAAAAAATTTGCATAGATCACTTAGATCTTGGGTCTGATTTGCTATCATCCTGCACATTGTGCAGCCGTGGTTGCATTTTGTCATTATTTTGCACTGGTATAGATGATGACACAGATTACAGGGGACAGACAATCAGGCCCCTAGTTGACAGGGATTTATGGCGGGGTGGGTGATAAGGCAACAGCAAGACTTTGGGCAATTTAGTGTGGATAAGCATCCAAATGTTCCTTGGACTGGGTGGCTCAGGGAAATGATAATGGTCTAGGGAGCTTTTTACCTGTACTCACTGATCAGTTGTGATTTGGGGCTTGTTCCTGCAGGCCCTTACTCACGTGAGTAGTTCCACCAAAGCCACTTAGGCTCAGATTCTCAAAGGTTTTTAGGCACCTAACTCCAACTGACTTCACTAGGGGTTAGGCACCGAAATATCTTTGAGGATCTAGGCCCTATTCACTTGAATATGGACTATGCTGAAGTCAAAGATACTACATGCCCTGTAAGGCCTGAAAAGTATTCTCACACTTCTTATCAAACTGTCTGTACTGGGCTAGTTTGATTATCACTTCAAAAAAAATTTTTTTCTCTTACTTAATTGGCCTCTCAGAGTTGGTAAGACAACTCCCACCTGTTCATGCTCTCTGTATGTGTGTATATATATCTCCTCAATATATGTTCCACTCTATATGCATCCGAAGAAGTGGGCAGTAGCCCACGAAAGCTTATGCTCTAATAAATTTGTTAGTCTCTAAGGTGCCACAAGTACTCCTGTTCTTTTATCACCTTGTAGATGATTTTAAGTCTCAGTCCAATCCTCTGGCTTCCCACTTTCCCCTTCTCATCTCTTATCCCATCTGCCCCTTCTTCTCTGCAAATAATGCCATCTTAGATACCCCATTTGTCAGCTTTTCCCATAGTCATCTCCTGGTGTTTTTGTTACACATGGAAATATCCAATGTGCGCATCAGTATCAGAACTTAGACCATGCCAATGCTTGTCTTATAGCTACGTAACTCACATAAGAACAGCGGTACCAGGTCAGACCAAAGGTCCATCTAGCCCAGTATCCTGTCTACCGACAGTGGCCAATGCCAGGCGCCCCAGAGGGAGTGAACCTAACAGGCAATGATCAAGTGATCTCTCTCCTGCCATCCATCTCCACCCTCTGACAGACAGAGGCTAGGGACACCATTTCTTACCCGTCCTGGCTAATAGCCATTAATGGACTTAACCACCATGAATTTATCCAGTTCTCTTTTAAACTCTGTTATAGTCCTAACCTTCACAACCTCCTCCGGTAATGAGTTCCACAAGTTGACTGTGCGCTGCATGAAGAACTTCCTTGTATTTTTTTTAAACCTGCTGCCTATTAATTTCATTTGGTGCCCCCTAGTTCTTGTATTATGGGAATAAGTAAATAACTTTTCCTTATCCACTTTCTCCACATCACTCATGATTTTATATATCTCTATCACATCCCCCCTTAGTCTCCTCTTTTCCAAGCTAAAGAGTCCTAGCCTCTTTAATCTCTCCTCATATGGGACTTGTTCCAAACCCCTAATCATTTTAGTTGCCCTTTTCTGAACCTTTTCTAGTGCCAGTATATCTTTTTTTAGATGAGGAGACCACATCTGTACGCAGTATTCAAGATGAGGGCATACCATCGATTTATATAAGGACAATAATATATTCTCAGTCTTATTCTCTATCCCCTTTTTAATGATCCCTAACATCCTATTTGCTTTTTTGACCGCCTCTGCACACTGCACAGACATCTTCAGAGAACTATCCACGATGACTCCAAGATCTTTTTCCTGACTTGTTGTAGCTAAATTAGCCCCCATCATATTGTATGTATAGTTGGGGTTATTTTTTCCAATGTGCATTACTTTACATTTATCCACATTAAATTTCATTTGCCATTTTGTTGCCCAATCACTTAGTTTTGTGAGATCTTTTTGAAGTTCTTCACAGTCTTCTTTGGTCTTAACTATCTTGAGCAGTTTAGTATCATCTGCAAACTTTGCCACCTCACTGTTTACCCCTTTCTCCAGATCATTTATAATTGACAATAATTGAATCTCCAGGGTTGTTGATACAGCAGCTCTCACCAGTACTACAGTGTTATCCAGAATTTTATTAATTTTATAATAATGATAAAGTAGTGCATTTTTTCAGCTTATCTAAATACAAGGGAAAAAATTAAGCTGAATCTGATACAGCCTGTGATAAATGAAGGGAGGGGATAGCTCCCTTTTATGGATCCAGCCAGCCAGTAGCTACAAAATCCCTCTTAGTTGCTGTTCTCTACTTGATTTACCTGTAAAGGGTGAAAAGTCCCACTGTGATACATAGGTAAAAGGAAGTGAGTGGGCATCTGGCCAAAAGAGCCAATGGGAAGGTTAGAACTTTTTAAAATTGAAACAAGACTCCCCTTTTGTCTGTCTGTTCTTGTTCTCAGGGAGAGGCAGACAGGACTGGGCAACTATGCTGTAAGAAACTTGGGGCCAGGTATGAAAAATCATATCATACCTAGAAACTACTCATTTGAAACCCCAGATATGTAAGTAGATCAGGAAATGTCTAGGAAGACATAATCAGGTTTATCTCCTTTTATTTCTTTATGGCTTGTGGACTCCTCTGTGCTAACCTCAAATGCTTTTGTTTTGCTTGTAACCTTTAACCTGGACCTCAAGAATGTCATTCTTGATGCTTAATTCTTGTAAGTGTTTTTTTTTTAATCTAGCAATAGCCTGAGTTTCCAAATGTATTTTCTTTCTTTATGTTTTTAATAAAATTTACCTTTTTTAAGAACAGGATTGAATTTTGTGTCCTAAGAGGTTTGTGCACATGTTTAATTAGCTGGTGGCAACAACTGATTTCCTTTGTTTTTCTTTCTCAGCTCTTCTCTCGGGGGGGGGGGGGGGTGAAAGGGCTTGAGGGTACCCCACAGGAAGGAATTCCCAAGTGCACCTTCCTGGGTTTTCAAAGGGGTTTTGTACTTGGGTGGTGGCAACATCTAACCATCCAAGGTCAGAGAAAAGCTGTAACCTTGGAAGTTTAATACAAGCCTGAGGTGGCCAGTATTAATTTTTAGAATCCTTGCAGGCCCCCACCTTCTGCACTCAAAGTGCCAGAGTATGGAATCAGCCCTGACACAGCCATTCCACCTGGCTGCACTTTTAAGGCACTACTTGCATCGAATCTACAAGTATACAAACAGTCCAGCACATTTAATTTCTAGCAATCTTGAATTTCAGAAGCCAACATCTGGAACCATGGCTAAATGAAGGACATGCTATAGCATTACTAGAATGTAGCTAAATATGAACAAAGAGGATGTTTACACACACAAGCCTGGTCTGTGCTGAGGAAATTTGCACTACACGTGAAAGGCAGTGGTTTCATGAATAAGGCAGTGGACTTGGGGTCAGAACACCTGAGTTCTACTCCTGACTTTGGCCTTCTGCGTGGCCTTGAGCAAGTTGTTCCCCCGCCTGGTCTTTATCTTGTGTATTTAAAATGTCAGTACCTCAGGGCAGGCACTGTTCCTTACTATGTCTGTACAATGCAGAGCACAGCGAGGCGTCAAACTGCTACCATAATAACAATAGCAGCAACAGCAGAAGTGCTAACCTGTTCAGCTATGCTGAGCAATATAGACCAAGCTATACTGTAGTATAGACCAAGCTATAGGCAACCTGAACCATTTCTACTCTATTCCTTTCAAAACTGGGTGAAAGTGGTTTTGAAACTGGTTCCATTTAAAATGGTTCGGGCCTCCTGGATAGAGGTCTGCTTGGGCCTAATTTAAAGCCTGACCCAGAACTGAGACCAGCCTGGGCTTAGCCAACCCAACACTTCCCCCCCCCTAAACTGTTGCAGTGCCACCACTGTGCCTCATCCTTGGGGTTTGGCCTGGTGGGGGATTCCCGCTCCCCACACCCTGCCCCAATGATCCACCTCCAGCTGCTTCCTGCCTGGGGATCGGCACAGCAGCAGCTGTGTGCCCTGCTCCTGCCGACCACCACCAGCTTGCTGCGCTGGGCATGCACATGGAGATACCACGTCACCAAACCCACATGAGCTGGAGATGATCAGAGACCACTGATCCAGGCCCCATCAGGTTCGGGTCAGGTTGCAACTTGCAAGACTATTCCTGGAGCATTATCTCCACTATAGCTCTGCTAGAGTGTTGAGGGCAATTTCTCCAACGTAAGCCAGGCCATATACACAATGTAACGCAAACCCTGTTGTCTGACTGGCGCCTTGATTCGCAGTTTCATTGCCTCTTTGCAAAGGGCCAAAATCCTGTGCTGAGCATCTACAATGCCCACTGGAGCCAATACTCTCCAGCATTTGTCCAAGTGGGATTAGACCTCTTTGGCTCTTACACCCCTATTCAGGAAGGTATTTAAGTGTGCTCCACATTTAAGCTTAAAACAATGGCTCTATTCACCTGCTTAAAGCTAAGCCCCTGGCTTAACTGGAAAGGGGCCTTATCCAGTAAATTTTCAATGCAAGACCAAGGTGTCTCCAGTAGTGGTGGCATGTACTGACTCAGAAGATAGTGCTCTTCTTTCTAATGGCCAGACTGTGAGTTCTTTACACTAGTGAGCCATTACTCACAGCATTTGTCCCATTGAAAACAACAGGATTACTCATGTGTGCAACAGATCACCAATGTGAGTAAAGGGGTCCCACTACGACCCAAAGTCAATAGCCATGAATAATTCAGTACTCTAGCTTGGTGGTGGGGGCAATATGCTGCTGGGGATGCCATCATGCGGGTGAAATGTAAAATCAAAATCATAACGGCTAGGAACCATTAGAGATTCATTGGTACTTTTTGCAAGACTGAAGGTACTAACCTCATTGCCTGGCCAAATTCTAGATGGGCTGCTGTATTCTGCCTTCCTAAAAAATCCCCCTACAACTTCAGTATGTCATTTTTCTGTCCTCAATAGTTATGTAGTGTTGCTGGACACTGTTAGACAGTGGCTCCATTTCACCCCAGAAGTGGCTGCATTTCAGCAGCAGGTTCCTTTATCCTTGTCTAGGGCTTTGGGATCTTTGTATGAAAGGCATTTACCAAATATCACTTTATCAGCAGCAGCAGCAAGTTAGGACAAAACAGGAGAGTTCTCTCTCTTCTGTGTCCCATACCGCTCAGCTGCTCGCTGGGGACAGCAAGGTCTCCTTTCTTGTCCACAGCTTTGTGAGTCAATTTCTGATCTCTTTTTCTCAGAAGGGCGGCGTTGTCTCCTGTATTAACTGGGAGAGGAACTGAGAGGTCAGCCTCGGAAGCTGGGCAGCAGCAACAGAAGGGAGAGGCCTGCAGACTTCCTTCTGGCACAGGAGAATTTCCCTCTTTCTCTGCCCCTCTTAACAAGGCTAGAGAAGCCCTGCTGGCTACACAGCCCATACTCTTCTAGCTTTGGAGGAACACTGCCCTTCCTGACCAGTATTTTTAGGCTCGCCATCTCTACATCAGGCCCTCTATTGTTTCTCTCCTAGTGAGTAAGCATTTAAAGATAAAGGCCAGCTCTCTGAAAAGGTGTTTGCTCTGCATGTGAAACAGGCACCTGGATGGATTCGGGATAATGTAAACAACTGCCAAGGACCAACAGAAAGGTGAGTCAGCCCAGCATGGCAAAAGCTATTGGCGCTAACTCGCTTGTTACTCCCTGTATTCTAGGCAGAAGAAAAGGCCAGCAGTGGCTCAGAGCTCAAAGGAGGGAAAGGCAGCACGTTGGCCATAAAAAGCCACAATCCCAGCCCCTGGTTCAGCCTAGAGTCATGTCTAGCTCTCGGCAGGAAGTAGGGGTTAACCCTAAGTAGGATCAAGGTGGGGAAGAAATAGGAAGATTCTTTTCTTGTATCCGCACGAGTTCGCAACAATATTTTCCACCAGTGTGTCTTTCAAAGACACTTTCCCAAGGTGACACATGTGCAAACACCAGCTGAAATGGGGACAAGTTGGACTTTACTGTCTAGCCTGGGAAATAGTTTATCAAGAGAGTGTTTACTTTGCTCTATCTGTAGCAACTGGAACACTACTGCACATCAGCTCTGCACAATACAGCTAAGCTATTCAGCAGTATGGTTAATGATGTGGGATACAAGACAGCAAACCAGCTTTGGAACACGACACACTTTTGCTGGAGAGATGTGTTTTTCCACACTCCAGTCAGAAAATGTTGCTCTTAGCTCTCAAATTCATTTCTAACCAATGATTTGGCTGCTCATTAACATCTCTGCAGGCACAAATCAAGCCATTCCCAGACTTTTTTTTTTGTGTGTGTGTGTGTGGTCTGATACAGTGACAGTTATTTAACCAAGCTGAGATGTATTCTTTTAGGCCCTGTGTCAGCAAACCATCTAGGGTGAGGTTTTTAAAAGCAACCAAGGGGGTATGATGCCCCATTCCCAACAAAGATCAATGGATATTGGGTGCCCCACTCCTGTGGGTGTTTTTGAAAGTCTCATCCTTAGGCACATGCTTAATTTTCAGTATGCACTTAGGTCTGACTGATGTTAATGGGATATAAGCACATGCACAGGGCCAGCTCCAGGCACCAGCTTACCAAGCAGATACTTGGGGTGGCCACTTCGGAGAGGGGCAGCACCTCCAGGTGTTCAGCGGCAATTCAGCGGACGGTCCCTCACTCCTGCTCGGAGCGAAGGACCTCCCGCCGAATTGCCACCGCAGATCGCGATCGCGGCTTTTGTTGTTGTTGTTGTGTTTGTTTGTTTGTTTGTTTGTTTGTTTGGCTGCTTGGGGCAGCCAAAACCCTGGAGCCGGCCCTGCACATGCATAAGTGGATTGCTAGATCAAGGCCCTAGTTTATTTAAGAAAATTGTATGAAAATACTTAGTAATTTCAATGACAAAGCCTCCCACCCATAACTGTGCAAGGAACAATAATGTCACTTTGAAATCCTACCTCTCTCTGTAAAACTTTACCCTACTGTTGTTAATGTAACACATAAGGCGTGGATCCTTTAAACACTTAAGCATTTGAATAACTTTGGGCCTGATCCAAAGCCCTTTGAACTCAGTGGGAATCTTTCTATTGACCACAGTTGCACTCAGATCAGTTATTTCATACACAGGAATAGATTCAGTGAGCTCTGCAGAGCTACTCATCTGCATCAAGGTACTCACATGTGTAGATGTTTGCAGGATCAGAACCTAAGAGTATTATAAGAAAACAAGAACAGCCATAATGGATCAAACCAAAGGACCATCTAGCCCAGTATCCTGTCTTCTGACAGTGGCCAGTGTCAAATGTTTCAGAGAGAATGAACAGAACAAGGCAATCATTAAGTGATCCATCCCGTCATCCAGTCCCAGCTTCTAGGAGTCGAAGACTCAGGGGCACCCAGAGCACGGAGTTGCATCCCTGGCCAGCCATTGATGAACCTATCCTCCAGGAACTTATCTAATTCATTTCTGAACCCAGTTACACTTTTGACCTTCACACCATCCCTTGGCAACAAGTTCCACAGGTTGACTGTGTGTGGTGTGAAAAAGTACTTCCTTTTGTTTGTTTTAAACCTGCTTCCTGTTAACTTCACTTGGTGACCCCAGGTTCTTGTGTTATGTGCAGGGGTAAATAACATTCCCCTATTCACTTTCTTCACACCAGTCATGATTTTAGAGACCTTTTCCGTATCCCCCTTAATCGTTTCTTTTCTAAGCTGAACATTCCCCAGTCTTTTTAATCTCTCTTCATATGGAAGCTGTTCCATACCCTTAATTATTTTTGTTGCCTTTCTCTGTACCTTTTCCAATTCTAATATATGTTTTTTGAGATGGGGTGACCAGAACTGCATGCAGTATTCTAGGTGTGGGCGTGACATGGATTTATAAAGTAGCATTATGATATTTTCTATCTCCTTATCTGACCCTTTCCTAATGGTTCTTCACAGTCTGTTAGATGACAAAGAGACTGACAATGAGGGAGAGAAAGATCTTTCCCTCTAGTTACGTTACACATTTGACAGCACTAAGAGCATAGGGTGAAATTTTCAAAAGCTCCTACAGGTATGTCTACACTGCACACTAAGCCCAGGCACTGACTCAGGTTTGAGCCCAAGCCTCCCTTCCATCCACACACAAATCAGTCTGACTCAGGTCAGCAAGCGCCCTGGACCCAGGTCCTAGGACCCTGCTGGGGAGGTGGGTCAGAGCCCAAGTCCTATTTTGACTCTGGTTCAAGCCCCATCATTTTGCAGTGTGGACACAGCTCAAGCTGCAGACTCGTGTCAGACAGTCTGCGTGGTGCCGTATGGACATGTTAGCATGGCTGTGAGAGCTGGTCCAGCAATTGTAAACCCAGGTTTACAATGAAGTGCATGGGATCGGGAACAATGAGTCCACAAGCCCCCGTCCCACAGAGCTGGGCTTAGCGTGCAGTATAAGTGTACCCTAAGTGACTTAGGAACCTAAGTCCTATTTTCAAATGAAAGGTAGGGCCAGATTTTTAAAGGTATTTAGGAGCCTAAAGATGTAGATAGGCACCTAGTGGGATTTTCAGAAGTATCTAGATGCTTATCTGCATCATTAGGTGCCTAAATACCCTTTAAAATCTGGCCTTTAGACACTTTCAACAAGATGTAGTCTCCTAAATGCCTACATCACTTTTGAACAGGATTTAGAAGCTTTTAAAAATTTTATCCATACTGAATTAGGGCCTGATCTGGTCAGAGAACCAGACATCAGGGACCTAGTCAGTTCCACTCTTTAGAGTCAGCCATTTTCCTCTATTAGTTATATGGTTTTCCATATACACACTCTCCTCTATGCTCTGTAAGCCATTTTTTAAAAATGCAGGAAAATATTACTGTAAAGCAACAAAAATTAGCAACTAGGGACAGGTGTAGCACCTTAATTATTTTATGCTCATTGTTTTAGAGAGACAAGATCTCAAGTTGACTGTCTCTTTAACACAGCCCTTTTTATCTACAGAGAAAATCACAAACATTAGATTATTTATGTAATTCTTTTTACATTACATTTGGCAAGACTCAGATCTTGTGACAACGCAGATTTGTTGTTGTGAACTTCCCCACCTGCTTTGCCATTTTGTGTCATTCGCAGTCACCACTCTTGCAAGGGCAAGTTTAGAAATAGGTTTATACTCATGGCAGCCATTATTTAATAATCCCATATGCCATTTTAAGTATCCCTGTGCTTTGTTTATCTCTGGGCCTGAAAGGCTTAAAATTCAGCACTGGTTTGGCCACAAGGGCAGCCAGCAGAACTGTCCAAATTAAACGATTAAAGAGACCAGGCATTCTGAGTGCAATTCATTGGCTCCCTGCACCTTGTACAGAGGTGTTGACATCAGTGCAAAGGGAGTGTAAAATGCTTTAACTTTTCACCAGTGTGAGCGACTACACAATGTGCAGCGCTATGGTGCGTTGAGTCCTCTGTTTGCCATTTGCTCACTGCTCTATATATAAGCTTTCGGAGATTTATGTTTTTATTGGAAGTTTCCAGTGAAGCTCAGGAACTGCTCCTTGGGTAATTGTTTTCCATCTGTTTCTCTTCATTTCATTCTATCTGTAGGGCCCCACAGTGGTGCACAAGTATTTAATAAGGACAATAATCAGAACTTTCTGCTTTAAATTGCAATTAGAGTGAGACAAGCGATTGTTAACCCAGAAGCATGGGGGTCTAGATTTAGCCTCTTCACAATTATTCCAGATCATGTTGACCACGTTTAAAAGGCAAAACACTTAAACAAAACAAAACAAAAACAGGATGCCTAACATTGCACATTCATTGTGGGCTCGGTGTTATTCTCCCTTTTAAAACACCCACAAACCAAAATGTAGCAGACAATTTTCCAGATGACCTGTGAATCAATAGATCCACTCCCCTTCCTCTCCTGCTGTTAAAATGGCTCAGCAGTACCCCCAGAAGTAAAACAGATAGCTTCCAGTGTAGAAAGAGCTGATACGCCTTGAAAAACACACAGGGAGCGTACACAGCTTGCTGCCGCTGCTGGCTGCAAGGTGAGGATGTGGCTGTAAAGTTTAAAGGTCATCCTCCATTTTGGAAGGAGGGGTCCGCCCTGCAAGAGGCAGAACAGATTGGGGAGGGCACTCATTGCAGTGTTATATAGCATTTGAATTAAAATAAATTACAGTGCTAAAGACAGGGTCCCCGAGCCTTAATAAGAACAAAACTGGTGCACTGGAATAATAAAGTGTCATTTTTGCATAGGCACTTTTCTAACCACCTCTGTACTATAAAACTAGTTCCTTTGCACCAATGATAAACAAACCATAAGGGACCGTAGGCAGAGGTGGTCTGGCCTAGTGGTCACAGCTGGGCTGAATCTGCCCACTAAGGACGGGAGTCACCAGCCAGGAGTTGGAGGAATCACATGGCCAAGTTCCATAAACAAGCATCAGGATCAGAGCCAGGCTGGGGTCAACGACCAGAGATCAAAGGTAGTACCAGGTTCAAATTGAGAGGCAGAAACAAGGATCAGAATCAGGTCGGAGTCAGAGACTGGAGAGCAGGAGGCCAGGCAAAGCCTAGCATTGTTTATAGCAGGCCAAAAAGTCTTCATGGTTGCCCAGACAACTTCGTGGGACAACCCCTGGGGTTAAGTAGGGACACTTGGCCAATCAGAAGGCCGCAGGGTATTGTCACTCTGGATCGCTTGGGCGGTACCTCCTGCCACGCCTACTCTCCAGAGTGCTCCCTGGCTGGGCCTCTGCATGGTCTCCCAGTGGCACTGTGGGAATCTCAGCCACCCCAGGCTCTGCTGAGCCAGGTACTCATGTCCCTGGGTCCTTCTGCTAGCTCCTGGTGAGCAGCGCAGCAATGTTAACTTGCTATAGCTAATTTAATTAACTGTCTGCCTGGAAACCAACCAGCCAGTGGCCTGGTCTGCAAAAGCATCAGGAGGAGCTCGAATTCTGATGTACAAAATATGCATGCAGAGCCAAAGCCCCAGCTGGTGTAAATTGGCTCAGCACTACTGACTTCAAAGGCAATAGAACAATTTACATGAGCTGAGGATCTAGGAACACAGGGATCACCGGCCAATATCCTGTCTCTGACAGAAGCCAGCCCCGGCTATTTCAGAGGAAGAAACCCTGCAGTAGGCAGGGATGGAAAAACTGACCCCTGAGGGAAGTCTTCCTCAAGCCCCAGCAATTAGGAGCTGGTTATCCCTGCAGTAGGAGGGTTTATATCCCTTCCAAAGCTCTTTTTTAATATTAACTATTCTAAATGCTCTTACCACCCTCTGGAGAACCGAGAGCCAGGGCAGGCTGCTCAACGCACCCCCTGAGCACCTCCATCAGTCCAAAATCAGGCAAGCCGCCACGCGACAGCCTTTGTCACTCCTGGGAGTGTGGCTTCGGAAAGACGCTGCTTTCCAAAGACTTCCCCCAGCTGCAGGGCACTACTGCTAGCCTCTGAGCCACCCCCTCCGCTGCTCTCACTCAGGGCCGCTCTCACACACACAAACGCTTTCTACCCAGGCCGGCTGCCCTCCATTTCTAGCACCACCAGAACAGCGCAGCAAGAGGCGAAAAGAGGAAAAAATGGAAGAGGCTTTTGGCAGTAGTGTCTAGTGGTTAGATGGGACAGATGTCAGGAGACTGCTCCTCTTGGTTCTGTTCCCAGCTATGCAATAACTGGTTTTGTAGCCTTGGCAAGTCACAGGTTAACTTCTCTGTGTCTAATTATTTACTTCAAAGGGGCTTCTGAGGCAGGATTGTTTGTGAAAGGCTCTTGAGAAGTGCAATTAGGGTAGGATTCAGTAATGTATTAGTTGCCTGCCAGCCTGTTTCTTTGGGACTGGTCCACGCTGGGGTCTTTGCTGCTGATCAGTCCTCTTCAACTGGCAACCTGGGCACTGCGACTGCCACCGCTCATCTAGGATGCGAGCTCCTTTTGCTTTCTTCTTAAACCGTTTTCCCTTCTCCCAGGCCAAACCGCGTCGCCATGTGCTAAAGGAGAACGCTGGCCCGGCTTTCAGAACAACTGTCAATGTCACATGCCAGCAAACTGTAAAGTAGCCCTGTGCGCCGACCCAGTCAAAAAGGAACTGAATGTCTTCCAGCTGGCAGCCCCACAAGCCGGCAGACAGCAATTATTTACTCAAGGTAGCAGAAAAAGAGGGTTGCAGTTTCCACTGGAGGAGGCTGGCAGAGAAACAGCAGAGCTCTGGGTCTCGTTCGGTTGGCAAACCTCTTAATAAAAATCATCTCTTTTCCCCTTTGTAGCTAATCCCTCGACCCCCTGCAATGCAAAATCAGGGGCCAAATCTAGACCAGCCCTGGGTTCTTTGGCAGCCCGGGCTTTTGCAAAAGCTTTGAGTTATTATTTATTAGTAGTACTAATACAGTAGCACTCAGAAGCTCCTGCTAAGACCAAGCAGTAGCACTGTACCAGTGCCTAGTAAGAGACAGCCCCTGCTCTGAAGAGCTTGCAGTCTATAAAGACAAAAGAAGTAGCCATATCCCTGTTTTACAGATGGGGAACAGAAGTACCAAAAGGTTAAAGCTGCATTGCCAAAGGTCACGTGGAAAGCCTGTGGCAGATCTGAGAACTGAATCCAAGTCCTAAGCCAGAGTCTTAACTACATGACCATCCATCCAGTCTAAAGACCCAAATTGCTGCTTACATTGTCTACTCCAGCATACACCATGTGCTGGATGGTACTGAAACAGAGGCTACAATATTTCAGCTGCAAATCCGAGAAACAGACCTTTTACAAAAAGAACAGGAGTACTTGTGGCACCTTAGAGACTAACAAATTTATTAGAGCATAAGCTTTCGTGGGCTATTGCCCACTTCTTCGGATGCATATAGAGTGGAACATATATTGAGGAGATATATATACATAATATATATCATTATATATATATAATATATGTTCCATTCTATATGCATCCGAAGAAGTGGGCAGTAGCCCACGAAAGCTTATGCTCTAATAAATTTGTTAGTCTCTAAGGTGCCACAAGTACTCCTGTTCTTTTTGCGGATACAGACGAACACGGCTACTACTCTGAGACCTTTTACAAAGTATGGGACCCATAAAAACCTGCCTCTCCTCAGCAAAGTGCAGGTACCCAGGAGGAGATGGGCAGAGGGGGCATTTCGGAACTTGCGATGCACATGGATAAAATCTGTAATTAATCGATGAATCCCTCTGGTTACACCTTCTGTGCTAGTCTCTGGCATGCTGCACGGCTCTTCTTTCCTCTTCCATTGCACGAGCAGCTACTCCAGCAGTCCCTCAGCAGAATTCCTCTTTGCTGAGGAGGAAGCTCTAATAATCCAGCCACGCTGTGGACAGTAACACACTGCCACCAAAATCAGCAGTAGAGCCAGAGCATTACAGGAAAGCTGCCCTGTGAAAAGCTCTCTGCTCACAGGGATGAAGCATGGAAACTGAATTTGAGTTGTTATGGGGAGGGGGTGACTTTCCCCTCCCTCTTTGTGAGTGCCAGAGGTCCTGTTCTCCCTCCAGAGGAAGAAAGAAAGGATTGTCTCCTACTGGCATTTGCAGACCCTCCATCTCTGCCCGCCTCACAAAGCAGTGGTTTATGTGTCTGCAGATCAATGCATTTTGCACAGCAGCAATCTGCTGGGATGCAGAAAATTCCATTGCTGGGGTTAAATGGATGTCACTGCTAACTGGATAGGCTCTTCTGGAATTTGAATGACATGCTTCTGTCTCAGATTCTACCAAAGTGTGTGTGTGGGGGGGGGGGGGGGGCAGCAGGAAGGCGGGGGGAGGGAGAAGGACACAAGACTCCCAGGAGAGACAATGGAGTTCACCGTAGGGTGACCCCAACATCCGTGCTTTCCTCTCCCCCTCACCCATTACATAGGGTTACCATATTTTGAGCCTCCAAAAGGAGGACACTCCACGGGCCCCCGGCCCCGCCCCAGCCCCGCCCATGCCCCCCGCCCCAACTCCGCCCCTTCCCCAAAGTCCCCACCCCAACTCCGCCCCCTCCCCTGCTTCCCGCGAACATTTGATTCGCGGGAAGCCTGAAACAGGTAAGGAGGGTGTGGGGGGAGGAGGCGCGGCCTAGTCTGGCCCCCCCGGCCTCTCCAGCTTGGGTCGGCTCGGGTCCTGGGGTGCCGGCCCCGGGCACCCCCGGCCCGCCCAGCACTGCTGGTCCCCCGGCCCCTGGCCCCCGGCCGAGCACCCCCAGCCTGCTCAGCACCCCCCGGCCCCTGGCCTGGCCCCCGGGCCCCCGGCCGAGCAGCCCCGGCCTGCTCAGCACCCCCTGGCGCTCGGCACCGCTGGCGCTCGGCACCCCTGGCCCCTGGCACCGCCGGCCCTCGGCGCCCCCGGTGCCCGGCACCGCCGGCCCCCAGCGCTCGGCACTGCCGGCGCTTGGCCCTGCTGGCCCCAGACCCCACCGGCCCCCGGCGGTCGGCACCGCCGGCCCCAGGCACTGCCGGCCCCCGGCGCTCGGCACTGCCGGCGCTTGGCCCTGCCGGCCCCAGGTGCTCGGCCCCGCCAGCCCCAGACCCCACCGGCCCCCGGCGCTCCGTACCGCCGGCCCCTGGCGCTCGGCCCCGCCGGCCCCAGACCTAGGGTTACCATGTGTAACAAATAAAAAAAGAGGACCCTAGCCCCGCCCATTTCCCCACCCCCAGCACCACCCCAACTCCGCCCCTTCCCCGCCCTAACTCCGCCCCCTCCTCCCTCCCACTCCCAGCCACGCGGAAAGGGCTGCCCGAGTGCTACCGGCTTCACGGTTTGCCGGGCAGCCCCCAGACTCTGCACCCCCCGCCGGCGCTTCCCCAGAGCAGCTGGAGCCCGGGAGGGGAAGCGCCCAGCTGGGGGCGCAGGGTCTGGAGGCTGCCTGGCAAACCGTGAAGCCGGTAGCGCTTGGGCTTCAGGCAGCCCCCTTGCCTCCGGACCCTGCGCCCCCGGCCGGGCACTTCCCCTCCCGGGCTCCGGCGGCGCAGGGTCCAGAGGCATGGGGGCTGCCCAAAGCCGGTAGCGCTCGGCTCTTAAACAGAGCCGAAGAGTCGTGGAGGAGCAAAGCCGCCGCGGCCGGAGGCTCTGCTCCTCCCCTGACTCTTCGGCTCTATTTAACAGCCGGGCTGCCCGAGCGCTACCGGCTTCGGGCAGCCCCCATGCCTCCGGACCCTGCGCCGCCGGAGCCCAGGAGGGGAAGTGCCCGGCCGGCGGCTGGGGTCCGGAGGCAAGGGGGCTGCCTGAAGCCCATAGCACTCGGGCAGCTCGGCTCTTAAACAGAGCCGAAGAGTCAGGGGAGGAGCAGAGCCGCCGCGGGAGGGGAAGTGCCTGGCTGGCATTTTCCCGGACATGTTCGGCTTTTTGGCAATTCCCCCCGGATGGGGGTTTGAGTGCCGAAAAGCCGGACATGTCCGGGAAAAAGAGGACGTATGGTAACCCTATTTTATAGTCACATGCCTGTCATATAAATAAAGCTGCAGCCTTTCTCCTTTCCATGTTGATGCTGATTGGAATCATTCTCGGAAGGAAGGCTGGAACCTGGCAGTGTAAGGTGGCCTTTGTTCTTGTTGTTTCCAGAGAACAAGGCACCAATTAGGAATCAGGAACCAGTGGTTGTGACAAGGATGTCTAAGCTTCCGTGAGCCGCTGACAGTAATAATTTCATACCTGAACTGACCTGACTGAGCAGTGATATGAACAGCAAATTCATTCTGTCACTGTGACGGAGCTTGGCTCGTTTCTCACCAGCACAGCCATTGCTCTGCTAGGTTGTCAGAGCCCTGCCCTTTAATAGCCAACGACTTAGAAAGCAAATCTTACTTTTCATGGCCCTTAAATACATCTTTATCCAGCATGCAAAGTCTGCCTCCCGGCAGGCTTCAAAGAAACATAGGGAGACACAATATCAAAATGACAAAACACAGTAGCGTAGATGCTGCATAGGGAAAAAAATCTGGATCTAAGCGTTCCTCCAGCTTCCTTTCTGCTAGGCAAGAGGTTAGCAGGAACGCTGATACATACACAGCAGTGTGTGCCAGCTAACTGCCGTGGACTGGCTTCTTCAGCAATACTCCAAAACCCTAACTTGGGGGGTTGATTCCCAATCGGAATCCAAACTTCCCCTGGGCTCAGGGTGTTGGGGTGCAGGAATCCCCTTGGCTCAGGGTGTTAAGGTGCAGGGCTCAGGGTGTTGGGGTGCAGTTCTTTGCAAGGAGACGGGTGAGCTGCAGCCAGCCAGCCATGACCCACAGGCTAAGTCAGCCCACTGAAGGCCTTTGAGGTGGTCAGGGTCAGAGGAAAGGGAAGGCAAGGGAGTGCAGCTCTCTCTCTCTTCTGTGCTAAAAGCATAGGGCCAGGTTCTAATCCCCTTACTCCTGCTGAATAGAACCTTCTTGCTGGCGTACTCCCACTGGGGATCAGAACCTGGCCCACAGAGCGCTCCCAGGCTCCTTCCAGCCTGAGATCACTGCTCTCCATCCTCATTCCGACCCCTCCTGCAGGCAAGATGCAGATGATGAACCCACACAGGCCACCAGAGTGGCAGGGAAGCCCCTCAGTCTAGCCATACAATGGAGAGCCATTCCTTAGGGTTAATCTACATTAGGAGTGCTACAGCAGCGCAAGAGCTCGCCTGTTGGCATAATAAAGAGGTTGGCAGGAGAAGCTTATGTGGTTTATTCATAGCCTTGAGCGGCTTAAGTTATACCGACGTAACCTGTAGTGTAGACAAGCCCTTAGTTTGCATGCATTAGCATCATGTAGCAGCCTGCTCCCTCAGGGATCCCCTGCACCCAGACTCCTAACTCCCTAGGCCCTGCTGTTAAAAAGCCAGGCATTCATTGTTATTCGTTTGTAAGCTTCCCTTCCTCTAGTGACCAGCTCTGAACAAGGGTGAAGTGGTTGAGGTTTTCCTTAATATCATCAAGGCGGGGCAGGAGAGGAGGAGGAAGAGGAGAGCAACCAAGTTCTTTGGGAAAGGTTGAAGCACTGGGAAGGAAAGACAGGAGATGGAGTTGGCTGAAGTGGCTCAGCTTAACTGTGCCGCAGAATCTGAGATGGCATTTTGATTCCTGTCCTACAGCCAGAGATAAGGGGAGGCCAAGCAGGGGCAGATGACATGATCTCTTTCACTTCAGCACAACACGTCCTCTATGTGATCAGAGGGCTTCTCAGACTGAAAGAAATAACTCTCCACTTTAGCTGTACCTCAGGGCAGCAGCAGTGGCATCTCCCCAGCCCATCCTTCTGCAGGCAGGGAAGAGATTAAATATCTAAAATGAATTGAAATTTGCCAGAGTGTCAGGGATGGGGGGAGAGGAGAGAGAGGAACTAAAGGCAGTGGTTTAAAAACCAGTAAAGAGGTGAGAATTAAATCACAATAATTCTCCACAACTTATTCAGCACTGAGGAGTGTAAAATCTCTCCCTGCCCACCCTACACTTTCCTCTTTCTCCTAGCAGCATCAGGACTGTTCCAAGTACATATAAATAGACTTGACCATCTCCAATGTATCAGCGGTGTTTGAGGAAAGGGGCATGTTGAACAGCTCTTATATGAAAAGGAACTAAGCAGGGAAGGCCATTCCCTGGGACCCCAGAAGCTTAGATATTGTGCAAGCCATAGACAGCAAGATGGGGATCTAACACAAAATAATTTTAAAATGGCAGGAGGTGCCCAAGTCCCATTGACAGCCAATTGGAGTTGGGTACTTAACTTTTTTAGAGGCTTTGGAAAATCCCATCTAATATTTGTACCCCTGTCCTCTGCCTACCGACAGAGTTGGGACTTTACCCATGCAATTGCAATTGGATCACATCTGTGGACACTTCGTACTTCACGGATGACACACCCCAGCCATTCAGAGCTGCCATAGCAATGGCAGGAATGAAGCTCCATCTTCCTGCTATAAAAGCACAAGCCCCCGTCTCTTGAGCTCATGAAGACTCTAGTTTTGCTCTTAGTGGTGTCTATGGTGCAATTGAGGGCTTTGGAAAATTGCTAGTGAAGGACAATGATGCACATACAAGTGAGCATAAGGATAGAGAAACTGAAGGGAGATGGAGTGACTTTGATATTATTAATAATAATTATTTGTATTGCGGTAGTGCCCAGGACCCCAGTCATGGACCCACGCCCCATTGTGCTAGGTGCAGCACAAACAGAACAAAAAGCCAGGCACTATCCCTAAGAGCTAGGGGACTAGGGCAGCTAGCAAATCATAATGGCCACATTCCAAGCAACTCAAATGCATTCAGTGAGAGGGTTTAGCAGACACTGCAACATGGTGGAAAGATGCTTGCACCATGACTGAGGTCACTTGCAATACAAGTGTCATCATCATGTCATGGTACTGGGCCAGAAGAGCAAGAGTTGGGGATCTCAGAACCTTGCGGCTGGAAATTAACCTGAATTTCCTCTTGACACCCCTCCGTCAATCCCTAACTACTGTCTGAACCACTGGGAGGGGGAGTGAGAGAGAGAGAGAAGCAACAGATCGCTGGAGATTAAATGGTTACAACAGCAACTGGAGATGATAAGTGTCTAAAAAATACCCCAGACACATGAACAAATAGTTTCTTTGACTGTTTTTCAGGCTCAGGAAGGAAGCGGGACTTGGTGAGAGAGATCAGAAGAGAAGTTGGGCCGTCATATGACACGGCCTTTCAGAGACAAAACCACAGATCACACACACACACAGGAAACTACAAGGAAGGCCTTGAAGACAGCTGAGGAAACCCTAACCGCAAGCTGGAGGTGGGGCCGCTATCTAAACCCTTCCCAAGTGGTTCATGAAAAGCACAGCCAAAGAATTTAAGTTTTGGGGTGACAAGTGGGGAGCCCTCTTCTCTACAAACCATGCTACCTTCCATCAGACCCACACAACCAGGGTCGTATTTCATCTCTCAGCATATACTTATGGGCCTGGCCTTGCAAGGATCCAGCTTCTCAATCAGCACCTCCCAGGAGCAGGCCAACTCTGTGCAAGTGCCTTCACTCACAATCACCAGGTGCCAGGATGCCAGCTGGTGTAGGTTGGTGCCGCTCCATTGAAGCCAGCTGGTTTGGAGGACCTGGCTAGATGTGAAAAGGCCCCATTAGATTATATCTAGCTCATGCCCCTGCCAAAGCTTCATATAGCTCAGTATGTCTTAGGCAAAATGTCCTTTTTATTGATTGTACCTGTGAGTCAATATATTCATCCTGTTCATGGCCACTGAAACAAAGAGAACCTCATTCTAAAGAGGCTTCAGAAAAGGGCTGAGGCCAAGACTCCAACACAGAAACACAGCAGGGAAAAATATAGGGTGTGATTTCTCATGCTGAAGTGGGAAATACTACAATTGGAGCCAAATTTCATTAGCTGCTCTCTGTTTTCACCCATCACACATGAAGCCCAGATGGCAAATTGCTTCATGCGAGGGAGAGGAGTGTGTTGCATATGCAGCCAATCCCATATTTCAGTATATCATCTACCGTACAGGCATTGTGGACCCGATCCAATTTCCAGCAGCTTCAGTAGGCTTTGGATCTGGCCCTTCCAACGAACAGTAAGCCTCATTCTTGTTCCGTGTGTCTTTCTTTATGTGCACATTTCCACCACGTGATCCATATTACGCCTGGCACAAAAAGAAGATTCTTGGTGTTTCACGGCCAAATCATTGCTTCCAGACTACATTGTGTCAGAACTGGTTAACCCTTGTTGTTATGCATAGTGTCATTTTGTATGGGCCAGCTCTATTATTCACCTTATTCAGGGACTCCTTTGCCTGGGAGTTTCCTTTGAGTTCTTTCAGGGTGACGTATCTCCAAGCCATGCGTGCGGCTGAAATGCTGTGAAGCATTTAGCCCAGCTGTTTAGTATAGTCACAAACAATGGTGATCTCTAAGCAACCTGCAATCGGAACGTCATACTTTCTCTCAAACTGGAACTCTAAATACACCCAGTCTGAGACTGAGAGCCAGGGGGCATGGGGTGGAGATCAGGGTTTTAGGTCTTTGCTTGGGGTCTTTTCAATTAAAATACTGGACCCCTTTAATGTTAATGAAAGAAAGAAAAAAAATGGCTGAATGCAATTTAACCACCATCTCTTTCAAATAAAGGATCAAGAGAAATTCACTGATGTATACATATCCCTGCAAAACTGCCAGACCCATAGCAGACAGGCTACTGTACAGAAAGCTTCAAATATGGATGATTCTAGTACCACAGGATGCATCAGTGCTTATTACTTGTTGGAGCTCTGTAGGAGAAAGCAACAAAGAATCTGGAAGAGCACCATCTGAAAATATTAACAAGGCAGAATTAGGAGAGAAAAGTAGATCCAGCTTCAAAGCTCATGCACACCATCTGTGAGCTTGTGGAGAATGCACAGGCAATGGAATGAAGGACTACACAGCCAGCTGTCCCCCTCACCCTTTGTAGCATTCAGGTTATGCCATCCTAAACCAGCACATTTATGCCTAGACCTTGCTGCAAAGAAGCCATCTGGCTAGCAATCAGGAAGGGCAAGTAGCTACTGGGTTTGAGTGTCCAGCTGGAAACACTTTGGACTTAGCTCCTAGATGCACTGAGCAACTATAACTCCAGTTCAAGTCAGTGGGATCTGCGGAGGCTCAAGCCCCTCTGAAAATCAGGCCCTAGCTGTCTCAAACTAAACATCCACAAATGGACACCAAAAGTCACTGGCCATTTTTGAGAAGCACTGTGGGGTCCACTGCATTCGGTCCCCCTATAACATGCACAAAGAGGAGAGATTGACAAGCCCTCCTAGCAGTGTCCGTCCGTTCCTATTAGACAGAAAAGCCCAACCTTGGAGCAAAGATATCAAACAAAGCTCACATCAGGAGATCATTTGCCTTCTCTCAACAGTCTGTTTTATTAATGGGGCGGTTTGATTTTAGAGTACATTTGGGGCTAATGAAAAGTACTGAACTGACGGCCCTAGTAACAAGTCCTCTCTCCACAGAAGAAGTCCAGTCAGAGCTATCTCAGTGCTAACTTCCCCTGCTCTCAGGGGAAGCCAGGATGCCTCAAATCCGTGCAAGATGGACGATCTACACAGTAGTTCCTAGAGCTATTCATTCCTGAGGAATCCGAGTGCACATCACTAACTCATTTCCAGTAGATCACCAAACAGCCATCCAATTTTAACAACATTCGAACTGGAGACGGGCCAAAACTGCTTTTATCCAAGCAGTCCCTTCCCCCTGCACACACACAAACATTGGGGGTTCAGATGAAAGAGAACTTGGATCTGAATCAAGACTAAAAACCCATCTGCTGAGGTGTTGCAAACTCTCCACTACTAGGCCTTGCCCAGTGTGAAGATGGAACAAACCCACCAACATTGGCAATGCCCTCTTGGATGCATGATCTGCCTTTAAAGTAATTAAAAGCAACAACAAAAAAAAGAAACCCAAGCCTAGGCATAAAGGGGATTCCAAATATTTCCTGGGTGTTTGAAGAGAGAGAGCTGGGACAGAGAAAGAAACAGACAATGACCGGTTCTTGGGGGTCTAACTGATGATCACCACATGTGGGGTTAGGAAGGAATTTCCCCGCAGGTCAGATTGGCAGTGACCTTGGAGCAGGGGATCACCTTCCTCTGCAGCATGTGAGTGCGGGTCACTTGCCAGGATTATATCTCACTTAATTACATCCCTGCCATTGATGCCCTTTTGTCCCGCCTGGGGCACAGAGTAGTCTAGTCTCCTGAGCAGGGGTGGCTCTATGTATTTTGCCGCCCCAAGCACGGCAGTCAGGCAGCTTTCGGCGGCGCGCCTGTGGGAGGTCCGCTGGCCATGCAGATTCGGCGGCATGCCTGCGGGAGGTCCACCGGTCCCGCACCTTTGGCGTACCCACCGCCGAATTGCCGCAGAAGCTGTGGGACTTCCCGCAGGCATGCCGCCGAAGGCAGCCCTACTGCCGCCCTCACAGGGACCAGCAGGCCACCCCCCACGGCTTGCCACCCCAGGCACGTGCTTGGTGTGCTGGTGCCTGGAGCTGCCCCTGCTCCTGAGGGTGTAATACATTGGTCTCCTTTCGGTTGTTGGGTTTAGCGTGCGGGTGCTGGGTAACCTGTGATATGCAAGAGGTCAGACTAGATGACCTGTGATATACAGGAGATCCCTTCTGGCCTTAAACTCTATGACTCTAAAGGGCAGGGAGCAGCCAAAAAGCAGTGCTCTGGCCCTCCTGATTGTGGATTAAGCAATAGGCCAACAACAGGTTAAATTAAAGAAACACATCAAAGCAGCCATTCCAGCAATCAGCATGCTAGAGATGGCAGAGCCTGGTGCTGGTGCGGGGAGGATTCAGATGTGACTGGGAATAGTCCATATCTAGCCAATCTTGATAAGCTATGTCAGCTCAAAGGCGCAGAGGGAGGCAGCAGGGCCATTCAGGAACCGAGTAGGAAAAGGGATTTGTGATAACAGACAGAAGCGTGGAAAAGCACAGAGGCAAGGAGTCAATTCAATGGATGGGAAACAATGGAAACAAGAACCAAGAGCAGAATTTGGAGCCATTTCCAAAACCGAGAAGGGAGAGAGAACAGTGCAAAAGCAGAAATGGCAAACGCCATTCATAAAGGAGAGAGCTACTCAGAAGGGTGCAGAAGTTTGTACCTTCCAAGGGGTCCCCTTGTTAGTTGCATTTTGCTCCATCCCCCACACCTGGGTTATCAGCAAACCTCTCCAAAGGGCAGTAAAAAGGTGGATAGGCCAGGAGACTGCTCTGCTGTTGCCCGCAGCCTGTAATTTCACACGGGCCAGGAGCAATTAGAGACTAGAATGTGACCTTGCCTGCCCTGGTGCGGGGTAATTTTGAAAATCCACCAAGATAACGGCTTCATTGAACTCCCCAAACAGATCAAACCAGTGTGGTAATAGGCTGTGCTGGACATATTGAATCAAGGCTGGAGCAGGAGCCAGCCTGCACTCTTACCAGGGAGGGTTAGGGTAACATCATATTAAAATGTGCTTACCCATTTCATAAACGCTACGATTGCTGGAACAGAAGAGATGGTTAAATTCCATTCATGTTTCACTGCATTTGATGCAGCTCAGAGAATGAAAGAGCATTTAAACAGATGGAGGTGGCATGATCCAGTGGACAGGGCGCCGGATTGTGCATCAGGACACCTGGGTTCCAGTCTTAGCTTGGCCGCTGAGCGAGTGGGAGGGTCTCTGTGCCTCTATTTTCCCTTCCACTGATTGTCTGTCTTGCCTATATGGATGGTGAGCTCTTCAAGACAGGGCCTGCCTCTTATGTGCATGTGCAGTGTCCAGCACAACAGGGCCTGTAGGAGCCACTGTTATAAGTGACAGCAATAGGTTCCCTCTTTCTTGCAGCCTAATGTAACGCTGTTGTATTTGCATTTCCAGCACTGCAAGAGACTTGGAAACGAAAAATAAAAACACATCAAGCTTAGTTGTTTTAAATTTCATAAGCACTTTTCACTTCATAATAGGTTGGATTTGGGGGGGGGGGGAATAACCCCCATTCACCAGCCCTTTAACATTTTTACCGGTTCTAGCAAACAGTCACACTAGGACGTACCTGTGCACAGTAAAGGAGACATGATCAATCAAGGCCAATGGGCCCAAACTTTAACTTGCACCACTAACAATTTCCTACTGATCTCTGTGAAATCTCTTTGTATCCTCCAAATGAAGTGCTAGAAGTGTGACATCTCTGCCAAGTGACACACAAAATAGCAAACCCAGGACACTAGGCCTGCTGGAAAAATCATGGCTGACATTTTCAGGGGATTTGGAAACTGGGCACCCAAATTCTATGAGGCAACCTTAAAAGTCTCAGCCGATAACATGCACTTGTGCGGCACCATTAGTAAGAGGAATTCGGAACGCTTTGCGCAGCGGCATTTTGCAGATGGGGGACCAGCGGCACAGAGAACAGAATGGCACATGGTCACTTGGCAAACCTGCTTGATTCTCATGGGAGCAGAGGAGCACCTTTTGATCAGCCCTAAGCCACGGTTCCTAGCGGTGTCCCATGCATCTGCTAGCTCTTAGCCCTGCAAGTGACACAACATGTGGGAAAAGCAGCGTGGTCTAAAGGGTAAGCCACTAGGCTGTGGTTAAGAGAGCTGGATTCTAGTCTCAGCTGTGCTGCTGACCTGCTGTGTGACATAAGGCAACTCACTTAACTTCTTGTCCCTCTCCCCCCGACCTTTGTTTGCCTTGCCTTTTTAGAGTACAAAGCCTAGAAAATCCTCACAGGTATTTAGCCTCCTAACTTCCATTGGAATTAGGTGTCTGAATAGTTTTGTGGGTCTGGGTCTAAGTTTGGGATAAACACTAGGTGTTTGTACAGCACCTAGCACAATGGGGCCCTGATCTGAGCTGGGGCATTTAGGCATTATCATAATATTACCACTAGTAATGAAAGAGAACACCCTCAATCCATGCCCATTCACCTTGAATCCTGGCAAGGCAGACTCCAGATACACTTCTTTCGCTACTTCTACTTGGAGCATGAAGGTTAATTCTCTCCCTTAGAGCAGTCAACATGAAATCCAAGTAAGGGGCTAATTATCCATTGACCAACATTCCTTTTCCACCACCCTTATATCAAATGTGCATTGTGGGCAGATTAAAACTGATTTGTCACAGATTGGTACATGAATGGTGTTGTCTTTGTTAAAGGCAATGTTCCCTATGGGTAGGAATCCTGCATGCTACGCCTGCCTCAGGAGACAGAGCTCCAAAGGTATCTGTGACAACGTAGTAATCAGCTAGCAATACAAGCCCGTTGTGCCCTCATTCAAAGTTCATTGTACTATTACTCTCAGCCAACCCTACAGATTTTTAAAATTTAATTTCTTTCAAGGGCTAAAAATGTAATCAGCATTCTACTGGCATATTTTGCATACACACAGCTCTCAGCCTGCCAAGGAACAAATGTGATTGTGAAACAGCAGCCGACGGAGTTACTGAAACAGAGTGGATAGAATGAGCTTTTCTTTGAGTGGAATATGAATGCCCATTTCTCATTAGAAAATAGAACAAACTCTCTAGGCAACTTTGCAAATTCCATGCTTTAGTGTCAGCTTCATGATTCAATATTTCTGGCAAGAGAGACACCAAGATACTAGACCTGGTGGTTTGAATGGCACCCAGGTCAAATAGGCAGGCATAAAACTGGCCTAAGCAAGAGGGCCCTGGAAGATTAGGCCATCTACACAGATGAGATGCGTTCAAGAGAGATACATGTGGAATACATTTCTGTGTTAAACAGTTCGTCCATCAGTTCCCTGCCTTTCTGGCATAAACTGGCTTGCTGAGGCTCAGGAAAATGGGCAACTGAAATGAGAAGCCATCATTTTTAACAGCAAGTAGCTCTTGAGACAGTTGGGTGAGCTGTTCAGTTCTTCATTGTTGACCAGCCTGAAAAGGTGACCAGGATGGCTGCTGGATGTTCATTTCGTCCCTCACTCCAAATGCAATTGGTACAGAGGATGGCAGAGGACACAGCCACGATAACGCTGCAGAGCCAGGAATGAAACACATGGCCGGTATTTTGTCTAGAGAGTCTGTTTCCTGCATTCTTGGAAACGTTAACCCTCCCTCCCTCCCTCCCTGCCTAAACTCTCATCCCATTCATTTCTTCCTCCTCCCTTACTCCTCTCCAGTTCACCCCACCCTCCTCAGTCCCCACACTTAGATAAAAGTGACTCCTACTCTGGCATCCAGCCAGAGCCCCTGAGCTAAAACTGCCATGTGTCTGGAGCAGATTCCAGAGGGAGGTTACTCACAAGCAAGAGAGTTTTCCACGTGGCTTTAAAAATAATAATAGTTTGCCAACTATCTCCCCTTGTGTCCTGGGCTCTGTTTTCTGTATCTACAAGGAAGAGTTATAGAAATTAACCAAGAGGTTAGCCAATGAATTTAGAAGAGTTATTCGAAACCTAACCAACCAGATCCTCAGCTGGCATCAATTGATTTCAATGGAGTTACACCAAGAAGGAACTGGCCAAAAACGCCTCCCCAAACTAACAGCCAGTCCATATATTCCACAAGGATTTGACAAATTATGACCTCCATTTTTATAGCAAACATCTTGCACACTTATGCTGGGAGGACCCTTTCCAGGTTATTTTCTTGGCCTTCATAATATACCCAGAGCTGACTGGTGTCTGATCTCGCCATATACTTTGTTATGTGCTATTGCAAGCCGTGTGTGTGTGTGTGTGTGTGTGTGTCCTTGCATGGCTCTAACATATAACCACATATCTTGTCATATTCTTGCAGTTTTCACATGCCTTGTTGTGTTATTGCATCAGTGGTGTGTGGTTGAGAACAGATACCACATACCTAGAATTGTTTGTATTACTCAGAAGGATTTTTGTTTTAAATGCATGACTTGCTCAACCTAGCAAAAAGATGGGCAATTAAAATATTTGTTTTTTCAATTTTTCCCCTGTCACTGTGATAATATAGGGCAGGCAAGTAGATTGTTTGCTCAGGCTGATAAATATTCCTGGCAACTTTGGAGGGATTCACTTACCCAGACATTCTGACCCTGCGAATACAAGTTTGGATTTCATTTTCCCAGAAACATTTTTAGGGATTAAATTTGACTGCTTGAATCTCTGCAAAAAATGAATGCAAAATGGGGCCCAAGTGAATTCACTTTAAGAAAACCAAACAAGTATTTATGGAAGGTCATTTGCATAATTATCCCAGGTTTGGTTTATACATTAGTTTGCCACTCCAGGTTTGTCCTCAATTATGCTAATCTGAAACGGAGAACACCCAGCACCTCTAGAGCATTTTCCTGCTAATGCAATTATTCCCGGGGGGGCGCCGGCAGGGCTGGGGATTTCCTGTGCTCAGAGCAAAGAGGCGGATCGTTCCTGGCTCAGTTTGTTCTCCTAGCAGGCAGCTGAGGCTCAGAAAATTGCTCTGCATGGTCTGCAAGTGCTCCAGGACTTGGGCTCTTCATTTCCAAAGGGGAACAACAGGAGGGAGCGGCCAGGGAAACAGAAGGCAAGTTCAGACAAGGCTCATGGCTGCCTGCCCAGGTTGGCCTCTATTAGTCTTTTATAGTAAATATTTGTTCTGAACTATGGTGCCGTTTACCCGGGAGCACACTTGAAATCTGTAGCAAGGGGATGTGGTCGACTGGTAAATAACACTTTGCACTTTCATCCAGGGACACTAATGCATTTTACACATCCTAAGTCAGGGGTTCTCAACGCTTTTCTTTCTGAGCCTCCCACTCACCCACACATGCTATAAAAACTCCACGGCCCACCTGTGCCACAGCTGTTTTTCTGCATATAAAAGCCAGGACCGACATTAGGGAGTAGCAAGCAGGGCAATTGCCCGGGGCCCCATGCCACAGGGTGCCCCACGAAGCTAAGTTGCTCAGGCTTCGGCTTCAGCCCTGGGTGGCAGGGCTTCAGATTTCTGCCCTGGGCCCCAGTGAGTCTAATGTTAGCCTTGCTTGGCAGACCCCTGAAACCTGCTCATGGCCCCCCCAGGGGGCCTCGAACCCCGGGTTGGGAACTGTTGTCCTAAAGCCTACAAGTACAACAACCCCTCTGGGGTGCGTAAGGATCACAGATGGAGTGGGGTAGTGTTATTAAACTCTTGTCCCACTGAGGCTGCAAGGAGGCCAGGATTTGGCCCAGAGAAACAGATGCAGAGGGTCCAATTCTGCTCTCAGCTAGACAGATATAGCTTCCATTGAGGTCAGCTGTGATGTTGGCCCAGCCCGGTATAGTTGTGGTATAGTGAGTGGAACTGGAGAAGGGGGGCCAGGTTTCAGGAGGGACCTCGTTTGTGATAGCACGAGGGGCACAAGCTAGAGTATGGACTGCTGCCAATCAAACAGGAGACTGTCACATAGAACGCTGAGCGGTCAGTAAAGATCTTTTTCCGACAACCCCGCCAGCCTATTGCAGCATTTATTGTTAGTGAATAGAAGTGAATTGCTCAAGGTCACATACCAAGCAAGTGGTGGTGAGCAGAATAAAACCCGTGTCTCCTGACGTACAGTTCCCTGGTCTAATAGTAAACACCATTGTTTCCTTCATGCCTGATTTAAAGGAGTTGATCTTACAGGGTCAGCAGGTGTCCCCCAGGGATCAAAGCTGTTTTACTTTCTCCTCCTAAAACTAACAGCCACGTTTAAGCAGAGATGTGGGAAGCTGGACCCTTCCAAAGTGGCTGATAAATACAGAACTTTGACCTTCCTAAGTCTCACGAGCAGAGATATTTATCCAGCAAGATTCAGAGAAACATAAGCAAATCACGGAGCCCTGCCTTCCCTCTTGATAATAGAAGTGACTCCCTCCTCTATTGAGCCTTCTGGGATGAAAGCTGAAAGAACATTACAATTCCAGCTCCTACAGTGGCGAGATCAACCCACAGCCAGTCATGGTGGATGCACAAGCAAATGCAGATATCGGGTGTCTGCCAGCTTGTGGGCAGACCCTAGAACTGATTCAGCCCAGTTACCTAAGTCTCTCACCCAGCGGTTGTATGCACAGAGAAAGCCCACTTTTCATTAGTTACAGCAGCAGAGGTTTGATCCATAGGTGAGCCAAGAGAGCTTCCTGCTAGCCAAGGCCTCTGCAGCCATGCTAAGCTCATTCCAGCTCTTTATACTCTCTGCTCTTGCCACTGGCTCCGTTCTTGTGATAACGGCGGGATTGGACAGACAAGAATCCTGTTCGTTTCAGTCCCTTGCCATCTAACCAAACCAACATGGAGAGCAGGAGTGCTTGATGCGCGTATGTGACCGACTTGAACATGCTTTGAAAATCCTAGTCTGAACTTTTAGAAGAAAATAAACATTTGGAGACCTGGGCACTGTGACAGTTAACTAACTTTTTTTTTTTTTTTTTTTGAATTAAAGGACACCGGATGGCATTTTTCTCCTCTTAGCTTTCAACCAGAGGGCTCATTATGGGTAATTTTGATGTCCCAAGTCAGCCAGGAGCAGCCACAGAGAGATGATAATACATCTTTAATGTCCAGGAAGTCAATATAAACCCCTCGGCACTACTGCTGTGTTTTTTCTTTCCTGCCTTATCATTAAAGAGCAGGTTTCTGGGTTTAGTTTTCTTCCTCTTTCCTAATGTTGTCCAACCTTTCAGGCAGAGATAAAAAATAACAGCTTTTAAAGAAGTGTCTTCAAGATTAAGGAACTGGCCTGCAGTCTGTAGCCAACATGAAATAAATATTTGTGACGTCATTTTACTCTAATTCATCTGCCTGCTACACTACTCTGATCTTATTTAGCATCTCCTATCCCAGGACTTCGGTCACTGGACAAACATTAAGTAAGCCTCACAACAACCTAGTACAATATTCTGTAGTAATGGCCCAAAACATTGTGAGCTAGATTGTATCTTAGTTTACCCATATATACATCGGGGCTAATAACTCATGTGGGTTTGTTTCTCTCTCTGCATCTGTCTGTTTATCTATACATTGCATGTCCCCTTTCTTCTCACTTGTTTACTTCAATGGGATACTTCTGTAAGTAAGTGCTCCTCAATGTGAGTAGAGGTCACACAATCTAGCCCTATATAATAGTGTATAGATAGACATATGGCACATCCCCCTACTCACACACCCCCACACCCCCCATCAGTTATTAACTATTATACCCATTTCATATATGGGTAAACTGACACACAGAGGCCTAGCTTCTGCCACCTTCACTCCCACTGAGCACCACCTTACTTCTTGTGTGGTCCCACTGAAATCGGTACTAAACGACATGAGCAAAGGTGGGAGGATGCTACCCAACATCACAGTGGGCAGATCTGTGAACAGTCCTTGCCTGCTAACGGCCTGCCCTAACTATTGTATCACTATCCCTTCATAATTTCCAGCCGTTTTTCCTTTCCCCCACCCTCCCCTCCACCCCTTGCTCTGTCCAACTAGCCTGGGAAATTCTGACAACCCCCAACAACAATCGTTTGGCAAAGTTGACACAATGAACTCCGGGAGCTGGAAGCAGGCATCGTGTTACTCTCATTTTTTTCTTTCATTCTTTTCCCCCCCTGTAAGTAATTATCTTCTACCTGCCTAAGTGTCTCCCTTACATCCACTGGCTATTATCTCCATTTTCTGTCTTTAAACTGTCGGTGGGAGCTGTTGCATCCCACCGTAGAGGTGGATGCATTTTAGTGATCCGGTAAAGTTAGCCTTCTATATTGTACGTATGTTTAATTCTATCAGGCTCGATGCTTGTAAAAGGTGCTATGTGATTTGGTGTATAGCATATTTAGAGGAGCTGTTGAAGATGCTGTGGGAGATATTGAAACATTTTCCTGATTTGTCAGATTTTGGAAGGCCATTGACATTTCCAACAGTTAAAGCTTTTTGACCAGCTCTATTACTTAGCGATTGTGAAAGGTGTTGAGTTGACAGGCCTGGAAACCCAGATCATTGTTTATTCACAAGGCAGGGGCTGCATGACCAGAGACAGTACCAGTTTCCATCACTCTGCCCTGCCAATAAGCCTCAAACTTGACCTCGGCAATAACCCACCTCTGAGAGTGGACAAGGTAGCTCAATATCCATGGCTCATTCTCTCTTGGGCCTGTCTTCTAGGGTTGGTTGGGGAGTTGAGGTCGGAAGATGGAGATTTGGTGAAACAGAGGCTGTTGGCAGAAAGGGTCTGTTCCAACAAAGTTCTCTGGTTTTGGAAAGAAGGTTTGAAATGGCTGTGTGCCAAAGTTGTTGCCCCAACACCCCCCTTCCTGGCCAGATGTGGTGCAACAGCAACTTTTGCCTCAGTTTCTCCCACAGTCCTTCAGCCAACTCCAGCTGAAGGGGCATCCTGGCTTCCGTCCAGGCCACTTGACAGAGCCAAGCCCCTTCTGGGGCCTCAGAGTCCTTTATCAAAGTTCAACCAAAGATGAAAACAACCAAACCTTCAGCCAGCTGGCAGCCACCTTGTTGCAGGCATATCTCTGGTGCTTTAGACCATCCTTCTGTGCCTCAATCCATCCCACAAACCAGGGGCTGGCCTACTCCTCCCCTTACTCAGAGGTTCAAGCAGGCTGCACTGAGGCCTCCAGGTCACCCCTGGAGAAGCCTGTCTGGACTTCTCCCCTTTCTCCATCTCACCCTTCCTTCAGGCTGCTTCTCAGAGAGAGGGAACTCTCACCTCCTCCTGTCTGCAATTTTCTCCCTTCAGCTGGGCTCAGCTTTTTATGGAAACCAGCCATGGTCTCCCTAAGTGGGGCTTTATTCCTAATTAGGCCTGGCTCACCGTCCAGGTGTCAGCAAGCAGGTCTCACAGGGTATATCTTCATTGCAATAAAAGACCCTCGGCTGGCCCAGGTCAGCTGACTTGGGCTCGTAGGGCTATAAAATTGCAGTGTAGACATTTGGGTTCTGAGACCCTTCCCCATCACTGGGTTTCAGAGCCCAGGCTCTGGCCTGAGCCCGAATGTCTACACTGCAATTTTATAGCCCCACAGCCTGAGCCCTGTAAGCCCAAGTCATTTGACCTGGACCAGCTGCAGGTCTTTGATCACAGTGTAGACATACTCCATGCTGGGAAAGGGTTAACATGGGTCTGTGTGGAGAAAGCACCCCATCATAGGTCAGAAAAGTGCTGGCTTGGGGGTTGTACCTACATTTCATTTCAAAATTTAAGTTTATTTATAATTTTTTAAAAAGCTACTTTTTTTTTAAAGGTGAAAAATCAAAACAAAAACCATTTCAACTGGCCTGATCCATATTGTTTAGGGACTTTTGGTTGCCAAACATTTTTGAGAAATTGAAATTTTTGTCCCATTTCAGGATGGGGGATTGTGCTGTGGATATACGTCTACTAGGACTAAACTGGGGGGATCACCAACTTATTTGTAGGAATGTAAAGAGCCATCAGGAGAAAAGTCTTCTGGTCATATCCAGCTTGGATTCTGTTTGAACCAGCGAGCCAGAAGCAAAAGCATCCAAGCTCTTGATCCGAACAGTTCACCTTAAACAGTAATAATGAGGAGGATGCAGAGGTGCTTTGAAATAATTCATTCCAAGTGCCTGTAATGAGAGTTTAGACCCTATCTGCCCTTCTCTGGCTACACAGTGCACAAATGTATTTACAAATCAAGTGGCAGTCGTATACTGCATCCAGTGTACTCTATACATCCAAAGTCATAGATGAGCCCTAGCAGAGGATTAATTAGGTGGATTTATGTGATCCAATTAGCTTTGCTATTGCTGCACACTGGACTGCAAAGCAATTAGCGCAGCAATTCAGCAGGGTTTAGAGAACAGTTTATATTAAACACAGTCATTGGTAATAAGCCTGACTAACATCTTTGTAACCATTAGTCTGTGGCACCGAAATAGTAATTATCCCTGCCATTCTAAAGCAAAGATGTTCTAAAGGTGGCTGCAATGGCCTGAGGACTTAGAACCTGATGGAAAGCCCCATGAATAGAGTATTGCATCCCATTGTCATCCCTGGACTCTGGAGCAGGCCCTAATATGCAGCTGTTTTGAGGGTGTCTGTCACGGGACACAGAAACCTAAATCCTACTTATGAAGAATTCACCATCAGAAACCTGCCAGTGTGCTGCCTGAATCAATGAGCTACTAGGCTGGCCTTTGACCTCTAGAGACTCCTGTGCAAATCCTGCCTACCAACTACCCAGAAGTTCGATGGCCTCCATATCCTATGGACATTGGCCACGTTATTGGCCTGATCCTGCAAGGTGGTGCTGAGCCCCCTCAACTCCTGCTGGAGTCTCTGGGAGTTGAGGACATTCAGCACCTCTCAGGATCAGGCCCTGAGTCTTCTATTCCTTAGGCAGAGTGGCTTCCTGCTGAGATGGGTTTAGCCCAGCCAGCGAGAGCAAAGAGAAAGCATCACTTCTCGTTCACTAGACAGAGCTGCTGTCTGTGGATTATTATTCTCTGTATGATCGAAGCACCGAAGAGCCTCACTCATGGACCAGGACCCTGCTGTGCCAGACGCAGAACAAAAAGATGGTCCCTGTGCCAAAGAGCTTGCAATCTAAATACAAGACAAGTGACAACAGATGAGATATGGACAGATGGGGGAGCACAAGGAGACAAAGAGACTATTGGGCAGCATGACAGGCCGTGGTCCCAGCACACAGTTAGATCTCTGTCCAAGACTTGGCCATGGGAAGGTACCGGATACCACACCGATACCAGACTGTGACCTCATACCAGTTTAAATCTGGGGTTACACCAATGGCTTCCAGTGTGAAATCAGACCGTGGCTTGGCAGGTCCATCCACCAGGTTCAGACAGACACCCCAGTGCCCAGCATCCCTCTCCCCAGTGCTGCTACTGGGGCATGGGGCTGAGTGAAAGGTGAAAAGGGTAGAGATGCAGATAAAGGCGAGAGAAGATACTTATATTTTCCCCTTCTCCCCTCCCAAAGGATGACCTTTCTGGGTTCAAGATACACTTTAATCCATTCCTTACGATTTCTCTCCCTCTTTCCACTTTCTCTCTTCTCTCTCACCAATTGCTTTAAATATCATAAAACCCTTTCCTAATTACTCCAGCCCTCCCTCCTCTCATAAGTTGGATGGCTTGCAGCCGATCTGCAGCGCCATCTCCCGATTATGCAAGCGCACAGTGCAAACTGGCATCTCCACCGAGTAT